>NC_050478.2:129150385-129459135 GCF_012460135.2 Molothrus ater
ACCTTATCTGAGTAGATGATGATTCTATACATAGCTTCTTTGGTTGTGTTTGCTTGTGATGTTAGTAAGAGTCCCACGTTGCTTTCTCCAACATGTTTTTGCCCTTGAGGCACATCACTCTACTGAAAGATTTAAAACATTTTTATATGGCAGTGTATTTACACAGCTTGAATCTGTATAATGCAGCACTGTTGGAAAAAAAAAAAAAACTGTTATCAAGAGCCTTTCCTTTCCTTGGAAATTTTGAAGTGCTAACAATGTACTGTATTATTCAGACTTGTATTTGCACTGAAAACCAAGGGAAAGTAATGCACACAAATTACACAGTCTGTGATGGCCAGCTGCATGTAGGGAGTCAGCCTAACAGGTGGTGCTCCTGTCTTTCTACCAGAGCCCTTCTCAAATCCTTCAAACAGTGGCCAACAGAGTATGCAGCAGAGCAGGCCCTTTTGCACTCTTCTTTCTAGCCGAATACGCTAATATCATACTCATGAACACGCTTACTACAATTCTGTGCTTTAACCCAAGCCTTTTCAACCCCCCTCAAGAACTATTCCCTGTCATTCTAGCCACAAAAGTCCTGCTTTTATCAGCAGGATTCTTATGGATCTGCGCTTCCTACCCACGATTCCGATACGACCAGTTAATACACCTAACTATGAAAAAATGTCCTGCCACTCACACTAGCCCTGTGCCTCTGACATTCCAGCATAGCAATTTGCTATGCACAAATACCAGCACTTGCACTGCTTCAGCAAGACAGGTCCAGAGCTCAGCTGCAAATCTGGAGTTTGTTGTCTTTCACTTTGGTCTGTTTTGTGCTGCTGTGTCTGAGTTGAGGAGCAGGACCTCCCTGTCTGCGCCTGTGACAAACCCCATGGAATATTTGCATTGGAAGATCCTCTGGTCCTTACAAATCTTCCTCTCCCCCAGGCAGGGTAAACAGACTGTCAATTATTGTTTTTCTGGCTGTATTTCTCCTCATGAAAAAACAAAAAGATTTCCAAAAGGACTAAGTAGTACATAGGAAACACAGGAACCAAAGCTGGGTGACCGCTCACTCCTCTGGAGGAGGAGACACCCCAGGGGCTGCAGGACCCCTCACTGCTGTCGAGGAGCCCAGGAAGGCACTGTGCTGACAGGCAGCACAAACCCCCTGGGCAAGGAGAGCTACAAACAGGCAGAACTTGGCCACAACTTTGTCCATGTCAAATGAAATGAAAATATCGGTGGCTGGATTTTCTGTAGTGAGCTAAACAAGGACCAGCAAAGCTGGAAGCTTTTTCCAGATCTGCTTGCCAGCAAGTCTAGAGGCTGAAATGCTCTGGCTCCTCTTCATATTTATGTCAGTACCAAATCACAGCAATGTCTTTTACAGCCATGGTGCCATCATCAAACAGAATTGCAGCTTTGGGGTCAGTGTCGGGCAGCGTTCTGTCAATGTGTGCATCCAGTGCCAAGCAGCACTTTGGCTGGGCACAGCCCCCAGCCTGGCACTCCAGCAATCCCTCTGCCCTTCTTGAGAGGCTTGACTCTCTCTCCTCTCAGACTGAATGTGAAACTCAACTGCATGATGCTTATAATCTCACCTCATTTTGAAGGACCCAACTTTGGGGACCACACAAAAAGCAATTATGGAAGTGAACAGCCTGAAAAGCAGTTATTTCTGTACCGTGGACTATCAGCAATTTTTAAACCACAAACCCTTTCTGTGATGGAGCAATAAGGCAATGTGCCTATTCTCTTCTTTTTTTTGTTTTTCTGAATGCATTGGTCTCCCTGTATTGCACTGGTCACCAGGAGCTCTTCCCAGTGGGATGGAATTTGTTGTGTAGTCTCTGGAAACATGTTCAGCTGATATCTGAAACTCAAGTAGATGAGCATATTTTCTAGCTTTGTTGAGAAGTTCCTTTGATGTAGAGTGATTAGATACAAAAAGCCAGCAAACAACTATCACTTTCATTTATGAAAGATTATTATTTTTTCATATGGAATGACAAGATTCTGTATCAAATGGCTTCCTGGGGGCCCTCAGCCATCACAGTTTTTCTGAGAGTGAAAATCAGAACTCTGACATATCTCTATGTCTCAAAGGAACCCATTGCTAGTCCCTTATCTAGCATACATTTTCAAATTGATAGAATGGGATTATGTTTTCATTGGGATTTTTCCTGAGACAGTACATCAAAATGAATGCTAAAAGAACACCTTTAGTCTAAAAGTCTTAGTTTAACAGAAAAATACTGTCCCTGTTACTGTGGGATTACTGTATTTTAAATAGCATAGGGGCAATGCACACTTTTCTTCTTTTTCAGTCTGCTTTTTTTTTTTTGTGCTTTGAAATCCCTCTCTCTGCAGTGATTTTCACTGTTGTGCTGATGCTTCCTTGCATTATCTTTCCATTGCTCTGGCCTAGTCTAACAGCCCTGCAGGCATTGCACTCCTGCACTGCATTAAGGAGATTGAGGTAGCAGTGGCAGCAGCAGCCCTGGAACAGCAGAGCTGCTGGTTAAGATGTCCCACAGGAGCCCTCATGACTGGCCAGCTGCCAAGGAGATGAAGGTGAATGGTCCATGACAGCTTTCTCAGGCCTGTTTTCCTTGCTAGATAGCAAAGCACCTGCATTCCTTTAAGCTCTGTACACCATCATGCCCTCAGCCAGCCCAGGGCACTCACCATGCCTGTCCATGAGCATCCCTAGGCCAGTCCCCAAAAATCCCTGCACAGCCTGCTGCACAGTTTGGAAGATGAAGGACTTTAGTGGTATGCTGACAGTTGTAGAGCCTCAAAAAAGAAGGTCCACAGGATACTGCTACACTGACCAGACATAGCACATCTGCAGACTACTGTGGGAAGAGGCTTCATAGCCTGCCCTCTTGACAGACCTTGTCACAGCTCCTCTCAGATTCATGTCTCAAGCTTTTCATGTCTCCCATATGTTTACCTATAATCTAAATAGCCCAGTCCACTCAAAAATAGCTGCAAACCAGTCAGAAGATTTGTTCCCCTTGCTGAAGCAGGACATATTTGGCTAGTCTCTTAAAATAAGAGTTCAAATGGGAGATGGAAACCTTGCTCTAAGGATACATTTTTTCACTGTATGGACTCAAAAGGCATTTTAAGAATACTGAGCAGAGACAAGAATAACACTTCCAGTTTAATAAAAACAGGGCACACACATTTCACTTGCTGGGATAGCTTATTTGCAAGCCAGGATGAAACAGAAGCTGGTATGAGAAGAAGCAAAAGCTGATATGGCTCTGTAAAGGCGGTGTCAAAAATCTCCATGACATTGAGAGGAAAACAATTTTTTGAGACAAGTCATTTACTTCATGAGACTTCTAGCCATTAGAATTTATTTCAAAAGAGTAAAAAGGATCAACTGAAAATGTGTGCTGTCATTGCTGCTGCCATCACGAAAATGAGCTTTTTGACAGTTTGCCAAGTGTACCAGGAAAATGCAGCCCTCACCAAAGCTTCTGGCCTGAGTGCAGCAGTGGCAGCCAGCAACTGGGAGCAAAACCTGTGTGAATGGGCAAAGGGGTGAGACTGCCCTAAAATCACCCATTGCTGTTCATCCACATGGAGCTGGAAAATCAAAGGAGATCAGTAGGGCAGCAGATGAAGCTGGAGCCTGTGCTTGCTCAGGTGACATACCCAGGGCTCTGGAGGCACAATTCCTGGTGGCATTCAGGGTGCCAGGGAGCTATAAGGAGCACACCTGAGAGAAGTTCACTTATTGAAGCTGCCCTGACTCAGGACACTGCTGGCAGGTATCAGCTTCCAGTGCAGAATGCCACTAGCGGTTTTCAGCCAGGTTCTGGGAGGCCAAGGAGTTGCACTCCATGTGGAGTGGGACCCCTGCAGCCTCCCAGTGCCAGGTCCTAGCCCAGGGTTAGCACAGCCCAGCTCTATGTAATTATTGCATGAAACCAAATTCCTTTCAGAGCTTGCTCTTTCAAACATACAATAAAGAGTTTTGTGTAGCTGCACTGAATTAATATGGGGCAAGCCTCAAGATTCTTAATCAGCTTTAGCTGGCTTTTACTTTGGGAAAACTTCCCAATGAACTTCTGAGTAAGGACATAAGAATTTGTCCAGAGTAACCATTTTCAGCATGAAAAGAACGCTCACTATGTTATTCCCATCTGGCTTTCCTAGAATATCTCATCTGTTATTCCCTTCACACGCCTCTGTGAAAAGGACCCTGTAGGATGAAGTCATCCTGAAGTGCTTTTTTTGTCCTAAAAATCTGCATATTCTTACTATGGTTACTTTGATCAGGGTAAACATGCCCTCACTCCCGGTCTGGGGCATTCCTCCCACACTTTCAATGCAGATTCTCTGCTTTGCCGTCCTCTCACCCAGAGAGAGGGAGTGACCCCTCCACCTCTCTTCCTACCCCAGACAAAAGCCAGACAGCTTCAAATGCTTAAACACTGGCAGATTTATAAGCCTCATCTCTGCTCTGACCCTTGCAAGCCTTGCATGCTGATGAGGATGAGCAAGGTCTAAATTCTTACTGTCCATTCTCTCCATTTCTTCCTTCCCTATTGCCTCCTTCCCCCAGTTCCCTCATCCCTGTGTTTACATGCTTGCATGTTCATCCTTTCTTCTGTGCTCCTGGTATGAGAGTATCACGGTGGTGTGGACAGCATCCCTGCCTCTCCTGAGGCTCTGCCCAGTACTCTGGAACACTAATTCTCCTGGGAGATGTCAAGGGTGAGCTGTTGGCAGAGGAGAAGCCAGCAAGATGGCCAAGGAAGCGGCTGCTCCCTAGTCTGAGTGTAAAATGTCTGTGCTGCTTAGTGGCTTCCTCCATCTGTGCTGTTACGTTCCTGGAGCCAGTCCTTGGGGATCCTGAGCCAGATAATCTGAGCTGCTAGGCAGAGTGACTTCATGAAGGGAAAGAGGGGAGAGGAGTAACCCAGTGAGAAATCTTGGATTGCATGAAGGACCCCCTCCCAAAGCAGGAGGAAGGGAAGAACAAATAACTAAAGCAGCCAGGTGACAGCAGGTGACAGCCAATGAGTTGCAGTGGGCAGCAGAAGGGGCCAGTTGGACCAGGGCAATGCTGCCTTGGGCTGGGATGTGCTGCTCCTCCACATGGCTGGGAGGAAACCCCAAGGCCACCACCCTGCAGCCCTCTGAGTGCTGCTGCTCTCCCAGGTGTGGCACTGCAGAGACACCTGACACAAAGCCCTGGTGCTTCTGGTGCTGCATGCTTATGTTCACC
The DNA here is from genome assembly GCF_012460135.2 of Molothrus ater. Lineage (NCBI taxonomy): Eukaryota > Metazoa > Chordata > Aves > Passeriformes > Icteridae > Molothrus > Molothrus ater. The sequence goes on from NC_050478.2 coordinate 129,155,622, forward strand.
AGCAAGGTCTGGATAACCAGTGCAGAGATAGATCCTCATCCTTGTTTTAAAATTAACCTTACCCCTCTTTCAGGGGCAGCTGGTAGCAAAAGTGGCTAATGCATCTGTCTGTGCAGAGAATAGCTGTGGGTGGTAGTGGTGCTCTGTAGGACCAGAACATCTGGTCTCTGTGGAGAAAGTGGTGGAAGGGATTTTGAGCTGTGCACACACACCAACCCCCAGTTAAAAGGCCACCTCCTTGATGGTCCAGTCTTTGTTATCTGTGAGATGCTGCAAACGCAAGGAGTCACTGCTCTCCTCACAGAGAGGATGCTTACAGGGAGGGAGAGAAAGGAGATGGGAGAAAAGCAAAGGCGGGGTGGGGAGACAGGTGTGGTGAGGATGAAGCCTGTGTGCCCAAAGCATGGAGATTCATCACAGCATGGGACAAGACCTTGGTGGTCTGGCTGTTCCTCCAGGCTCTGGGAGCTGCCATTGTCCAACATGCTGTACAGGTGATAAATTTGTCCAAAGGCTATTTTAATAAGGAAAAATATAACCCTAGTCCAAACCCACATGGTGTTTGCCCATGACTAAATAAAGAAACACAGTATTTCATAAACAAGTGTGCCACTGAAGAGGGAAGCTGCATGTACTGGTGCCACCCAACACCCTCCAGCATCCAAAGAGCAGGTCTTGCTGGTGCTCTGAGGACATTTTCTGCCTGTTTCTGTCACGAGAGGATCATTGGACCCTTGCATCAAGATGATAATGTGCTTCTTACCAGCTTTTTGCTGCTGTCTATCACACAGGCAATCTACAAGATGGTTTCTTCTGTAATGAAGATGCCAGAGGATGAGTCAACCCCAGAGAAGAGGACCGAGAAGATCTTCCGCCAGATGGACACCAACCGTGACGGTAGGCGCCCCACAGGGCCGCAGGGCTGGGCTGCCCCACCCACGGGACAGGCAGGCAGCTCTGCACCTTGCAGGGCTCCTCTCCCAGGGATTTTCCTGGCTTCCCCAGCTTCCTCCCATCGTGCTTGTCCAGAGGCTTGTCGGGTGTGCTGCAGCCCCCCAGGTGCTCTAAGTTAGCGTGTTTCTTTTCCAGGAAAGCTCTCTCTGGAAGAGTTCATCCGCGGCGCCAAGAGTGACCCGTCCATAGTCCGTCTCCTGCAGTGCGATCCCAGCAGTGCCGGCCAGTTCTGAACCTGTACTTTGGATGAATTATCTATCTGCTTTTTTTTTTTTTATTTTCTTGCCAAACAACATTCATGGTAGTGTTGCCTCTGTATGGCCAATTATGCCTTCATTTGTGGCATCTTATAGCTTATTTTGTTGTGGATTAATTATAAGAATGCTGAATTGCTCTTAAGAATTTGTCCAGAGCATGGGCAGTACTGTTCTAAACAGATATTGTGGTGTTATCATTGTTTTTAAAATTTCATTTTGGTTTTTTGTTTGTTTGTATGTGTTTTGGAAAGTAACATGTTGAGGAGGAGTAAACCAACAACAAACCCCTTGGCAGCAAGACACACTGACAGATTTTAGATTGCTGCTTTAGTTGTTAGGTATTCACCTGCAGGACCTGAAAGTGTAGTAAGGCTGAACCAAAGGGGTTGTGATGGGTGGGGTAGGATTCACCTGGAACCTCCTCTCCTGTCCAGGAGGCACCAGTTAAGATCAAAGACAGGACTGGGAAGAAGTATGAAAGTGCAAAACATGTGTGGGGTGTATTATCCACTCCTATGCCTCATTGTTTCAATGCTGTGAACACTTTCCAGGTTGTGAAGAAGGGACAAAATGAAGGTTGACTTTTTTTACTAGGTTTACAGTGGTTGAAGTCATATGGCTTTATCTGAAAATTCAGCAAGCAATTTGCAATCCTGATCTCCAAATCCACAACTGACAATACCTCTTGCCGTTTGGGATCAGCAAAAGCAGACACAGATATGAAAAGCTGGGTCTTGACAATGAATTTAAGGGAGATACATGTTGAATGTGAAATTTTCAGGTTAGTAATAAAGCAGTTGCTACTAGGGAGAGTGGGCATTCACATGAGGAACTCACAGACACCTGCAAGCAGCTCCAGCTAAGGCACATCTGCTGTTCTCAATGCTCTTGCATAGCAGGAAGTTTCGGGGGTGTTTTTGTCTCTCTCCATGTAGCTAACAGAGTTTCTGGGCCTGCTCTTAGGGGAAGGCTGTCATCAAAACTTGTTTTAAACATAAAATTGTAGCATTTATATTTCATTTATTTTAGTAAAGTTCAAAAAAATCTGTACTGAAATGAGGAAATGGTACGCTTTATGATATATTTATATATATAAAAATTAAAACAAAAAAAGAACAGCTCTTGAGAGAAATGTTGAATGTTTATCTTTCCGCCTAGGTGCAGGAGTATCTGAAATTTGCTGCTGCAAAATTTTATCCTTTGATCAAAGTTGCTGTATGCAAAGCTAATACACACATGTGGGATTTCTTAGGGACTTTACAAGCGCTGTTGCAAGAGAAAAGCTGGAAAAGCTTTAGCAACAGGAGGCATTATGCTGACTAAATTGGCATTAATCAGTCATTAGCTGAAGTCTGCTTTGTGATCCTGCTGGAGAGCTACCCATGCAGGCAGGCACGGTGTTGGGAATTCATGAGCTCGTTAGAGTAACCTTTGTCTGACAGGCAAAGTTGGCATTTTGTCAAGTGACCTTGTAGATGCTAATCCCCAGTAGCCTTAATTTAAAATAAACCAAGTAAAAGAAGTCTGCTTTGCAGATGATGATTAGCTAAGTACTAATTAGAAGTCACGAAGAAGTAGTTGAGCATAAATAATCTTCTGTGGAACACTAGCTAGCATGTACAATAACTGACAGAAGCAATCCTATACTTAATTTTCCCATACCATTTGCTTTGCCAGGTGTTAAGGGCAAAACATTTTAAGAGAAAATAAAAGTAAATTGAAAATAACATTGTTAATCAATTGTACTAAAGTTTTTATGAGTGGCTAATGACACTCAATAAATGTCTTCAAGCACACATTTTTGTCTCAAACAATCACAAAAGTCCAGTTGATGATATATTTCCATTACATTCATCAAAATACTGAGGTGAGCTGAGCTGAGCTGAGCTGAGCTGAGCTGAGCGTGGGAAAATAAGAAAGCAAAGGGGGCTCAGCCACAGACACAAACAGATTTAATACCCAGCACTTTCAGGTGTTACGAGCAACACTGGCAAGTTTTGCACCAATTTTTCTGGCTGATGAAAATATTCTCTATCTCCTTCTCCCAAATCCTAATTAGACACCATGTGCACAAATCCCCTTCAAAGGACAGTCTGTGCCTACCTTCTTCAAGGTAGTTTTCTGCTTTACCTGGAGACGTTCTGGCCCTCTCTTCATGTCCATCACTTCATGGATTTTGAAAGCTACTTGAGGGTTGTTTTTCAGCAGAAGAAGCCTGGCCAGACTCTGGGGATTGCAGAAGGAAGGCCAGTGGGCATGCAGTGATCAGCACACCCCTCTGCCAGATGGGAACGACCCGTGCCACCACCCCAGCCTCTCTGGGGGTGCTCCATCACCACCCCTGCGTGGGCAGGACAAGGTGACACCAGAGGATCCCTGCTGAATTTCCAACCTCCTGGCTCAGTGCAGGCACCCACGTCCAAAGCAGCCCAGACCTGTGGAAGCTGGCATTTACTGGAGCTGAACTTGGATACCTTCTACAGTTCCATCTTCTTCTTAATGCTGTGAAAGCAGCTGCATGTGACTGAAGCTTTTAAAATGTTGCCTTTTCTTTAAGTGACTGCATACCACCTCTTTTTCATTTTACAAGACACTTCTGGCCCAGAACCTAATCTCTCAGTTTGTTTTTGCTCAGTAGTTTTGGGGTGTTGGGACCAGGCTCGCCTCCTGTGCTCCTCCTGTACAGCCTGTGCTGTGACCCCAGCAGAGATGTAATGCATCCCACAGCTCACAACATTTGCAATAATAAGAATTAGCTTACAGCTGCAGAGGACATAGCTGCAGATAAGGCTGTTGTAGAAACATTTACAGAGTGAGCTAGGGTTATTCTTTTACCTGACTGCCACTGATGATTGGTATTATTTTAAATTATTAACTATCCCTTTCTTTCTCTGCCTCTGCATGTACTTAAAGAGTGATTCTTAGCTGAAGTTGTGATAGGTACATTTGCAGACCTCAAATCAGCAGGTCAGCAGTGGTGTGCTGTGCCTCAGATTGAAATTTTCTGCTTTGCTGTCATTTGCATTTGTATTCATAATTGCCTTCATAAAGCTTTTAAAGGCAAAGTGTGAATAGCACAGTAAGTCAGACTTTTGAGTGATTCATTAGCAATATCTCCACACAGGAAGGATGGCAGACAGCACATACTATTTTGTATGACTTCTCAATTTTGTATATGCATTCTCTAGTTTTACTCACATGTGCATGAGGCAGCCTTCACTATGTGTTGTCCAAAGGGATTAATGAGCATATGTCACATGTAGACTGAACTCATGGAAAATGCCAGTCCCATTTATTTGACATTCCCAGTCAGCTTGTCAAACTCTGAGCCATGTGAGGTGAGGACTATGACTTGTGAGGTGAGGACTATGACTGTGAGTTTTGCAATACTGTCCTTGTTATAGGGTGCTTTGGGAGGGGAAAAGGGAACACAACCCTTTTAAAACCAACACGTGTTCTTGTGAGCACTTAGAGTTTGAGAGGGACTGAAGAAATATTTATGTTTCAACATTATTTGAAGCCCTGTCAGTTCACAGTTCAGTGATGTTTCTGAGGTACCCAGAGCTACGCTGTTCCCTTGCAGTTCTTAGGAGCTTATAGGTTTTCTATCCTCTTCCTGGGGCATTCTTTTTTCTTCTGTGTTATAAGTCATAACCTCCACATTTTCTGCTGCTTAAAACAGTAAATCAGAAGTATGTAAACTTCATAGCTGGAGGAGGTCTGTGTGCAGAAATATTGCACACCAGCACAGGAAGCAGTCGCACATGCCCAAGTCGCTGTGGTTTGAGCACTGCCCCTGGGGGATGAGCCCCAGGACTTCTCTCTTTGCTGATGGCAAAAGTGCAATAATGCTGCTTAGCTTGATTTTCTTTCACTGCAGATCAGGTTAAGTTGCATTACCTTGCATTGCTGTGGGTGGAGCCTTGTCTCAGCTGACTCATGGAAACTTGGTGAACTCTGGTAACTTGGTGCTGAGCCCTAATCTGCAGACTAAGCTAAGATGAGAAGATGGCCTTGGCCACATGTCTCAGTACATGTGAACCAGAGAACACGGTGACAACTGGCAGGTGCCTGGGGACATGTGGCAGTGAGAAGGGAATCTCCTGCCCCAGAACAATGCCCTGAGCTGAGCTGCCTCCCCCTTTTAAAACTCTCCCCTTTTTCAGCACCGCTGGTGTCAGATGCAACATGATAGCAATATAGCAGGTCAGGATGGAGGAGGCATCCTTCAGGAGTTTCCTTTTGCAGTTTAGCCTACAAGTGCCAAGTGAAACAGTCAGACAGGTCTGATTGTTGGCTGGACAAGTCTTCCTGAACACCCAGTACACCAGCACCTCCTTTCATCTTCCCCATGGTGCTCCCTCGGTTTCCAGGCATGGCAGCCCTTGGGCTCAGCAGTTAGATGTCAGGTACCCAGTGCAAGACTGGTGGAGAGGAATATTTCACCTGCCCTCTGCAGAAGTACTTGGATGCATTCTTTGTTCTGTGTCTCACTAAGCGGGATGTCATGTAGGAGTCGGAAAGTGGGGAAAGTTGGTTTTCTTGGTATCACAGGCAGAACCTGCACTTAGAAATGTAGAGAAACTTGTCAAGTGCCAGAGAGCTGAGCAGTGCTCAGAGCTGCATGCAGAGTTTTCCACTGATTGTGCAGTAGGCAGGTAAGATAAACAGCAGTGATACGTCAGGCACATGGTGCGATGGGTTTCGAGATAGGGCTTGACTAGAAATGGCACCTTCTATGTGAGCAGCTCTGTCTGCTGCATATTCTGTCAGAGGTGCTGACAAAATACACTCCAAAATGAGGGAGCAGAGCTGTTTACCATACCCTGGCAGGTATTGAACAAACAGCTCCCAGGATGAGCATAAGGTTTTCCCTAAGTCCAGCTGAGGACAAACTATTGCCTATGGGAGTTCATTCCTGTTCATGGTGGAAGAGAGAAGAAGGGAAAGCTCCGTTGACTCTCAAAGCCCAGGTGTCATTTTACAGGCTGGGGACGGTGGAATGAACAGCTGTGTTTTAAACACAAAGAAAAGACAGCAGGACTGTAAACTGGCATGGAAATCAGTGACATTAGAAACCAGAACCACTGCTGAGGGATTGCAAAAGCCATTAGGTGCCTCTGCCCTTCAGAGCAGCAGAGCCATCAGCTGGATGCACAGTCAATCTCCTTGCCCCTTGCAGAAAATATGCCTGCATTCTATGGGAATCTAAACAGCATCCCTTATTCCATCCTGGCTTTTGCTGCTGTTGTTTCCCAATTATCCATACTGAGAAGTTATTTCTAGGGTGAGGATTTTCAGAGGATAAGGTACAAAGCTTCCCAGATGTACTGTCCATATTTTAACAAGCTGGAAAGGCCAGATGCAAGGGGCTTCTCATTGGTTTCCCACAGGTTGTGTTGTTTCAATGTGTAGCTGGGATTAAGCTGTCACCTCTAAAATGCTGACTAATTCTGACTAATAAGTAAAGCAAAAAAGGACCTTGAGTAGTAGCGAACAATGTGAAAAGACTAGAGAAATGAAAACCTGTGAGGACATCCCTGCCTGTAGCCCAGGGTCTGAATTTGCACAGTGAAACCCTCTTAGCAGTAGCCAGCACAGAAAAGCTGCTCTACTCCAGCCCAGTCAATGGTACCTCCTGGGCTGCTTCAGCCCTGTGTGGTGAGGCTGGGGACTCTGGGCCCTGCCACAGACATGGTCATCTGAGATTATCAGGCAGGCTGAGGGCTCCCTGGATCTCGAGGCACACAACAGCCACCCACCCTCTGCACAGTATTCACTTACTGTGCACCTGAGATGTTTTAGATCTTCCCCTCTTGCCCTGACCTTATACCAAAGATATTCTCACCTTCCCAGGGCATGTGCTCAGGGTGTCCAGCTCTCCAAGTCTTTGCAGCCACCTCCCAGCTGCCGTTCCCAGCCTCTGTGTGAACAAATAACAAACAACAGCCCTTGACATGTGGAGGAGCCAAGCTTAATGCACTTAAATGGAGCAGCTTCTGATTTGGTTTCCCATCTTTGGCCCACCTCTGAGTACCACACTATTTATTTCTTATTATTAAGTAATGGCAGTATTAAACATTTTAAGGCCACACTGAACGTGCCTGGGGGCTCGCTCTCCACTGCCCTGTTTACTCCACAGAGAGCTGGTTTCTTCCAGCAGCAGCACCTCCCAAGCATCCCCATGCAGTGTGCAGGTGCCCCAGGCCTGCAGGAGCACCCAGGTGCTGTGGACCAAGAGATAATTTTGGCACAGTTATATCAGGCAGAAACTCTTCCTGCTCTCTGTCAAAAACGAGTGTTGGGGGTGTGACCTCTGGTTTTCTCCTCCCTGGGGACAGGGGTTCCTGCGGTGCTCAGGGCTGGCCTCACATTTCCCCACCAAATGGGATGGCAGGATGATGGTGATCAGTAAACCCCCCTGAGAAAATCCTCTTAGATTCTAAACTTCATTTGCAGCCAATTTGTTCATTGGCTGCACTCAGAGGGAAGATTCATGGGTCCAGTGTGGTAGTCTGGGGGAGAACTTGCAGTTCCTTGCCACCACCACCTTTTTATTTCCTGTCATTATTCGCATTTCCAAGGCAACCAAATAGTTTTTTGTTAGTATCTGAAGAAAAAGAAAAATGACATCCAGGGTTTCAATCCAATAAGGATCTAAGGAAGGTTACTAAAGACATCATGCTCAATGTTAGTCATACAAATGTTCCACAAAGTAATGTTTCATTGGTATTTTGTGTTTAATTTTCTTATTCATGTGGCAGGCATGTTTTATTTCATTATTTTGGATCCTCTTAGATTTAGCCCTGCTGGTCCTTCAGCTCTTATGCAGAAGTCCCAAAGACCCCAGGAGCAGAACTGACTGAGCAATTACCAGTGAGGTGGGCACATAGTGCCTGGTAAAAATGAAGAGCTTAATTACCTTAGGGATTTTCTTTGTGTGCACACTTGCTTCAAGGAGACAAACTGAGCTGCATTGCAATATGTTTATCTCTTCCACTTGCTCACTTCTATACCAAGCAGTCTTGTAGTTAATATTTGTATATTCAGCATTATTTTGCTCTTGAACCTGAAGTGACCAATATTGTCTTCCTCTGACAGGAGTACTTAATACCTTCTGATTTTTAAATATTGCTGAGTGATGTGATGGATGCAAAAATAGTTATACATTTGTGTGCTGGCTTTGGCTATGATATAGTTAATTTTCCTCACAGTAGCTAGAATGAGGGTCAGTTTTGGATTTGTGCTGGAAACAGTGTTGATAACAGAGGGATGTCTTCATTATTGCTGAGCAGTGCTCACATGGTGTCAAGGACTATCCTGCTTCCCACCCCATCAGCAAGGGAGCTCGGGGTGCACAAGGGAGATGGGATGGGACACAGCCAGGACAGCTGACCCCAACTGACCCCAGGGATATCCCAGACCTTGCTATCATGCTCAGCATGTAAAGAGGTGGGGGAAAGAAGGAGGAAGAGGGTGACAAGTTCAGAGTGATGTCATTTGTCTCCCCAAGTCACCACTACTTGTGATGGAGCCCTGTTTTTCTGGGGACGGCTGAATACCTGGCTGCCCCTGGGAACTGGTGATTGAATGCCTTGCTTTGCTTATGCATGGGGCTTTTGTGTTCCCTATTAAACTGTCTTTATCTCAACTCATGGTTTTCTCACTTTTGCCCTTCCAATCCTCTTCTACATCCCACTAGAAGGGAGTGAATGAGTGGCTTCGTGGGACTTAGTTGCTGGTTGGGATTAAATCACAACAATTTGTTTAAATTTGGGTAGATATTTTTGATGCTGCAGAAACTAATAAATTGAGATAAAACATGACCAAGAGCTGAATGGATCAAAGTGCCCAGTTCCTATTTAAGTCCGTGACCATTCCACAGGGAGAGCTTTCCCTGTTCCCTCAGGCTGTTGCCTCATTGCAGCACAGAATAGACACAACAAATCGAACTTGTAATGATCTACTACGAGCAGACTCACTGCAGCAGCATGGAGTTCAGTATATCCTGTGTCTTGGCAAAATTAGATACCTCTCTAGATCTAGATGAATGCTTTGTAAGCAAACCTACATATCCTAAGGAAGACTTTTACTATTCAGAAAGGAGAGAGACAACTATGAATTAAATTAATTTGGTCCACATATTTTTCTTACAGCTGTCTAGAATTGCAAGTGTCCTGTGTGTTGTTGCCTGTAGCTGTTGTGATGTGTTAATTTCCCCCCCTGGTTCTGTTGTAAGCTCATCTGGTGGTATCCTGAGTCTCCAGCTGGTTCTCTGCCAGGCAAAGCCCACGAGAAGGACGCGTAGAGGCGAGTGGCTTCCAGGCACAGCAGGGGCAGCTTTTGGGGACATGGCCCTGTGCTGCTCCATGCTCTGGGAGTCTGTACCTGCAGAGCAACATGTTAAACCTACCTGATACAATGAAAGTTGACGATCAGGCCACCGAAGGAGACGGAGAATTTGGCGGAGGGTTGTGTATGTTTTGTGCCCCCCAGCACGTGCACGGTTCCCCAGCTATTAACTTCCAGTTAGGACCTTTCCTGAGCTCTTAGTGTTAGAATAAAGTTTTCTTCTGCTGATAATGTATTTGTATTATGCAACGTACTCAGAAAACAGAAAATTATCTCTCTATGACTGTCCTCTCCTCTCAAGAAGCTCTTCTCCTCTGTACATATGATATGCAGAATGTATGGGAGTCTTACCAGCGTTGGTTTGCATTTTTAAGACTGTACTAATTAATGTGTGATACTATTGTGTTTTTGTAGTGGCATCTTTGATGTAAGATGTAAAAACTATTTAAATTTTTTTGTTATTGTTCAGCTTTTAGAGATAGCACCAAGGACTGCATGTTCACTAGAATCAGCCCTTTCCAGGGGCTGTCAGAGCTGCACGCAGGCACCGGTGTTTCACCCGGCATGTAGCACCTGCGTTCCTCTCTTAATAGGGGTCAGTTTGGAGTGGAGATGAATTCTTCCTGAAAAGTCTAGTTTTGTCTTTCCCTCTCTCAGATTCAAGCTGTGTGATTCCCTCCCATGCTGTGTGCCAGCCCTGGCCCCAGGAGGAGACCTGGGAGGAATGGCCCCTGACCCAGGGCACCCCGCTGGCATCGGGCTCCCTCACCCCATGGCTCACCCAATGCATTCTCCTAGGAACTTGGTTTTCCTTGGAACTGCTGGCTGTGCCAGCACAACAACAGTGGGCTCACATTGCAAGACAATTTGTGCAAGTGACTTTAAAATGAATTCACTAAAATTGAGGGGAATTAAGGAAAAGAAGAGCCTGAGCAGCAATTTTAGGGTCAGAATCTTATTGGGGTGCTTAATATAGCAAGAACTTGGGGCCAGTCCCTAAAAGGTAGGACCATTTGAATGGCTTAGGTCGACATTTCTTGTCAGGTTTGGAAAATGAAGTGGGGCTCAGATCCAGCCTTTCAGGCAGGGTTGACTTACTGGATAGACTGAGTCTGAGATGCTTCTCCAGATTGTGTCGTGGGCCAAAAGACAAGACATGCTGCAGCTTAGGAGTTATTTTTCTTTCAGGTTATTTTTTTTTTCCTTTTTAATGGAGAAAGCAGTTCAAACTGCACCTGGCAAAATGACTGACTTCAAAAGCATGTTTTTCCTTGTTATATAGACACTCACAAAACAGCATCGTGTGGCTAAAAAGGCACATTTGTGACAGTTTCTTTCTGAGTGCCAAAATATATAAGCAGTATTGTTTGAAGGGAAATAAAAATTTTTTTACTGTATTGTTATTACTGTTGAACAAATATATTGTTTTTAAATGTTAGATTTTGAAGACTTTTGTATTGTAAATTGTTTTGTGACACGGTGCTTTTTCATACTGGAATTACTGATTGCACCTAAATATTAATTATTGCTTTCTTATATAAATATGTGACCTTGAACAATCTTGATGAAAACCAATGTGTGGTGGATACCAACAGTTCAAAAAAATTCACCTACTGAAATCCCCTAAATGTTCTTTCCTACTAATAAACATTCTGCTGCAGCTAGTGATGGTGTGCCATGTGCTTTACTCCCTTCATGGTGGAGCCTTAAAGCCTCATGTAGCTCCTTGGTCTGGGGAGAAAATCCCAGAGAAGCCTTTGCCTGCTGCCTTCACTGCCTTCCTGTCCTGCTCACTGCTGTGGGCACAGAGTCAGAGCTGTGCAAGCCAATCTGGAGGGCTCAGCCAGGGCTGGAGCTGTGCACAGGCGTTGGGCTGGCACACTGCAGCCAGCTGGATGCTCCATTGCTAACACAGATTTTGTTCCAGCAGCTAAAGCCAGCAGCTGGGCAAGGAGTAGGACATCATGGAGTGGGTTATAAAAGCAAAGGAAGGACAGCACAAAGTTGAGAGTCCTGGTACTCTGAAGCTGGAAAGAGCAGCTTAGCTGACTGACAGCAACTTTCCCTGTGATAGATAAATCCCTCTCCAGGTTTAGGGGAGTTTTTTATCCCCTAATGATAAGGGGATAAAATGATAAGCATCAAGGGAGCGGGATTTGCCAAGAGAGCATGGGCATGTAGTTGTGGTTAGTTGCTCTGAGATGTGGATGATGAGGCTGCAGCAGAGCTTGTTACAGCAGGGACTCCTGCCAGCCTCAGACAGGCTCTGGAGGGGGCTGGCTGATGCTTCTGTGCATGCTCCTTAAGCTCCCCAAATTTTCACCTCGGTTAAATTTGGAGCTGGGATTAGCTGAGTGCAAAAAGTAGTTTAAAGCCTACTGGAAAGTAGCATAAACCAGTGCCTACTTCCTTTTCAGATTAAACAAAAATGCCTATTTGTGGAACTGCACATTAATCTGAGCTTGAGACAGGCTGGAGCCTGAATGAAGCATCATTTGCAGTATTCAGGTATCTCCTGTGCTCAGTGCAAACAAGCTTTATTACACAAGTTTCCAGTGTAATAAAGACTCCCTGTGATGTACATTCCCCCCACCCTCCCCTTAAGGCCATCATACGATTTAGCATAAAAAGACTGGGTGTAAGGAGGCGTTTATTTGTACAGGGGGGCTAAAATCCTCCACGTTCCACCCTTGCTGTCCCTCCTCTCACTGTGCAAAGCCATCTGCCCCAGGCACTGCAGCTCGCTGCACTCCCACAATCCCTGGACCTCCCACCACCTCAGGGAGGAGGGAACTGTGATCCTGCAGCTCATGGCTGCGTTTGGGAAGTGGCGTGCTCCAGAATCTGTCAGTGTTTTCTGCAGCACAAATTGAGCCAAGAGACTGAGAAGGTGCCGAAAAGGACAGCTTTGCTGCCCCGGTGAGTCCCCTAAGGTTTCAGTTTCAGTTTCAGTTGGGTCAGTTCTTCTCAATGACCTTTAATCAAGGTGACCCGAGCCACCTTGCTGGAGCCTGGCTCAGCCATGCCAGACACAGCCCAAGCCCTGAGCACACAGCGGGTGCAGGGGGTCCCATCAGCCCGCACACTTCTCCTCACCCCTCCATGGCCCCGCAGATGGAGCGCTGCCAACCACGCAGCTTTCAAGCATTTGCATCCTAAGAGCCACTCAGTAAAACCACTTCCTATAAAACATAATTAAACATCTATCACAGGCAGTGCTCAGGAAATGTGATTACCTTAAAGGGCTCCGTGGGAGCTGATCCTGGCTCACCCTGCACTGCTCATCCAGAGCACTGAACTCCTGCACCCCACTGTAAGACAGGGCTGTCCTGCTATTGCCTGGGGAATCAACCTTTGCTGAGGAAAATGCTTTCCCAAGCAATTTCCCACCTACTTAGATGTTCTCACCTCCTGAATCTTGTTTGAAAAGCCAAACTGAACTGGTGGAGAATAAAATGTTTGATGAAAATGTTTTACTGCAAGACATGTGGCCAGGTATGCTTCAGTGCTTTTGGAGTAGGTGTGGGTAAGGATCTCAACTCAGGTGCCCAGGAGTCACAAAGAAGTTACTGTCAGTGCTTCCAGCCAGGTTCCCAGGACACTCCAACATGTCACAGAATAGTTGGGGTAGGAAGGGATTTCTGTAGTTCATCTGGTCCAATCCCCCTGCTCAAGTAGGGCAAACAAGAGTTGGTTGTCCAGGACCATGTCAAGGCAGCTTTTAAATATCTACAGGGATAGAGACTCCACAACCTCTCTGGGCACCCTACACCTGCTTAGTCACACAGTAAAAAGCATTCCCTGACTTCAGAGGGAACCTCCTGTGTTTTAGTGTGTGTCCACTTGCCTCTGGTCCTGTCACTGGGCACCATTTAGAAGAGTCTGACTCCATCCTCTCTGCACCCCCTTCAGGCACTGGTACATACTGATACCCTCTCTCCTGGAGAGATGTAGTAATACACACCACAGCAACAGAAATATTGTCTCATACATAGGAATATTTATTTTTTTCCTTCTTAAAAATGTACAAAAAATAAAATAACTGTATTTACAGCTTATCAAACCCCTCTCCCAATTGCAACACTATTAAGTTACATGAGCTATATTCTTAATATAAAAGCACACTATTTATACATTAAGTTTCCTTGTTTGCCAGAAAGACGGCTTGTCACAACCTTTGGCACAAACATTCTTGTTTGTATCTTGTCTCAATTAATAGGAAATGGAAGAGCATAAAAACATTTAATAAGCTTTACATTTTATAAGTCATAAGATACTCCTTTCCAGTTCCACTTCAATCAATATACAGCATCTCTGACAGCTAGAGAGTTTAGATTTTACTTGTTTGAATTAATTTACATTTAAACAATTCATAGAACGAAAGAGAAAAATATATAAGAAAGATATTTGATCTCTGAATTCCATTGACCAAAAACTTTGTGAGAGAGGACACACATGAAAAAACCCATTCTTTTCTTTGTACTTTACACTCAGTGTTAGAAATCCTCCAAAATGTCTTGATGGGGTGATCATAGTACATCCACAAAACTTCACTCAAGGGATGCACTTTATTTTGGGAATACCAGCACCTGACTGTGAGAAAGAACTAGAATTTGAGAATTTGAATGGGATTTCATAATAAAACATCAAATGGACGGACAAAGTGCCAAGTCTGTAGCAGGAACCAAAATTAGAAGACTGTTCTCCTTTTGTACATCTCTAGAGTTTTTCAAAACATAACATCTACAGACACTGCATTTTCTTCATAGGGAAAATGCACTGAGCAGCAAGCCACTCTTCAGGCTGTACTAATTAAGATTCAAGATTGCTGCCTTGAAGAAGAGAAGGAAATAATTTTGTTCCTTTAAATAAATAACCACAGCAGTTCCACAAAGAGACAAAAGGAGGCAAGACAGATATTCCTGTCCCCTGCTGAACAGTAGACAAATCTTACTTCCATTTAACTCATAATATTTGGAAGATCCAGCATTAATCTATATTTTTTTATCAAACAGAAGCAACATGCATATTTTAAACAATATACACGTAAGCAACTGTGTACTCCTCAGGATATCTGATCAAGCAGGGCACAAGGCAGCCACTGCTTCAGAAGTTTGTATTACTCATACCACTCTTGCCCCTTTCCCACCACTCTGATGCGCTGATTTGGACCAAAAGGTGAAGCCTGAGAGCTTGGAGCTTGCCACAACCAGCATCCAAGGTTCAGTGCTCCTCCAGCAGCTGATGCTACAACTACAACTGAAGGGATGCAGCATGGATACTCAGTGCTTGTGAGGCACCTGCATCTGGAGCAGAGAAACAAAGCCCTCAGACCCTGGCAGATAAAGTAAAGGGTGATCATCCTTACCTAGCTTTAGCTGTTGTTCTAAAATAATCTTGCCACAAATCTAGGCACCTTCCTGATAACTTCACTGAGACTGTAAGAGGAACTAAAGGCAGGAGTATTAGCTTTCTACTATCAGAATTTGCACACTTTAAGATGTATTTAAAATAGCTTTCAGTTAATCTTGGAAGCAACTTTCCTTTTCTGGACAGTGGCTGACTGAAGGCTCCTAAAATGACAATGGATAACTCCTTAAGTCCCACTATTCCTGGAGCACTGCTCTTCTCACTGATCCTATACTGCTCCTAATGACAGGATGCTGCAGCACCCAACAGATCTCAGCTCATCTAGACCCAAATGTAAGACAAAACCATCCTATTAACCTGAGTGCTGGTGCTGCCAGGACTGCCTGTCCTTCTCTGTGATCCCTAAATTCTCACTGGCCTTTCTTAATGCAGCACATTCCAACCCAGGCCAGCCCCAAGCACTCCCTTGGACAGCACGTTTGTTGGGGGCAGAACTAGGGCTCAACTCCTGCATAAATTTACTCCTTTGCTTCACCTGCAGCTTCTGCCCAGACATGGTGACCAGCTGAGAGATCCCAGATGATATTCTGAGGATTCCAAACACCAACAGAGAAATACAAGAACTGACAGTATTGCTTACCAGTCCTGTGTGCTGGTCCCAGTTCCTAATGACTCCTGTACCAACTGTCCTCTTTTTTTCTTTAAGAAAAAATTATCTGGGATAAGTCAGCATAGACTTTTTATATCAGTCTGAGCCAAGTAGAAAGAAACAGAACCATCATAAATCTCTTGTATTCCCAGATTGTTTGCTCTTGAGCAGCATAGCAAGAGCATCTTTGCTGGAGTGCATTTTTATATAAAGTTAAGAAAATTACAACAGAACTCTGCATCAGAAGGGGAAAGAGTGCATGACAAAAGAAAAGGGCAGGAGAAAGACAGAATACACACTTTGCTTTACAGGCATATGTGAATTCTGGGTATGTTAGTGCTGATGCTACCAGCCTGAACCTTTTATAGGTTCTGCTCCCACAGAAACCTTGACATGTACTTAACATTTCTATTAAAGGAAGAGATTTTAATGGGATGCTACTGCTAATGAAGTTTAGAAAGTGTTCATGAACTTACAGGACAATTCATGCAGATATGGCCAAATTAGACTGGTCAGTTATCCCAGCTACTTTGCTTGAATGTAAATAGCTCCACACATGAGCCCTGTTAAATATGGCAGTGTTTCTTTCTGCCATTAACCACCAAATAATAAAGGTTGTGTGACTAAATGAGGAAAGGTTTTAGAAAGAAAAGAATAAACTCTAAAGGCTGCATGTAGGAAAGGATCCCACTTCTGTATGTAATACAGAATCCATGTACAGTGGTAGAGAATAAATTTCAACTGAAACTCATGGAATTATATGCTAAGTGAGGAGCTCTTCACAACAGCCAGAGGAGCTGGAATGGAGAGAAAGAGATGCTGGGTTTGGATGTCATAGGGACATTCAGGCCTTGAACCCCTTTCCTGGTATGATTTTAGCCTGCACAACTTCATCTCTTCACAGAATTCATAAGGCAGGTATGGAATTTGATGAATAACCATGTAGTTCAACTTGGGTTCAGATGCAGCCCTTGAGAGAGAGACCAATCTCCACTCCTCAGTTGTGGGATACTCAGTCTCCAGTGGAAAAAATGTTCCAGTTTGATAAAATATTTACATCAAGCCCAGGCTTATACATCACCCAAGTGCCCTAGGAATCACAGCTGAATCATTCAATGGAGATACAAGAGCAAATACACTTAAAAGGAAGAGTCTGAAGTCCTGTTTCTTACAGTCTAGAGGAATGCTTTGATGCACAGGCTGCAGCAGAAAGAACCTTCCCACCACAGGTTTGAGAAAATACCACTTTAGGAGCCTCTGCTTCATCAAAGGAAGACAACCAGGAAGAAGTCCCTTTTGTACGTCTTGGCAAAGCAGGCAGCAGACACACAGTGTCTCTTGGATTTTGTTACAGCTGGATAGGAGACTCAGGTTCTACAGCTGGGACTTGGGCTCCTAAGGTGGGCCCCATTATGCCAGAGTGTCCAAGACCCAGTAGCAGAGTCTGCTCTAATATTTCAATATACAATTGTGTGAGCAAGGATGGAGCATATTGAGTACAGATTCAGTTATCAGCTTCTCAGTACACACTCTTTAACAGATTGCAGCAATTTAATCCTCTAGGAAAGATTCTATGAAACCCTAACCCAAATACATACAAAAACATAGTGGCAGTAAACATGCCCACATACAGTAGTTAAAATATATTATTGCATATTATAAACATTATATACAAGGTTAAAATGGTTTCTTTACCATTTACTTACAAGTGACATTTGTAACTGAATGCCTTACTTACAAGTCCTCATTGCTACATGCTGAGAACTACCAGAGGTATTTGGCAAGACTATACAGGAGACAGAGATATGGATCAGTCTGAGCAAGTGAACTGTCAGCCACTTTGCCCATCTTTAGCACTGCAACAGATTTTTAGCAATGACAGAGACAACTACTGGTAAAGTGATTTATACCAGATTTCTGAAATTAGACCAGCATAGTTACTGAATGTGTTTTAGAATGAGCTTATCCACACTGAAGTGTGGATTAAAATGCTGCATTTCACATTTGCAGTGGGTCATCTGGTTACAAATCTGGGGGCTGGTAACTGCTTGTACACTAGAGTGAGGAACAATAAATAAGGGACCAGGTTACTGTAAATGGCCTTGTGCTTGACAAACCCAAGTCTATCTGCAGGGGACTGCAGATGTGCAGAATGGACAGTATTTTCAATGCAGTCTTGTAACAGTTTCTCTGATCAATGTCTGTCAAGTTTATGGGGAATCTGCTTTCCAAGAAGGATGAAATGCTGTGGTTCCTTACAAAATGGCTCTGCCTGAGGCTAGATCTCTGTCAGTGTGATCTTGAAGCCTTCAACCATGCTCTCCATGTTCAGGATGAATGTGTCCTCGTTGGAGTAGTGCTCAATAATGTTGTCATCCATGTTTACCAGGATGCTGGTGACAAAGGTAGAAATCAATGTTTTTATGTACCAGGACACTGAAAGGAAAAGCTATACACTGCCACATGTACTTGCTTCTCTACAACACAAAACCAGACTCCAGCACATGCCAGTACAGGCTCACCAGTAGGAATCACCAGCAAGATCTGCCCTGTAGTCCCTTGTAGTCTTTGGATTAGAGGCTGCTCCTGCCAGAGCAGTTAAGGGACATGCCAGTGGTGGGATGTTTACACACTTAGGCTACCTACAGATGAGCTGCACTTCAGATCCCTGGAAGACCCAGCTAGCTGGTGCTTCCCAATGCCTGGTGGTGGCTCCCACAGGGACACATCTGTGCTACTCCTCAGAAACACCATGTGAGCTGCTGCACCTCTGTGGTGGGAGGGAAGCACAGGGAAGCAGTGGAATTTGTGCTTTGCACACAGCTCACAGACTTAGAACTCAGCTTAGATGCGAGACTATCAACAATGACTACACAATTGTGTAATTGTGTAATGCACAATTTCAAGTGTATATGAGTGCTTTCCTCACTCTTTACCTCCAAGTGTTTCTTCTGTCACTTAGAAAGAAGCAAAACATGAGAAGTTTCACCTGTCTTCTCAAAAGCTAAAGAAATTCCCAGACAACAATGCCCTAAGCTAGCTACAGCTGAAAATAAATGACTGGTTTAAAATTATATTGCTACAATATTGTGGTTAAATAGAACTTTAAAAATAGTTGAAGTGGAGAGATTTAGTTTTATGGCAAGGAGCAGAAGCCTAGCTATTCTAAAAGTCCAGCTGTGATGTTCATGTCTAAATTTATTCAACTGAAATGCCTGCAGCAAACATTGCCTGTCTTTCAGAGTAAGAAAGTGGCCTATTTCTCCCTAACACTGCAGGAAAACTCCACACTGCATTCACAGCAAAGGCAGCATCTCCCATGCTGGCTCTCCATGATGTTATTAAGCATATTGTCTACAAAACAGACTTTATCCACATATCTTATCCACAAACCCTTCCTTCACAGTAAGCTTAGGCATACTGGTCAGACAAAGTTTGGAGATCCATGTTTCCTCTTTTGCCATCCCTTACAGTCTCCATAGACATGAAGATTTCAAGCACATGGGTTTGTCTCCTGAAGGAGTTTGTACTGCCCAGCATCATGAGGCCCCAGGTAAAACTGGGATCTGTGACTACTTCTAAAGGATCCTGCAATAGATCCTTAGTTAGGTAACTAACTTACCCCTTTTTACTCTTCTTATAAAGTTTTGCAATCTTTTCAACTGGCAGCCCATATTTCTCAGAGATCTGAAATAATAAAAATAAAATAAATATCACTAAAGATGAATGAGAAATATAAAAATATCACCTCTTACCTTACATAAGACATTAAAACAAAAACTCTGCAAACTTTGACAGGATAGCTATAGAGAAAAGTCTGTTACAACCATATCATGCTTTCATTTAATGATGACTTGGGGAGCAAGAATCCTGAACAGCTTAATCAAATCCCACAATTGTCTCCATCCAGAAATTCAGATACTATAGTTTTCATAGGGTGTGAGCCATCAGAACTGCCCCAGCATCTCCTAGTGCTCTGCTCAAAGAGTCAATGCTCTTCCCAGCTTCAGATTTTACCAGGGAATTTCAATCTGATCTTTCTGTTGTTTCTTAATCTGATTTTTTGGGCTCATGGAAGCAAAGACTTCTCCCACCAGGCAGAAGGCAGGCACATGGCAACCCAACAGGAGCTGATGGACCGATGGAATAACAAAAAAATACACATTTCTATTTCTCAAAGACATTTCAAGGTTTATTAAGCTAACAGGACTCTCCATGGTGGTACTTCTGTCTGAAAAGTGTCTTCAAGGTACCTTTAATTGTGGGAAGGCTACCAACATCAAACACAAAGAACTAAGAAGCTTCTGTATTGTTGGGAAGGTGACTCAGTCTTAGTTACTACAGTAGCAAAATGAAACCCTGTTTGATTCACAAAACCTCATCTGAGTGTAACAGATAACGAGCTGTCACAGAGAAGTGTGTTATCAAGGTAAAGGACTTGTAAAATAAACTTCTTGCTAAAGCAACTAAAACAATAAAGCAGAAAATACACTAAAACTTTAGAAGGAAGAACAGCTTAGCTGACAAATTACCCATGCCAACAAATACTTCACATGAATGCTTTGGCATTGCTTTGCAACAGTGTACTAGTAACTTTTTGGGATGTCTATTCTGCAGTGAGTCTGTGGTGTGCTTACGAAGATGGTGTCCCTGGGCCCTTCATCTGAGCCAGGTTTGCTTTCCAAATAATGATTCTTCTTTGAGGGAACAGGTCTCACAGTTCACATTTTAGAAGAGGATTGTCCCAAAAAGCAAAATAGTTACAGAAAAATTACTTTTTTTTTCCGACAGTGATTAATGTTCTGTGGTGTTCTACTGCCAAGCAAAGTAAGTTTACAGCTCTTCCCAAGTGAAATGAAGTTGCAGCTAAATAGCTGACTACTTATCTTTTGCATTAGAGAACTGAAATGCATAATTAAAAATCCATTTAAAGACTGGCAAACATCAGGCACTGTAAAATCCTTTCTTTGTGTTGGCATTCAGAGTTCTGTTGAGAAAAGGTATTTTAGGGAAGTACATTAAAGCAATTATCACAAAAGAGAAAATGAAATGGATAAACTCAGCACTGAGGACAGATTCAAAGAGCCACAGGTTGAACACCAAGCAGGGCTCCCATCCAGACAGCCAAGATTTTCTGAAAGAGAGAATTAATTAGCCTATACTTGTCTACAGCACCTATAATAGTATAATTGTCATCGTAGCCCAGATGCAATTTTGTACTTAAAAACTACCCCTAATAATGCACAAGGCTATCAGCTTGACTGGCATTCTATAGCTAAACTCCAAGATTCTGAAGAACCAATAAAGTTTCTCATACACTGAAAACAGTGTCCTCTGACTATTAGCATACATCAGTGGCTAACAGAAAGGGGAATAACTGATGGGGTACAATAGACCCATCCACTCCCTAAATTTTCCACCTAGCAGAGAACAAAATACAAACTGAATTTGGGTGATATTTGCTACTTCAGTTTTGCTTGCACCAGCATGTTTCGCTGTTCATTTACTCTTTATTATCCTCTGGCTTTGCTTATCATGAAGAGAATGACATCAGATAAACAATCTGGTGTTGAATTTTTGTATCTGTGCTTCTGTTGTACCCCTAACTTTAGGTTTTCACGTAAAGCAATAATAAAAATGGATCAATTTCATCAGACATTTGAAAAAAATCCTTTGCAACAGGCATTGGAGAAAAACTGGCAACCCAAAACTGCAGAAAGTGTCACAAGTGTGTGAACACGAGGAAATGATCTCCCTCTCTGGGTTGTTAAGTCTGAAGCCCAGAGATACTGTAAAGACCAGCACTTGAAGACACTTTTCACTGACTCCATGCAAATAAACAAGCCGAGCAAAACATTTCTTGCCAAGGAGGCTTAATAGCAGCTAATATACAGCATTCTGCACATTCCAGCATAAATCTTCCCTAGGATATTTGGCATACCTAACACTCATGCATTCCAAATGTTGCTCAAAGTAGTTTGGGACTCTGGGACACCACTTCCTACATAAACTATGAGAGGCTGGGATGAGAAAGCCTTGCCTGTCACACTGCCTATGACAGGTGTAGGATTTATATAACATGCAGGGATTACTGAGCTTTGCAAAAGTCTTCCAGCTGACTGAATAAGCACATTTCTCAGGAACTCCTGGGATTCGATCAATTATACCAAACAGAAAACTGTGGAAGCAAGGCTTAAAGTGGGGGCATGGGAGAGCCTCCCCCTCAAAGTCTCTAGTACAAATGTGCTAAGTCCTGATGCAGAACTGGAGAAAGCATAGGGCAAGCATCTGCTAGGACATCTCACTTAACACTCTCTTCTTGGAGTGTTTGCTGCCAGCACAGGAGGACCACCACTTACTGCCAACTTCCATACAAAACTACAGGATTTCTCACCTGAACCCAAGCAGGCTACATTAAATTTTAAAAAGGTGTCTTTATTTGGAGCAGTATTTTTCCTTATCATCTCAATTTTCCATTTGTCAATCTTCTGAGCAGAAATTTATTTCTGTTAGGATGCCTGAAGCAGTGCAACAGCCTACTGAGTGGCACTGAAATACCGTCTGGGCGTCCCATTGGGCTGCAGTCCCCTGGCACGGCAAGTTTGTCTGATTGCACAAGCCACCAGAAATGCTCTCTGCTGGAGTCAGGAAACCAGAAAGGGCAATATCTGGGTGGGTCAAGGCATGTAGGAAAACACTTTGCCAGCTTATTTCTATTAAATAATCTGTCTGTTGCCCTACACTGGCTGGAAGATCACATACATATTGGCAGGTATCTAATAGTCTAAGCTAGATCTACTGAACTCAGCTGTTGGCTTTTAATTATTGAAAGATTTTGGGAGATGCTTGAATTTCCCAGTTTGAACTGCCTTCTGTAATTTGAATAAATATGCAATTCTGCACAATGTAAGACTGAGGTACCTACTGAGATCCACAGTTATCCTGACTTTGGATCAGGCTGAAATCAGGATGTAGAGCTGGTCAGTCACACATATAAGTGATGTTTTGCTATTTTCACTTGATCAAGAATGATTAGCAAAAACCAAACATCTGAGTTGCTTCCTGAGACATGCTGCATTTCTGAAACCCAAAACCTCTAGGTATTTGCCAAAAGAAAGATATCTGAAAAGGAATCTAATTGTAAATTTGGAATGGGGGTGTATGTGAGAATAAAATAAACATAGGATCTGAGAAAACCATATCATTAATAACAGAAAGTTAGGGGAGAAGTCAAAGATCAGGAATAATGACTAACAAAAAGAAAAAAGAGTAAAATGCATAAACAGAGAAGGAGAGTATGGCTGAGGATCACTGGAGCTCCCTTTCAGATCTGGGGCTCTGTAATACTCAGAGGCTCAGTTCCTAAATTCTTAATACTGAGAAGAGAATGACGCATTTAGGATATGCACAATTACAAAATTACATGATTTGCTGCAATGATTGTAGAGACAATATTTAAGAATATGCAGTTTGACAGCTTTTTGGCATTGTTTTATCCACAATATCCTACCAAAGAGAATTCAAATTTTCTGAATGTGTTCCTTCCAGTGAACTGGGACATTTTACAACAGATCAGATTTCTCTGGTGCCGAAAACATGCCAGTGAGTCAGCAGCTGCACTGACTGAGGCATGCAGAAACCCTTCCTGCTTCTGCACCAGCTTTGTTTTTGTTACATGGTGGCTGGAGAACAGGCATGGAGAGGCACAGACTACTAGAGATAAAATATTCATACTAGCTTGAACAGATTATAACATACTTTTAACTTCCATACAAAGACAAGATGAAATTGTGTTGCAGCTTACCATGAATCAAACTGCTGCCTCTTCAAGCAAAGCCTGGTTTTTGTTATCCATGTGCTCTGCCTGACAGCTGAGCTGCAGTCACAGCTAACAAACAGCATCAGCAGAAGCATGGTTAGGACATCCTTAGCGTGCCACTGACTCTCCTCAGAGATACCCCCATCTAAATAGGTGCTTTAAGCAACTTCACTAACCCACAAATCTTCTTCTGCCTTCTGCTACTGGCCAAATATTGACCAAATAACTCAATTTTTACTGCATTAAAAGTGTTCAGTAAATGTAACAAGATACTGTGATGGTTTTTAGAGAGTATAAATATACACACTTCTAGCACTTGGCTGAGTTCTCTAGGGGCACTTTCATCCATTTCCGTCTTCTCCCCTACAAGTAAACAAGGCTGGAAATCAACTCAGCATCCCACATGTCAATCTCACATTCCTCCACTGAAGCAGTGAGACACATGATTATTTCTTAACTCTTCCCTTACCAAATTTCATGAGCCATCAGCTCATATAAACAAGATTAAACATGGAAACAGCAACTCTTATGATGACAGCTAATGGATAACAAGCAAAAACTCAACTCAAAGAAGCAGCAAAGAGGCAAGTGGTAGGTAGGTCACACTGTAAGTGAGGACTAGGGAAGGAATTTGAGACAACATATGAATGACAAGTCTGCACTGGCTCAGCACCTGCCTCTTACATGCTGAACAGCAATTGCACAAAGGCCACATGAAATTCCCACAGAAACACTGCATCCTTGGGCCTCTTCTTGGAAACCAGGCTGGGAATGTACTGACAAGCATTACAGGAAAAGATTCAACAGGCTCTGAACCATCAGTTCAGAAAGAAGCATTTCAGAAAATGAAGCCTGCACTTCTCTCCTTCCCTGACACTGGTTAACTACTGCAATTCCTCAAAGCTCAAGTCTCCAATAATCAGCTCTGTGATGCTGTTTAAATCCAGTAACCTACTGATAACACTGAATTAGGAAAATGCCAGCATTTCAGGGTTCCAGAAAGCTTTAAGAAATGCTTTAAATGCGCTTGAAAATAACTTCATCTTTATATAGTGGTTTATCTCAATAATACATGGAAAGCCTCAAGATTTTTCTTGCCAAGAAAGACAAACAATATGAGGACATTAGATACTTACAGCTTCCATTAGCCCCTTGACCGTGGGTGATTTCAGCATCAAAGCATCAAACACCTCATCTGTCTCCTTCCTCACATACAAAAGCACTGAAATAGGGAAAAAAAATCAAACTTGGAGCAGGTTCAGTCAATTCCACAGATGAAATACCCCATGCTGAATAAAAAAACAAATATTAATCCATGACAGATAAAATGAAGCACTGAAGATGGTTTGCACTTAAAAAGATGTACCTTTAATATCATCAGTGATCTAGACATGGACAATACATTGGAGTTGCATTGAAAATACAGTATTGAAAATTTAATCTAATGTGAAGAATCTCTA
This sequence comes from Molothrus ater, assembly GCF_012460135.2. NCBI lineage: Eukaryota > Metazoa > Chordata > Aves > Passeriformes > Icteridae > Molothrus > Molothrus ater. The sequence continues at coordinate 129,180,483 of NC_050478.2, forward strand.
TCTTCCAGGATCTAAATCTCCATTTACAGAAAGAAGCTAAAAAGCTCTGGGGCCTTGTCCCTTGGTTATAGGGCAAAACACACAATCTAGGTCTTCTTAAACCTCTGAATTGGCTTGTACCTCTCCAGGTTTCATCTAAAAGGCTTGGAAAGGACATTCAAAAAAGGCAAGTCTGTGCTGCCTTTAGATGTGCCTTTGAGAGCAAAATCAAAGAAAAGGTAAAGAAATAGTTGTCTCTGACATTACCATAGAGATGCCTGCAAATGGCCTGACCAGTATGAAAATAAACACTGGGAAAAAGGAGCTCAAAGTAATTTCAGACTTTACAGGGGAGACATTCAAGAGCACAGCTGGCAGGCAGGCATTTACCAGTGTGCCCACCTGCTTAGGTACCCAAATGCCATTTTCCTCTTCCTCCCTCAGATGTTAGCTGCTAGCTGTCCACAGGCACAGTGCCCTGCTCTCTTTAGCTTTTGTTTTCTTCACACTTGTTCAGGTAAATAGAGGAACCTTGCTATAACATGGCAGAAGCAAAGCAGACAGATACAAAGCATAGAAGCATAGACACTAGAAAAGTATTTTAGGCATCTTCTGACATGACTGATAAGTAACAGGTTGAATAAGAGATTCTGCAATATATTTTGTTTCTTAAATGAACTGCCTTTTCAAATAACACTGCTGCACATGAGGTACAAACACACATGCACTGTCATGTCTGTGGGACAAATTACATTGGTAACCCATTTTTTTTTGGGGGGGGGGGGGGGTGGGTAGACAGAAAAGGGCATCTTTTGAAACTACAAATTCTCATGGTCCAAGAGATATCTTCACCACATAACTCAATAGATGACATGCAGATGAACCAAAAAATATGATGGTATTTTTCACATAGAAGTAATTGTGTAAAGTTAATTCTCAGGCCAAGACTAGCAGGATGGACTCAGGCCCATTTGTGGAGAATTGTAGTTTCTTTGCCCAAGTTTTGAAATGACTGGAAAAAAATAATGGGTAGTTCAGTTCCCTCACTGGGCCTACAAACCAAACATGCAGGACAATGTTGGGTTTTTTTGCATCTTTAATTCAGAAATATAAGCCACTAAACTGCAACCACAGCATGCAGAGCCTCATCCTTTTCACCTATATTTTGGCACCTCTTTGGGGCCTGGCCTGAGAACATCGTTTTAATGGATTTAGAAGCAGAGACAACTTTGGGTCACAACTTAAACTGTCAAAACATAGAAGAAAAAATAATTCCACACCAGCAGTTAAATTTTACCATGCCTGATATGCTTAATCACATGAACAAGCTGTCACTCAATGGACTAATTTTACCAGTACTAACACATATAATAATTTAGTAAACCTTTTCCTTGTGACTAGAGGGTTGCCCTGTAACACCTGGCTTTACAAACATCTGGAGCTCTGCCAGCCTTAACAATTACAAATATATCTGAAAGGAGAAAAACAAATCACTTGGGCCAAGGTTAAACTTGGGTACATGACACAATCCTGGTGCTGAGCTTTACATCTCTGTTGTGCTTGGTGTGCCAAGCAACATTATACACATGGAGAGACAGGATTAGTAAGCACATGGGGGGTTGTTAGGCTTTCCTTTACCCTGACAGGTGTGAAACTCCTGGCTTTGATTCAGTAGAGCACTCTTCCACAAATGACTTGTGGTGACAGTGATGCCTTAGGAAGTTCCTGTCTCATCCCTACCCTTAGACCCTCTTATTCTGGCTCGTCTCAACAAATTTTCCTGGATGAAAAACTTTCTCAAAGAGCAGATGTAAGTGAAAAAACAACCCCTTTTTTGAGTTATTCTTCAGACAGATCAGATCCCTGCCTCAATGTACAATGCAGCCCCACAAGCCTTCATGCTGGCAGAGCAGCAGAGAGACAGCCACAGTGGGAGGCACAGCCAGAGGGGAGGGAAAAGGGCTGCAAAGGCTCCACTGGGCTCAGCAGCAGCATTGCCACTGAATGACTGTGACCATGTAACACAATTCATGTCCTCTGATCCTACTATCATCACATTCACAGCATCTATATGGACTCAATCTAACAGTACAAATTACAAGATTTGGAGGGGAACAGGGGGGAAATCTTGTAAAAGGTAATGAGCTATTTTTGCCTGAAAGCTACAAATTCAAATTTGTCTGATCTACTCCCTGGTCTTAGTCCTTAACTTTCTTGCCAGCACTGAAATCCACTGCAGACCTTAACATTCTTTAGATGTTAAAAAGAATTGCAAAAGATGGGGGAAGATAAATTTAGTCTTTAGTTACTTAAGAAATAGCCCCAACACACCAAATTGCTGAGGGACAAAGGGATGTTGTTGCACCAGTGAGACTTTTAGAAGCCAGGCTACCAAACTGAGGATTTATGTGTGAATGCAGAAGAACAATGTTAGATACCTCTTTTTAAATTGTTAACAACATACATGAGGAAAAATGAAACTAAGGACACAATGAGTCAGTAAGACCTGGGGCATTAGGAAGGTCTGAGCCTGGGCACTACCAGTGCTGTGACTGGCACCCTATGAACAATGACTACAGTCTCTGTCAAGTAGTCTCTGGATAAAGATGTGGTACATCTTAGTCAAGGAAAGAAGGGCTGGTAGCTGTAATTTAGCTTTCCTTTCTCACATTTGGAGTTTTTGTTATTGCCAAGGCACAAATTCTCTTGGCTGGCTCTCAACATCCTGATTGCTACGAATCCAAAATGTTTCAGAGTAGTTCAACGTAACTTTCCTAAAAGGCAAAAGCTACCCAAAAAATTACTTTCTTGAAACTGAGAACTGCAGGACTGGAAATCCACCTGTTCTATAATTCAGCTGCTGGATTTATAATTAACAGCAAACTCCCTATGAAATCTGAAAGGGAAAGTGAATTGAAAACTTACTGAGAACTCAAAACAGGAAAAAGCCAAGTCTAGCCAAGTAACTAGCTGTGATGCACATTTGGTACAGATTAACATACTTCACATTTCTGTGTTGGGCACCTGGACTTCCCCTCGAGGTCAAGGAGATGAAAGAATAATTCAAAAAGAGGCAGCTACCTGAGTGAGAATATGACCAGCATTTGCAAATCCCTTCAGACCTGTTCTCTTGAAGGCTGCCTCTTAATATTTTTACTTCCACCAGAGAGTGTTACAAGTAAGTCCAGAAGGCAGGGGTGAGGTCACACACTTCCACTTCAGTCTTCAGTGGAGCCTGGACACCTCACTGGCTGCTATTTACCTGCACTGCTCTCCTAATAAGACACTTTGGGATTACATTGCTTTTAATGTATATTTTAATGTCTATTTTCACATAACAGACCTGCTCCCTCTCAAACATTACACCTGTGCCCCATCTACACCTGCTCTCTAGGAGTTCTTGATTCTGCTGTACCAAACAAACCTTGAGAAAAGAAACTTCTAATATGGCAATGCTGGGGAAAAAAAAAAAACCAAACATTTTAATACCAGTGAATCCTCTGGCAAAGACAGAGTTATCAAATGGGTAGACTCAGCTGAGCTGCACACCACCAGCACAATCCCAGATGCAAGGTTCCGGATGGCAGGAAGTTCACCAGGGCAAAAGCCACACTGGAAAAGCCTTGGCCTCCAGCCAGCATAGTCCAAGATGAGAGAAACACTGAACAGGAAGGGGATGTGAAGAGAGAATCCTCCAGCTTCTCTGCTTCTGTGCCTCTCCTGGATTTAATCATTTTACATAGCTTAGCCACCAGCTAAATTTTCTTTCTTTCTAATCTTACCCTTGAAATACCTGCAAGTCCTGAATGATATCAAAACAACTAACCACAGCAAAGGACAGGAATAATCAAAGCAAACCAATAGCTCCTTGCAGGCAACTTCCTAGGCTTTCAGCTGGGAAACCCAGGTGAAATTCTAGGAAATGACAGTTCTTTATATAGCCCTCATGACTATCACATTCTGCTTGATAGAGCCCTGATAATGTGAATTTGGCCAAGGTCTTGAGTCAACCAAATGCAAGTCCATGGTCAGTGCTAACCTCACATAATTAATTTAAGATTTAATTAAAAGAATCATATGTTCACATTTATTTCAAGAAGGTATCAGTCTCCATCCTATAATCTTCTATGCTTCCCCTGGTTCAAGGAGACCACCCTAACCAACAGAGAAACTTGGCAAATGCAGTCTTGTGGGAAGTTATTTCTATAAAGCTCTGCTGCTACTGTAATAATACCCACCTGGGCAGTAAAAACAGTTAAGGGAAACAAACCCTTAAACAATTCAGTTACATCTGCTGGAAGATGTCTCTGCATGTTTTATATTTCTAATAAGGTAGGAAATTTCTGATTTTATTCCACCCAATCTAAGTGTGCAGTCAGCAGAAGCTCGCCTGTTAAGGTCCCTGTATTTGACCCAATGCATCTTGCATATTTGCTTGTGATCCCAGACAGAACAGAACAGATGAGCAAAAGTTAAAAACAGACCATCACAGATTTGCTACTAGAACTTTAATGAACTTTGTAGCTTGGCCAAGAACCAAGAAACTTTCTAAGTTTTTTCTATACACTTGTGTCCTGATCCCTTCTTGAGAAAGCACAGTCCTTTTTTTTTTCCTCAAGTAATTCTTAGCATTTGTTAAAATGCCTCCTTATAGACTGCAGATGCAAAGATCTCCTCTCCCATCTACCCATATTTGCACTAGCATCCTACAACTGACTTTGTCCAAACCACACCTGCCCTTCCCAGTTTGAGGGTTTGAGTCCCACAGAACGATTTTTAACTGCTAAGAATTGATTGTTACCTCTTTTCAGACCTTCTTCTTTGATTTGTTTCAAAGGGGAAGGACCAAACTCTTCCTCCACAGGCCGGAACATCCTTTTGACCAGGACACTGCTACTAAAATACACAAAACAAGGACCATGTCACAGTAAAACTGTGCTCACAGCAGAAGAGAAGACAACAGCAACAGTCATGACTCACTTTGTACTCTGGCAGAAACACCCACTAGATACTCATGTAGCACCAAAAGCAGAAACTGCAAGGATATAGCTTTTGATGCTTATCTGAACTATCCAGGCCTCTTAAATTGCTGAGACTGACTGGCTGGGACAGGTGACAGGAAAATATGTTCCAATGTTACACACTCATTTGAAAAACCCCAAAGGCCCTTAATTGTTTAAATATTGAGGGAAGGGGGGTGGTTATTGCTTGATGCAATAAACCCCTTTGTTTCTCAAATTCCACTGTAGGCCTTATGAAGAGCATCAGTTTCAAAAAGAAATAAAAAAGGCCTCATGTTTTCAAGTCAGTGTTGACTGCAGGTGCTTGGCCAGTCCCTACTACAGGTCACTTTTTGCAGATTTATGGGAGCTGTTAAGTTACTCCAGAATCTCAGACTTGAGGGTGTTCACTTGGGGATTCAAGCAACTTACAAAAGTATGGGGCTGGCACACAATGTGGCAATGTGGGCTGAAGTTCAGCATCCTTATTTCATGGCACCTCTAACTATTAGAGGGACTTTCATCAATTCTTCCAGTCCCTCCAAAGTCATACAGGGAGTGTTCCCATTTCCAACCTTTGTCCTTCCCAGGTTCTCTCTTCTCTTTCTGCCTTTCTCTTCTGGCACTTGTCTATTCTCTCTGCAGTTCCTGTATTTGTGGCATACACAGGTGTGCACAGCTAAACAGCTTTCAGGAATGCAGTGAAGTTCAGTGCTTCAATAAAAAATTCCCAGTTTTTAAGTTGAGAACCCTCATGCTTACATAGATGGCATTTCATTATCAAATATATTGTCCTCTCCCTGTATCAAAACTTAGGCCTCTTTTACTTGGAAATGTATTAAAACACAGACATAAAAAGCAAACAGTTTACATGGGAGAAATGAGGGAAGGGGGAGAAAGGGGTCAGTTTTATCTGATTTCGTATTTTGTATCAACTTTCTATGAGTTTAAAATGTTAACTGCAAAGCTTGTGAAACAAATATCTTACCCTTCTCTCTCGTCATCTGTATTATAGTAAACCTAGAAGGATGGAAATAAAAATCAATTATTCCCAAAACTCAGACACTTGCTTAACAGAATAACTTCAAAAGGGAGAAAAGACAAGTGTTTTGCAGTTTGTCATATGTTAAAAATCCTTTTCCTCCTATAAAACACAAACACCTCTAGTTCTAACTGTTATCTGGAAGAAGTGTGGCTTTGAGAAACTGCTGTTGAATATCATCTACTGGAAATATATCAAAGTTTATTTGAGAGACATTACCCTCTTCCCTGCTTTATATAATTTTCCCAATTATTTTACAATCCTCTAAATCAGATTGCTACTCACCTAAATAACCCCTAATACAATTTCAGCCACAACACTCAAAAGCTTTTGTATGTATTTAATACTGTCTGAAAAGCTAATTAAACTATAAAGAACAAGATTAAACTACAGGCCTAATGGAAATACAATTACTAAAGGTACAGCTGAACATTTTTTGCACAGGCTGTGGGCAGAAGCCCAAGTCCAGGTTTGTGTAAATCTGCGTAGCTCAGAGTCACCAGGACCAAATTTACAGCAGCAGCAAATGCAGCTGACAGTAGCAGGGGAGGTATAAAATCACAGTCTCTTGTCCAACACTTTACAGAACAGTCAGCCAAACTCCTCACAATGTGCCCACACTGCAGGTCTGCACCAACAAGTGCAGCAGCCCTGCAGGTGCTGAGCTGGGCAGGGTAGGGTAGGGCAAGCCACCCCAGACAGGTCTCCAGCACTGGCTCAGAGCACTCAGAGCACACTTGGCTCTCACTGGGAGCCTTCACTTCTGAAACTGTGCAATGGAAATAGCTCAGAGGTGTGTGTGTGCAAAGCTGAGGGCCGTAACTATGAGTTACAGCAATAAAAGACATGGCTGAATATTGCCTAAGAGCTAGGAAATGGGGATATCTTCCAGTTAGTTTAGAAAATTATTTACAGGATTATATATACTAAGGAATGTTTCCACCATCTCCTGTTTTGAAACAAATCCCCATTTCGGTTTGAAAGCCATGAGGACAGAAGGTACCCAACACTGATATGTGAGTGGGCATCTTTCCAACTTGGGAGAGTAAGCCTGTGACAGCTGTGATTAAACATCTGTGCTCTTTGTGCTTTGCTCAACCACAATTCTCACTGCTTCAAAATTGACAATTCCAACACTCAGTTTCGTTTAATCTTTGTCATTTTAGTATTTTCCAGCAAGATGCATAATAAATTTCCTCATCAACTATTTGTCTTAATAAACACATGCATAACTGTCTCATTCTGCTCCCTGAGATGTTAATAAATAACATGTTCATAGTAAAAAAGTTGTCAGAGCTGACCCTCCAGTTCAGGTTTTCAACTTCCCAACAGGTGATAAAATAGAAAAGAGCCAAGTTAGGAAAGACTTCCTTATGTTTACTAATGATAATAACTACCAATACTGAGTATTTAACATTAGTATGATGGAGTTTTACTTGGAAGGGTGAAATTTTTTTTTTCAAGGAATTTCCAGATCTCTAGGTGACGCCGACAGAAAATGGGTAGTGGTGTTTAGTGACCCTGCTCTTGATCTTTCTACACGGGTATGAGCTTGGACTTTGTTTTCAGCTGTGACAAGGAGGAGGATCTCTGCTACCACAAGGTGGCACTTCATTTCACCAAGCCAAAGAGTGCACTTAAAACCAGATTGTGTTTCAGTCACAAATCAACCTTATACTTGAAAGCAAAAGAATGACAGAACTGTAACAAAACCAAACTCGTCAGTTGTCAAAGAAGTATAAACTCCTCTGCACCCAGAACTCAGAAAGGTACTTGCCTCTTGTAAGGTCCTCTATAAGTGATGTGCCAAAAGTGCATTTACCAAAATGAGAGCTGAAACAAGTGGACCCCAGGAACAGTTATTTACTTCCCTAAAACCTGCCCCAGAGCAGAGGCAGCCAGGTGGCAAGTGGGCACCTGCTCATCTCATTATTTCCTACCTGTCCAGTTCTTTGTAGGTTTCCAAAGTGAACATCTGGTATGAAGAGAACGGGCTGGGAATCCAGGTCAGCCATTGTTTTGAAGAAGGTGATATCACTCTTTTTCTGCAGAGGGAGTGCACTCAACTTCCCTTCAGCTGCTAGGTGGATCACAAAGCACAGAGTTGTGAAGGGAGGCATGTTAAGCATGACTTAGCCCCAGACCAGAAAGGCCCATTTCACTCACCATTATTACATGAGGCTTGGGATGCCTGGCCTTTGCCTTTCTTCCTGTTCTGCTTTCTCTCTTCATCTCGGATTTTCCTTTCTGCTCCCTGATGCAAGAAAGACAACAAACAGAATTAGCCAAAGAGGAACCACCATGAGCTTTGTACTCTGCAATGCCTGCAACTACAGCATCAGACACACAGACATGCTAAAAGAGAAACTGGTTATTTCATTGAAGACAGATCTGTCCAGTCTGTTGGGAAGGTTTTGCATGGATCACCTGTGCCTGAGACTCAGCTGGCACATCCAGCAGCTCCCAGGGCTGCAGACAGCAAGGGGAACATATCCACATGTTGGTTTGGAGGAGCCAGGACAGGCAGTGTGCAGTCTGTAGCAGGACTGATGCCAGCACAGCTTGTACAAAGAGCATCCCAAGCCCAGTGACTCTACAATGGACAGAGTGATCAGGCCAAATATTTTGTGTATATAATGGCATAAAACACCTGCAGGATTGCTATCATTTTACATAATGTCTGTGCTGAGGTTGTCCCTAAACTCTCCTCCACCCACTTTGCCTGGGGGTGGCATTGCTCCACTGTAGCCAGCTGTGCAGAGCTTTGAGAACTGACAGTCCAAAAAGGCTGTGCTGACAGCTTGCCAACATTGCAAGGGTTCTTACAGAAAAATACAGGCATTTCAAACTGGGAGAAGCTCTCCAGAAATAGGAAAGCAATGTAGCACTGCCCTATTAGGTACCAGGAACTCCTGGGAAGTTGCAGGCTTCTGTTATGTAAATACACTCTCAACAAGTTTCAAAAATAAAACTTGTTATTGACATAAAAAGCAGCAACACCTCCTTTGAAGTTCTCCTAATTTACTTTATAAATAATACCTATCACATTGTGAAGGGTAATGAAGATCCATATGCTCCCAGACAGTTGGCAGGCAAGATTACAGAATTTTTTTCCAAATTAAAATTAGAAGTTTCTTGAATAGAAAGGGAGAGGAGGGAGGTAAGGAAAGCAAAAAACACCCACTCAAGATGGCAAAATTCACACATGAGTCAATGAACCAAGTTTAGAAAGAGTGCAAGGAAAGATGTACTCCTGGCTGTGATCTATCAGTAGATTTCCAGAGGCTGAAAGAGCTGGAGGAGGAAATAGCTCTTTAGGAAAACATGAATGTGTCAAACAGAAACACTGCCTCCAGACCACGTCCCAGTCCAGTTGTCACTCACCAACCTCAACCGCAGAAGCCAAGGGATTCAGAGTTGTGCACTTATCAAAATTGTTTCTAGAGGTACATTTGTAACCTTTAAAGCCACCTGTTCTTTCTAAGAAAGGAGCAAAAATACACATCCCAGCCACTGTTCAGCAAAAAGCACATCCTGAGAAACCTGTGCTGCACAAAGGGCTCTGCCAGGTGGCCACAGCCACACCTATCACTCGGTGCTGCCACTCTGCTGCTCACAGGAAACAGGATGAACCATCAAAGTACTTCATACACAGCACCAAGTGCGAGTTTTCTCTCAGGAAAGCAGAAACTGAGGAGGATTCTGCCTTTTATACATAATAAAAAATATATACTTTACTGATTTTCTGTAATATTCTTTGTAACCATGAACTTGGTGACACTTTACAGCTTTCTCTTCAGTCATTCATTCAAGGCAACAGACCCCAAGATCTCTGGGGGGCAGGCAATCCCTGGGCTGGGCAGTCATTCCCATCTACCAGTGTTTATTTGTGCCACAGCCACTTCACAAATGTGGCAACTGCAATACCCACAAAACTACCTACCAGCCCTTTTGAGCTTGGAGCAGCCCACATGGCAGGGCCAGCCCAGCCTACAGAATGGATGTCATAGTCACAGGGATGAGACCACAAAATGATTTTTGCATACTGGAGCATTTCTGCTGCATAGTCTTGACAGCTGAGCCATCTGACACATACCTAATAAACCACAGCTTGCACATCTCTTCAGGACAGAAGAAATTACCCTTCTACTGGGGACTATAAACTATGCTGCAATCAGTGAAATAATGAAATGAGTTCTTTATTTTTTCATTGATATCTGGGCTTTGTATAAATGCAAGGAGTACTTCTGCTACTAATTATTAACAAAATGCAGCCTACGAATTTCAGCTGATTCAAAGTATTTTCTTCCTAATCCTTCAACTCATTTAAACTTAAGTCTTGCACCACTCTGATGCTCATGTGTACTCTTGCTTCTAGTTCCAGGCTAAAGCATTCCACATCTCATTGGGCAGGCACATAGACATAGGCTGATGTCTGTGTGCCTGCCCAATGAGATGTGGAATGCTTTAGCCTGGAAATAGAAGCCCTCTCCAAAGCTGAAGATTAATAGGCAATTACAGTTGCTAAATACTCTATGATAGTCCATTTTCTCTATGATGATCCACATCAAAAACAAGGACGTGAGAACTGCACATATTCCAAAGAACATGTATTTTTCAGGTTAAACAAAACTGGATTAATTTATTCTAATTTGGATCAATGTTATGGTATTTGCCAAGTCAAGTTCTGCTTCTTTTCAGCAAAGATAATGACATATAGAAAATCAAGTAGCTCTGAAGTCCCAGTTCTTTCATACACAGTGGCTAAAGCATTGTGCAATATATAAATATAAATAGGCCTGGTAGCAAGTTTCCCTGACAACCTACTTAAGGAATAAAAATTAGATAAACTTATAATGCAGCATCAGTGACTGCAAGGCAGAGAATTAGCACTGACAAAACAAGATGTGGACTGTAACAAATGCTTTGAAGATTGCCTACTGAAAAACAAACATGGGCAAAAGATTGGATGACAAATAGGGAGTATGGTAAAGTTAAATTTGTTAAGTAACATTTACAGCCTTTGCAACATTTATCTCCATATATTTATGTCACAAGCACATACTGGATGCGAGTTGGTGTTGCTCTCTAGTTTATATGTGAACTAATATTAAAATTAAGGAATTGCCAGAATAAATACTAACTTATATATATATATAATATGTACCACTTAGCTAAATGCAGATTTATTTCTTCAAAGATAACTCTTTCCACAACAGCTACGCTGTGTTGCAGCTACAAGACATTAATTTGTCAGTGAATGTTCTTAAAAACTGGACACCTCCACCTGTGATTTATCTACGTGAATATACAAATACACCTACTGGTTTTAAAGAGGCACCACCACTACAGAAAGAAACATTTTTAATAACACCTCAGGCACGGAAACCTTTATTTCTTCCATGTTGCAGAATGAGAAACATTTCACACTTAGGGAGAGGAATTTACTGTGCAGTTCCACTAGGCCAGGTGATTGTAATAAATCAGGTACTTTTGTCATCAGCTTCTCTTTGAGGCTGTCAGATTGGGGCATAACAGAGCAGTTCACACTTTCAGAATATATAAAGATCATTATATGATTGCTGAGTGGCTTTTTTTATGTTCCTATAGTACCTCTTCAATTCATCAGGACAAGGAGGTAGGCAATAAATAACAGTCACAGCTTCATGGCCTTTCCCAAGGAGGCAGCAAGCTTTGTCCATGTCACTGAGGGGAGAGCCACAGGCTAGCAAGAGAAACTGAACCATTTAGCACCACCTTAACCAGAGCCAGGGGTTTATTTTGACATCTTGAAAAGATGAGGATACCCAGCCACACCAACTACCTTCCTCTGAGCACATTGAATTCTCCCAGTGCCACCAGCAAGTGGAAATTTTCCAAACATTTATTTACTTACAAAAGCCCTGTGACAAATGGATGTTGGTAAAGATCTGGCAACATAAGTTTGGGGAGAAGGAAGAATTTGTCTCTTACCAAGTGCCAATTAGCACAAACTGTCATGTGCATTGACCTCAATAATTTTCATTTGCTCAAGTCACTTTCACACCCGCATTAACTTAAAAAGCTCTACGTGTGTGCATATATTTATATTATACACATATACAGCCTATTATCAATACCCTTGAGCCCTTCAGTTCCCACTTCCAATTTCTGATGTATATAACACTTTAACTACCCCTGTGATCTCTCCTACTTTGAGACAGTTTTGATTAATAGACTCAACAATTATTTCCTGCTTTTTCGTCTGGATACTTGAAGCTCCAATTAAGGCAATAGATGCAATGAACATGTATTATTCAAAATCTCCACCAGTTGTATCTAGAGGTCACCCTTGATGAGTTTGTGCTCTGAATTTCCTTCCTTTTTTTTAATAATTCAAGTTTTTCTAATTGCGCTTCAGAAAGAGGTAGATGAAAACGACTTGGTACTTTGATATTTACTGAGCTTTTAAGATCCAGCTGTAGCTTCAAATCTCTCAATATTTGACATTCAAAGTTACAATTAAAAGCATAGCATTTTGGCTGCAATAAGACCTCAGTGCATACATTTACATTCATTACTTCCAAAGATTTTCCTCCACTAACACAACAGACTGATTAGCCCTCAAGATGTCGTTGTCAAAACGGCAACAGGGGAATGAACTGAAAAGGGGGAAGGAGCAGCAACACAGAGACCTGAAACAGTTGAACTCTTCCCTTTCCATTAAAAAGTTAATGTTATGTTTTGCCTGGGGCATGGCCTTTTGTCTCTCTATTCCCACCTGTAGGATGGCAAGACTAATTTGGATAAAATTCCAAGTCACTTAAATAGATGTAGGCTCCTGAATCCCTGAACCTTGACTAGAATCCAGGCATCAGCTCCCCTATGAAAGATGTTTCTCAGCATGGAGAAAGTCATCAGTTAACAGATGCTAAACAAAACTGAAAAGTGGTCACACTCTCTTTGAAGAATCATCACTGACATTTCTGAGGAACTGTTTCTACCTGCTGATATACACTGCTGACCATGACACTGTCTAATTCATTCAGGCGTGATCTATGTCTGGGTGCTGAAACATCTTACTAGTCTCCACAGAGGAGCAGTCATACCTACAGCAAAAAACCAAAATTTTGCTTAAGAGGGTGTGAACATACACAAAAAAATAGTTACTGAATTACAAAATGGGAATGGCTAATATATTTTTTGTATTTTACTTTTGATAAGAAAATCCTAGCAACATAAGAGTTTCTAAAATAACTGTAAGTAAAGCAAGGGGAAAACCCATCAGCTGTGTCACTGGAATTTGCTGGTTTCCATTGCATTATAAGAAGGAGCTTGGCAGACCCTCACAGAAAAGTGCATTTTTTCTATCAGAGAAACTGACATGAAGTTTACCTGCTATCTATCCTGGCTGTCAGTTAGAAGGGAGGACATCAGCAGACTGCCACTTGTGTAAGTGAGCCTGTGATCAGCACTGACCTTCCAAATAGAGATATTTGCATTTTCTATTACTTTATTGATATTCCATAATCATGACCTGTAACATGCTGTCCTTAAACAGTCCAACTATTGCTCACAAGCTGAGAAATCAGGGCCAAAAAGGCTGCAAAGCAGTAAAATAATGACATGATAATCAGTTAGATTTGTGATACAGCTGGACCAAATGCTATGATGAAATACAATTCTTTAAGGTAAGAAACAGCATTTAATTAGGTCTAATATACAGCAACAATAAACTGCCTAACAAGATTCCTCCTTTATCCATGGTAACTGTGCTTTGCACTTACCTTGTCACAAAAAACCTTGATCTGGCAGTAGGCTCGGTGGATAGGTTTATTGCTGCGGTTGTTGTAGCTGTAAGTATCGATCTGAATCATCAAAGGAAGCCCTTTTACTCCTTTTTGTGAGGAGAAGTCTGTGCTCAAGCAATTCACTGTGATGAAAATCTGTGTGCCAGAGAGATTACTTTTTAAAATGTGGTGCAAACAACAATTAAACTTCCAGAAATACATTACAAGAAATGGGAAAATAAAATAAAAAGGTTTTAATTCAGCTATGATGCACGCTCTGGCAATTCACACATTTATCCTCCACTTCTGTCCAGCAAAGACACTCTATCCTGGGAAGAACAAACTTGAAAACCATATATTGCTGCTTCAGTTTGGATCAGAAGTTCACATTTGAGGTGAATCATTTGGTTCTCCCAACTTACCGTGCTTTGGTTCACACCAGAGGCTCAGAATACATGAACTGGATACTTTTTGGAAGAGCCAGACCAGAAAGATATGCTCCAGGAGCACTCAGATCCTCCAGCTGCTCATAGTTGCTTAGTTCATGGGAACTGACTAAAGATAATCTGAGATAAAACCTCCTAAAACGTGCCTTATGTGGATGTCAGGTCTTTAGCCCTTACTTGTTCCACCCCTCAACCCTGCTCTGTATGTTTGCACTATTTGTTGATACAGATCATCTTGCTTCACCCTTTCCAGCTGCCTTAGGTATGGCTTGCTCATCTGACAGCTCATTCAAATTCAGTAGGACAAAGATAAACTCTACTCCTTTTATTTTAAACATTTTCTTCACAGACTCATTGACACTACTGCTTTCTCCATCCCATCAATAGATACTCCCGTGTTTCACTTTAAGGGCCCTTCACAGTCATTCCTCCTTTTCAAAGATGCATCTCACCCTGTGTTTCAAACTGGGAAGGAATTTTTCAAATATTCATAAAACTACTCCCTACCTCTTCTCAGAAGTTCTCTTTGTTCCACAGCATCCACATAACTTGACACTGCATTCAGAGAGTCACAGAGTCATCTGAGCTGAAAGGGACTGGGAAGCATCATCGGGCCCAGCTCTTAATGGCCCATCCAGGGATGGAACCCACAACCTCAGCATTAACCAACTGAGCTAGCAAGTCCCCTGCTTCAGAAATCCATCTCTTTCTCTCCTTCTACAACAAAAACTTACAACTTGATAGTCACTAATCATCTCCCTCTCATTAACTCAATTGGCACCATGGGACAAGGTGTGTGTCATCTGTACAGGACTGGGGAGAAGGGTCTCCCACCACCAAAGTCTTCCAAGGACTATTCTGAGGTAAAGCAAACATTATGAACTGAAATACCACCAATAGCTTTCAGTCAGGATGGCATTCATAAAACTCAAGAGAAGAAACTAGATAAAAAATCTAATTTTCAGCCCAGTGAGGAATATGTGCATTACATAATAATTTGGGGCAATTATGTATTGATTCTACTTTTCACTTGCCCTTAGTTTTAAAAAGCAACAACAAAACACCAAACAAAACAAAACCCCAAAAGTGTGAACCATGGAAAAGGACTGAGAAAACCAGCAGTACATACTCCTGAACCAGGAGGATGTGAAACCTGCTCCAGAAGAATAAGGACACTCAGGAAAGAAGAGATCTCAAACTGGTCTCTCAAACAGACCTGATGCACCCCTCACAGGGCAGAGGAGAGGGCAGCAGGCCCCTGGGGTCTGGGAGGATTCCTGAAGGAAGAGCATGAAGGACATCCCCCCCTCCTGCCCCTCCATTCCACAAACAGGGAAAATAAACTAACAGCATGAGCGACCAGAATGCAACATCCCTAAGAAAGACAACTGAATATAAAGAAGGGCTCCAGCAGGGCTGGTGGGGGATACTTTACCCTCCTGGCAGAAGTTAACATTACAGTCAGGGTCTTTATGATGGAGCCAGAGCAGCTTGTTTGCCTGACTGAGCTAATGGCCCCTCCTCTCTGCTTCTGATTGTATCACAGAGCTGCATTTACAAATGAAATAGTTGAACTTTAACTGCCGAGAGAAGAGGGAGGCAGGGAAAGGCCCTAGGTGAAACTCTGATTTTGAAGCTGATAGTGTTATTTCTGTTTCAAATTACAAGTTGATCTCCTCCAGCTCCAAAGATAAGTGTAGACACAGAGAATACCCTTTGAAATACAACAGCCTGAATTTTTATTTGCCTTCAGAATCATTTATGGTGTCAGGGCAACGGTTTAAAGTGTGTGTGAACACACAGTAGTGGAAGGAAGTCTAGCATAAAACAGAATCTGGTCTCCCTATATTTTAGCCCATACTTCTGCACAGGGATTTTCCAAAATGTACATTCAAATGTGAGAAGACATGCAGGCTTTGCATCTACCTAGCAGTTTGTACTACTTCCACCCTTGCTGCACACTCAGCTGAGAAGCAAAAAAGATATCTTGTCCCACCTTAATCAACTACATACACTGTGTCATCTCTTCCACTGCCTCCACAATCACAGAGCAGAGTAGGAACGGCTGGGGAAGACAGACTTTATGGTTTCAAGAGTCCCCATACAGCAATAACAGATTATTCAGCATGAATAATAGATAGATGCTGTAGGACTCAGTGTCTTGTCCTGACACTGTAATACATCAGGACCTCTCTGAGGAGCAATGACTGTACATTCATGCACATGAAGCGTACTACACTTTCTGTCATATCATTTGCACCCCACAAATAGACAGATGGATTTGAATTAACACAGATCATTGATACTGGGGAAATTTTCTGTCTCCATGCAATGTTCTATTAGCTTTCCTGTAAAGCACCGCACTGACTTTGGATTTGGAAAACACAGGGGTGTATAGAGGGAAAGGGAAGAGGGCATAGCTTCCGTTATTTATTTTAGGGGGTTTCTTCTTTGCATGACCAAAGATTTGCACCAGTGCAGCAGGCTGCTATGGTGAAGAGGACCTGAAGAAACATCTGGACAGTCCCCTTCTCTCTCCCCTGGTCTGACCAGACACTATCTTCCCAAAGCAGTGACCTGCTCTGAGCAGCACTGATTTGAGCCATTTGTCCAAACACATCCTACTTTGCCCTTTGCAACTCTCATCTTCCCCCTCTTTCCAGCTCCTGTCCATAATGCATGTACTCCTACTCTTGATGAGACAAGGGGCAAAACAACTCCACGGTCAGTCACAAAACGGAGAGCTTTTCTACTTTTCTTAGAAGATACCCAGATTTAAGATCTCCTTTGCTGTGGTATTTTGCATAGTAGAATGAACATGGTTAGAAAATGTAGAGTTAAGTAGAAATTACAGTAGCAGGAAGAGAAATCACTGTCTCCCTCCCAATCCCTGTCTACACTTGTCATAGAACTGTATTAATAAAAGTTAGTGTGAAGTACCCGAATTCAGAGGCAACTTTTTTTCGTGTGCAAACTGGATTTTAGCAATGTTTTGCTATCTGGAACTCATTGTATAATTGTCATTATAGTGATATCTTTTTTTTTTAATGTCAGCATATCTTAGATTAGAGCAATTAATGGCAGAGTTCCACCCACCTAGTCTCCAGCTCAGGCACACCATTGGCAATTAAATACTAATTTAGAGAACCATTTAGTGCTGAGAAAGGTTCAGAAGTGGCCCAAGATAACAACAGCTCTTCTATTTGTTATAGAGCACGTCTAGAAAAAGCACTCTGTCTTTTGGGGACTACTCCTCCATGGTGTAGCTGCTATTATAAGAATTACTGTTTGTTAAATACTGCAGCATAATTAGGGATGTACAAGACACAAACACAGTAAGCTGCCTTAAGGGAAAGCAAGGCTCAGAAGTGCATTTCCCTTTTTATCATTTAATTCAGCCAACATGACTCTTGCTGCGGTCTCTCAGCTTATACACTAAAGGTCTACAGCTATGAAACTTCTAATATAAGCCTTTTATTGCTATTTACATTTCTGGCTCCCATTGTCTCAGAAACTGCCAAGGGCAGAAGGGAGGCACAAAATAAGAAACTTAGAGCAATTTCTCTAATGAATACTGGCAATACATAGAACCCGGGTGACGGGTCTCTTAAAAGTCTGCTTTAAAAGGTTCCTCCCTCCAGACCCTAACAACAAAGAGTTAACTGACTTGTCTCTCAAATGACTAACATCAATCCCATCATTCTTCATACACACAGAAAGTGTGGGGTTATAGTTTCTCCTACCAGCCGTTACCTTATAAATCCCACACAAAGGTAAGACCTTTGTTTTATTTCAATACAAATGTCTCCAGCAAATGTTTACACTACTCTTTTGAAGCTTCCTCAACCCACACCACACCCCGGCAACTACATAAAAATGCCATTTGCTTTGAATCCCAGATGCATACTTACCAAGCCATTTGTATACACTGAATTTCAACAATATGTGCTACCACAGGTTAACTCTTCTCTAATATATACACGTGTGTGTGCATGTCTTGCATCTATATATACACTCATATATATATATATATGCACACTTGCACACACAGACATGGTTTATTAAAGTAGCTGCCAAGTTTAATCCTACATAATTTCTGCTACTAACTCCCCAAAATGAAGCATCTTTTCCTTCAACCTTTACATTTTTAGAGTAGAGAAGACATTAATTTCCTTCCTAATTAAATTAAATTTGATGTAACTTGAGAAGGAAATTCACAATTAAGGAAAAAAAATCTTATACTAGTCAAAGCCTGGCCTAAGTATCACTAATGATGTTTAAGAAATATGGATTGCCACAATACGAATTACTGCTAGAGATAGTGCTGTTCTATAAACTTAATTTTACCATTGTACCCACTGGAATTGGAGCTTACTTTGGCCCATGATATCCAAGAACCTAATCCTGCAAATCAGTCACTCTTTGAAAACAGCTTATTACTGTATGAGCCATGCCAAAACTCATTAAATAACTGGAAAGGTTCCCAGAGGCTTCAGCATACTTTGGATTAAAGATCTACATTTCAGTTAAATATAGCAGGGCAGTTATTGCACGCAAGTATACACAACAACTGCTCAGCACACAACTCCTGCACTCACTGAAATCATCTCACTCATTTGCCAGCACCTGCCTGAATAACACAGCCACAAACATGTCTGTTTATTGCGTGTCCAAGTTGCAGTGCTTAGCAGAAATCTGTAATCTCTTGATATCACTGAAAACTGCTTGTCTCTTTAAGGAGACATATTTTGTTAGCAACTGCTCACTGAAGTAATATCTTTGATTTCAAGATTAAAAAATACTTTCCATAAAAATATACAATTGTTTCAAGAAGTAACACCATCACAGCCAATGTAAATGCACCGAATACCTACCAGAGAGAAGTCATATCTCAAGGAGGTGGTATGGTTTATGACAAATATATTATCCTTTGACCAAGACAATTCTGTCTCTTTAAGTATCTTTCTTGCAAACTAACTTCTGTTAGTGCTAACACTGCAAGCAGACAGATGAATGTCTATCAGAAATGAAGCTGAGTCTGTTCAAGAGCCTCCACTAGAACTTTGTCCACTTGCCAGATGCTGCAGCAAAATCATCTACAGGGCAACAGCAAGGCAACTACATAGCTTCTAGCATATTATAAAGACACTTTCAAAAGACAGTTAAAATGTCAGCCAGTTGTTAATTGTTGTTTGTTTCTTCATCTTTTCTTAAAGAACTCCTTTAAAAATACCAAACATAGCATTTGGGCTCAACCAAAGGGAGACAACAAATCACCTTACACATAAACATTACATATTTATAACAGAATTAAATATGGGAGGGAAACAAAGATGGATTGTACAAAACTGTTCTTCTCTTCCTACCCCTGCTCCCTTACAGCAATATCTTTGTTTTAAGAAAGCACTGACTTTGACATGGCTATAGAGCCTTCCCCTCATTTCCCTGGATCCTGCTCTGAGCCACAAGCCCCACAGTGACCTCTAGATAAGAGCCCCAGCAGAAAAGGATGCTGTTGTAGAAAAGGGTAAGGATGTGCCAGGACTAACTCTCCTCTGCCAGAGGTAAGGGAACTGCTGCTGTCAACCAGGCACAGCAGAGAGAACACTAGCAGAGTGGTGTTTCTGACTTTGGTGCTGTTTCCTTAGATCACAGAAAGCAACAGTGTGATGATTCCACCTCTTGAAATGCACTGTACAAGATTCTTGTTCTGCCAAGCAGCAGCTGGAAGATGACACACCAAGCATGGTGAACTGGAGCCAACAGCCCAGTTCCACTGACATTACTGGGGCAACAGAGAGAGGCCTCTGCCTGTACCCTCTGCATTCCTGTTTATTCCACTAAGACCCAGCATGAGATGCTGCCTTAACCAGCCCTTAGCAGGCTCACTGGTAGCTGGCAAATTCTGACTGCCACACCCATTCTCTGATACCCTCATCCTGAAGGGCTGCAAGGGGAAGGCCTGCTCTGTGTGTGAGAGGAAAAGTCTGACTTCAAATGAGGAGAAACATGGTTTTGAATTAGCTGCTATCCAGGTGGAGTAGGAAAGTGACAAACCCGATGTTCAAAATAGGTCTTCTAAATGTGGGATTTAGTTTCCCAGGAGAGAGAGATCTATTTGGTTAGGATTTCTACTACTTCTGTTTGATTTTCCACACTCCCCAGTGCACTTCCAACAAGAAGTTTTTCTTTGCTTCTTCCAGGGCCAGTAGAGTGCTTCATCACATCCCAACTCAGAGGCCCTGAAAAGAACTGTTGTGTGCCACTTTTGTCTAACTTGATTAAAAAAAAAGGCTTTTGTGCCTCTGAGAGGGTTAAGTTTTAATCTTGAAATTGTGGTGAAAATGGAAAATAATACCAAACAGAAACAATAGAGGCAGTTGAAAGATCATCATTCAAAAAGCTTAGGAAAAGGGAGTCTGTAATTATTCTTCATCTCCCATGGATGAGGTAATTGCTGGAGAAAAAACAGCCTTCAGTGACGTGCCTCAGAACCCACAGCTTTCCAACACCGCAGGGGCATCCTATGGGAATCCCCAGACCCAGTGCAAGCAGTTACTGTATCAAACTTCCCAACAGGAGCAAGCACGTACACAGACGTGTGTGTGTGTGTGTGTGTGTGGGGAGGGAAACATTGGAGCACAGACAAAGTGATAAACTTTCACATACAATCTGATTTATGCTTGATAGCCAAAACTAAAGCATGTTATAAATCCTCTTTTATCAATACATTTACAGTTCAAGCTCCTAAAAGATCAGATATTTAATACCCCAAAATAAATATGCATAAGCCAATTTGCATTTTAATCACTATTTCCTGCAGAAATACAAGCAGCCTAAATTTCACTCCTAGCACTTTTTTAATTCAGAAAGAGTCTTTACTTTAAAATCTCAGCTTGTTTTGTTTCCAGTGATCATTGCAAAATTTGTGTTTATAATGTTCTGGCACCCAAGGCAAGAGCCAGGTGAATGGTGTGAGATTAGGAAAAAACGTCTGAGGTTAACAGCTGACATTAATGGATGTGACTTCCTTGTTCCTAGATCAACATGGGTGTCTTGCTAAGTCTGGCTTGGAGCTGCAAATGCAAATGACAGAGAGCTGCCAGCCCTGGGACAAGACTGCCAGGTTCTAGCCCTGGTAGTGCTTCTGTAAAGGTCCTCGAGGAGGACTGCAGTGTTGCAGATCCCAAATCGGTGTTTGCTTGCACAGTGATCACACACACACACAGCAGTTGCCTGTTGTGACTGCAGAAGACAACCTACAGATGTATTTTGAAATGGAAACACATAATAGGGAAAATCTGGGCCGTTGAAAAGGTAATCTCTACATGAGTAAATACAGCACCATTAGCAACTGGGCCAAGTACAACTCTGTTTATCAAGGCCTGCTTTTGAAAGAGCTAGGTGATTTTCAGAACTATTGTCTTTCCTTTTAAGATGCACATCAGAGATTAAATCCCTGTTACTATAAACAGTCAGTACCTTCAGTCAGGAGTCAGGACAGTGAGTGTTAATGCTACCACTCAGTGTTCAGTACAAGTTCTCAGAGGACTCACTCGGAGGATGCAACCTCTCTATTGCTGCTGGAAATGCAGTGGGCAATTATGCATGAAGAGGTCTTTGTATTTGAAAGATTCATAGCTCTACTTAAGCACTGGACATTTTGTGTTCAACATGAAAACACTATCAGGAGTTTGCCGAGCTCAGTGTTTGCTGTTTATTAACTACATCCCCAAGAGTACTGCATTACCCTCACTCATTTTACACAGCCTATTTCCCTTGTTGTTTGCTTTCCGGGGGCCAACTTCTTATAATTACCGGCAGTTTTTCATTTCTCCCACACTAGTCTATGCAGCTGAAGCACTCTGACAGCCTTTGTACAACCTTATCTGTAAGAAACTAGTTAAGGTGTTCTGATGTCCTGCTTTATAGGTCCACTTAAGAGCCACATTCCTGAATGAAAACCCCATGCCTGAGGGTACTTGACCATTAAAAAAGGGAAAAGAAAAAAAAAAAAAAACCAAACCAAAAAACGTCTCAGTCCTCAAAAATACATTCATTCCAAATTGCAAAGATGGTCTGTGTAACAATATAAAATAAATGGCACCAACACAAGGAAGGCATAGTCTAACTTACAGAATATGGATTATTGGAGATGCTGATAGTGTAGAAAGTAAGTTGACAGTTTGGAGAAAGAAAAGACTCAGCTTGTGTCTTACACCTGGCTTTGCAAATAGGAAAAAAATCTTTTACTTTCTCAGGCTGGGCACCTACCAACAAGCCCTCTTACTTCTCAGAAAGGAGAGAAGTGGAGCAGTGCCCAACGATGGATGGTACTTATATAAATGGATGCCATCTGCATGGCTTTTCCTCACCTTTGCCTCCTCATTGACATCCCAAGTAAAGGACACAGCATTGAATGCAATTTCTTCAATATTCCCAATGGTATTAAAACTCTCCTTGTAATCAGCTGCAAGAAAAAACAAGAGTCATGAAAAAACTTGAACTGTTTTACAACTCATAGTGCTTCTTTGCTTCTTAAGCTGAGTTGTCTAGTGCATCAAAACCACCTCTTGTATTGTTTATGATTAATTATGAATAATCTTTATTACAAAGAGGTAATATAATGCAACCTGAATCTTAAGCATAGTATATCACTAGCTAATGTGATACTACAGTATCTGCACCTTCTTCTCACTTCTTCCCCACTGCTGTTATTATTATCATCAATAAACTAGCATTTTGGAAGGAATGAAAAGCAAAAGGGAGGAAGATTTCAAAGTTTACTAACCCTCCCCCAAAACAGTAAGACAAAACTATATAAAACAGACAACTCCCAAGTCCTCTTTATAATTGAAAAAAGGAACAAGCACTGCTTTTCTCTCGCTTTGCTGGACAGTTTAACACCTTTTATTCTTTTTGATGACAGATTAAGAGAGATACCAGGTAATAGCTGCTTGATTAAAGGAACTTCCAGATCGTTCACACTAATGGAATAACTCTCTCTGGGACAAACATTTCCTAAGAATTCCTCGAGGGCTGTAATTGGACTCAGTGCCAGAGGGCTGAGATTACACTCCTGATCTAAAGTTTGCCCAAATCCGTGCTTCAGAAGCATGCTGATTCTTAGCTTTGTAATCAGTTATAGAAAGAGGGTGTTTTTGTATTCTGTGCGACACACAAATGATTCCAATATTCATTCCCTTTGCCTAAACTGTTGATCTCTAAAAAATAAGTTATAGATAATAACTGTTTTAAAATAATTTATAAGAAAAAACATTGCTACAAGAATAATTACTTCATGTTTGAGACTGGCAATCAGTATACTTTTCTCTCATTTGAAACACAAGAATGCTGGCATCTCATTCGGTAAATAAAATTGTGTTCCTGGGATCCATGAATGATTTTAGATACAGTAAAAAAAAAATCACTTTAGACCATAAGAACAGCACGAGATATTTGGTGATGTAGCAAATTAGCAAAGTGTTTGAGAGAGCAGGCAGGCTTTCATTCCCACCTTGAACTCAGGTCTCCTTTTTAACTGAAGTCATTGGCTTCACTATCTAAATTCAGTGTAGGGATGCAAATGAGAGGAATTAGAAGACACATAAGTAGTTTAATATGCATGTGCACACATCCACCCACCTCTTAAATTTATGATTCACCAGAAAGTGCCTCGTGCAACTGACTGCTGCATATGGGCGTGCTGTGTAGGTGCACTTTGGAAAGACATGAACAAGATGTCTTGTAAAGACACCTGTTTTCTTGTCTTAAAAGGCTGTCAGAACCTCACATCCCACCAACCCTTCCTTTCTCTCAACACATGCCTGTCCTTTAATTGCTATACACAAATCTCATGGAGTGTCTATGTGACACCGTTAAAAAGCAGAAGTGCATCCTATTCCCCTCAATTTACATCCAATTAAAGAAGGATCCTCAGTTGATTAAGAAACCGTTTACACCTCAGAATATTTGAAAGCTGTTAGAGTGACTACAACTTTTCCACTTCTCCTGCTGTGAGTTACCAGAAAGAGAAAATCAGCATGTTCAATAAGCAAAAAATGGTTGCACAGGAGTTATTTCCTCTTTTGTTACATAAATTGCATATAAAACAATGGCAAATTTTTAATGCTAAACATTTATCATGCATTACATGTCATTGCATACTTTTGTATTGTGCACATAAATAATACAAACTATCCTGAAAAAAACAAGGGCAAGTTTCTATGGAGCGCAAAGTTTCCACACCCATACTTCATATTTGAACCTGTTCTAGTATGTCATATTATTGTACTTATTCTGAATAATCAATATCCACTGAAATTAAGTATTGTATTCTTTACATTACAATTATTTTAAAAGAAAAGTTTAGTGATCCAGTGTCACAGCACTGTGAAAATAAAGCTGTTTTCCCCCTGCCCATCTTATTCCTCCTACAAAAAAACAAACATTCACCTTACTCCTTCTTCAGAAAAATCCTTTACAGTACATAGCCTAAATTTTGGAAAATATCTTACCTTCTTGCTTAATAAGAGTCAAGCCCTCAGGTTTATTCCTCAAGCACTAAGGACTTGAATACAAGTACACGTTTATTAATATCAACACATCTTCAGACTTGTCACTCCACCTAATCCACTGAAGCATCCTTCCTCCTAGGAGGTGCCCCAGCAAGCACACAAAACAAATTAAAGCAGTGACCCGTGTTTGTCTGGAGTGAAGGAGCGAGCCACTATTTCCTCTGATGTCCAGAATATAACTGCAGGCCAGAAAGCAGACAGACAGATCTCTTCCACAATGGAAAGCAGCACAAGCATAACCCCCCTGTCCATCTGAGATCTGAACAGCTGGAACTGGAGCATCCCAAATTAATTTGATCCTCTGCCTGCTAAGGACCACATCATGGTCTAGATTAAAAGTGCATTCATAAACAATTAGAAAGGATTCACAGATGTTAAACATGCTACAAACATCAAATCAAAATAAGAGTAACATCTATAGAACAGGTGATGCAGAGTTTTGGACACTTAATTTTCTTTTTATACAGGGCCTGGACATTAACTCCAAGTATTTAGAGGACCCCTTCAGGTATCTGAATTTTTAACGTAAAGGGAAATCTTCATAGAGTCATTCAAAATAATTTTTGCATCGAAGGGACGCCTGGGGGTTATCTGGTTCAAGCAGGGCCAGCTTCAAATTTGGATTAAGTTGCTCAGTTAGATAATTTGATGATAAAACTAGAAGACTTTGCTAAATGCAGTTTGATACTTGGAGCCATTCTGGCCTAATAAGCCAGTTAACCGTGCCAAAGAAAATGAAATGTACTTCAGAAACACCATACTTGTAAGATGTAAGGCTATATTTCAGTTGTTCTCAAGAAAACACTACTGAGCAACATTTAGGTCTCTTTTTTGCTGAAAACTGAGGTGAACCATGCTCTTACAGCTCTTACATCTGACAAGAAGGGCTATATCAGTAAGTCTTACTACACTGTGCTTTGCTCATGTTTGCACTGCAAATAAAGAATATGCACCTCAGTATTCAAAAGTGCCTCAAAAGTCAGAGCAGAGCTATTTCACCTCAAACTAATGGAAAATTAAAAGACATTCATTTTAACACAGGTAAACATACAGCTCATGCACAGCACTTATTTTGCAGAGCACTATTTTTCAGAATATGTATTGTAAGTTAACTTTTTGGGGTAAGGCAACTGAAATGTGCCAGGACACCACAAGAGCAGTGGAGTCAGAGGGTGCTGACACTACAGTGGAGCGAGCTGCTCAGCACATACTTTTCAAAGGTATGAGCACTACTACCACAAGCTTGTAGGGACTAGCACAAAAAAACCAGGCAGCCTTCAGAAAGAGCTGTGAAGTGGCCTGTTTCTTCTTTTAAGGTGTCATGATAAAAGTAATTTGTTCTGGGGGGGCGGTTTTACTGAGTTAGGTACCCTAATGGACAAGAAGAGAAAATGGGGGCAAGGGAGAAAAGAATGAAGTTCATGAAACAGTTCAGCCAGAAAAAGTATGCTAAGACAAGAGGCAGCGAAGATATTCTGGAAGAACTGCTTGGAGAAAATACACTTGACCTTAAGTAACACCAGGCCTCAGTGGAAACTACAGCATTTGAAAATCTACGGGGCAGCACAGTGATTAGCACCGCTTGGGGACAGATTCCCTGATCATCCAGTTCAATCGTCCCCTGATGTGTCAGAATGTTCTCTACAAGTAACCCTGCTTTGGTTTAGCCCCCGTCTCTGCCCCCTCTCATTCCTGCCATTCAATGGTTTGGTTCCCTCAGGCGGTCAAAACAAGATAGACTTTGTCTGCTTTGGTCTTGCCGACTCCTTTGACTGGAATCCGTGCAGATGGGTGCATGTGTAAACTGCACGTGGGAGGGGAGGAACGCTTGATGTCTAGACACTGCCACTGACTTCAACTTCAGGCTCTTGGCAGCAAGTACGTGTTCTTCC
Source organism: Molothrus ater (assembly GCF_012460135.2). Lineage (NCBI taxonomy): Eukaryota > Metazoa > Chordata > Aves > Passeriformes > Icteridae > Molothrus > Molothrus ater. Next base: position 129,207,188 of record NC_050478.2, read on the forward strand.
TCTGCTAAAATCTCCCGAGCATGCAGATAGGACAGCTGAGGCTCAAATGGGCTAGTAGATACTTTAGATGGGATGAACGATAAACAGGTCTCTCAGGATAGCACACCAGAGCTTGCCTCTCCCTCACTGCTGACACTGACTCACTCTAGGGGTGTAGGAATCCTGCACACTCCTCTGCAGTCACCACAATGATGACATCTGCACTCTCAGGCTGCAATTCCACATCAATTGGCTAACATAACTGTTGCTGGATCAAAGACTGGATCACCCTTTGAAAAAGTAAAGGGAACAGATACTCTGCCACACCTGAGGAGGTGCAGACCTTGATTTCCCAGAAGGAGGTACCATTAAATACACATGCAAGGGGCAGCTCTTCTGTGTAAATACTGAGAACCATTCTTTCTGCATGGTCCCTACCCAGCTCCATAGACCCCACAGTCCTAGCAGCAATGAGCCATTGCTAAAAACTGGTACAAGCCAAGAAGCCATTGCCAATATATTCCACCATAATCCTGTGCAAGGCACCAGAGCTTTCCATATCTGAAATCTTCCCTGAAACATCTGGAGATGTTCTTACACTCACCAATGTCAAGGACTCTCTGTTTAGCTGTATGCTGCCGGGAATGCCAGTACTTCCAATATTTCAGCTGTTCATCTCTGTTTTTATCCTCACTGAAAACAACCATGACCACACTCTATGAAAAACAATACCAGAGCCACATTAGTTAAAATAATTAATAGTCAGGAACACAAAAATTAAAATCTCCATATGTCTCTAATTCTGATCCAGCTACTCTCACATACTTTGATGTAGAAGACTGGGTTTTAATCAGTCCAGTACTACAGTGTACTTAAAAACTCAGGACAAAAGAAATGTAGTTGTAAAATAATGCAAAGCCCAGGATTATGTTCTTGATAGTCCAAATAAAAATTAATCCTATTCTTAGTTTTAAAAAGTCACCTTCACTGGCTAAAGGCAAGACATTTTCAATTTAGTATACACAAATACTCTTTTTGGGAGCAGGACTCTTATACATATGTGTTTAATGACAAATTCAGTGTAACTGAATTTTGCTGAGGTTTACAATTCACGTTCTGAATTCACTTTGTTAAACTGTGATTCAAAGGAAACAGATTGAATTTTTATGCAAAATTTTACACAAGCAATATAGGCTTTTTGAATAAGCCCTGCTGTAGGCAAGCAAAACAACACAAAACAATGGAAGAATGATCATACCAATTACAATTAAGTGAAAATAAACCAGAGAAAAAAAACTTCACTTTTGAATGTTCATTTTCACCCTGAGACAGTAGGCACAAAAAATCACTATCGAGCTGCTTTATAAGCCAAGGAGGTAGATGATCATCATCTGTGTCCCTCCAAAAACCACCATCACAATCCTTCATGCACTCTGTGACCTTCTGCATTCCACCTATAAAAGGTGACCACCATCACCACATCTTCCTCTCCATGCCACGAGGCAGTACACACCGTGGAGGAGTCCTGGGTTATGCCTGTATATACTGGCTGGGCACCAGGTGTGTGTGGCTGGCCAGCTGAGGCACTAACCAGAACTGGCCATGCAGATTGGCATTCCCACCAAGGAAAGCACTAATGTTTTTATTAACCACTTACAGGGAACTTGTAGAGGTTTAATACCTTCAAAACCTCTTGCCCCTCTGTTAGCTTTGGATGGAATGGGCAATAAATTCAACAGTCACTTGAGTAGAGCTCTGGCAAACAGAACATGATTGTGAAAGTTGCACACAGTTTCACAATCTTCTGTCAACTACATCCTCCAGAAGGATGCAATCTCACCTCTCCTTTATAATTTCCACCCTTCTGCTGCCACAGCTTCAAAACTCGTGTGGCAGTGCACTGAACCAGGTATATGAGGATTGGTTTTCAGTCAGACCAGTGACCTCCTGACTCCTGTTTCAGCTCTACAAGTGCTAGAGCTGGAACCACAAAATGGGAAGGAATGGGTGGCAGGGAAAGAGATTGTACAGCAACAGAGCAGTCTTACATCAGATTCAGCCAATAGCCTCATGTCTCAAGGAAACCAGGCTAAAAATTAACTACTAATTTAGGTTTCCAAATCATTGCCGTCTGTTTAGGAAGAGTCTCTAAAAACTTCATGTATGATAGAAACATATAGGTTGTTGTTTGCTTCACTGCTCACGTTGACTTTCGTTGCTTCCTTTGACTAAAGTCACAACATTTTTAGAGAATTTCATGTATTTGGATGGAAACATTTTTGTGGCTTCATACATACGCAGCCCTAACAGCTTCAGGGTAAAATTTACAGGGCTCATTTTTCATTCCAAAGTTACTGGGTTAGGATTTATCAATTCAAAAGCATTACCAAGGAAATCAGGAGGCTCACTCACCAGGCAGATGTTGCTGAATACACAAGCTACAGTTCTATGCATAGAATCTAAGATGCAAATAATTCATTTTATTACACTTCTGTGTGAATGTCAAGTGAAAGCTCACACTTAGACAAGGAAAATTATTTAAAATTTATGTCACAAAGGATGGATTCAACTCTTCATGTTTTCCCTGAAATGCACTGGAAAGCAGCTGATGAAATGCATCAGTGAGTAAAGATGGACTACACAAAGTACATGTGGCAGATCTTGAACTTCTTTGCTTTATTCATGGCAATAAGTTCACCAGTGTTAAGTGTAGTGTCTGTGTAACCACCATTCTGCCAAACCATAAACTGAGGCTATCATTAACTCATAAGATCACACTCTGAAAAAACTGGACAGCAAAACATTTGTTACCATCAATAAGGTGCTATCTCACCTTTACATTGAGCATGAGAATAAGCTTGCTCTGTCCTTCCTCCCCCCCCCCCCAAAAAAAAATTAAATTAAAAGCCCATCAACCACAACCACAACTATCTGCAGAGCTACATTCCCATCTAGGAAAGAAATGTGACTATACCCTGACTTTGCTGATGGGATGCCGGAAGCATTTGTTGTCACCCGTCTCGCTCAGGGTGATGGCGTAGAACTGTCCTTTGTTCAAGTAGGTCATGGGTCCTTCCCCTTGCTTCTGACGCAGAGACTTGGTAGCTTCTAGCGTGTACTGAAAAGTGCTGCTGAAAAGACAAGGAGAGAAACAGCCACAAAATCCATATCACTTTCCCCTTTTTTATTATGTAATTATTGCATTGAATAAGGCATAAGGAGCTAATAACAAAACTCCAGGCAACTGTGACATAGCAATTTAAAATTGCAATTTTCTTTTTTTGACTTCATCAGATCCCACAATCAAGCGTAAAACTATCTGGACTGCAAGTTTCTTGGATCAAAGGTACTATCTCTGAAAGGAACCATTATGAATTATGAGACTGTGTACCTCACAATGAGAGTGTCAATTACCAAAAGGGGATTCAGTATGATTTGCAGAAAATCATCAACTCCCCGAACATTTAAACTTAGAAGAAAGTTGCAGAAAGAGAAATAAATAAATAGTTTTTTTAAAAACCCAACTAGAATAAAACAAGTTGTAAAAGATGAACAGAAAGAATGGAAAGTCCAACTGCTACTTTCAGCACAGTTCAAAGAAGGAATACAAAGAGAATGGACAGTAAGTACATTTGTGCAAAGACAACATGCAAATCAAGGTTTTTATAAGCTTTCTTTTCAAAATTAGTCACACTGAATGAAGTGCCTACATTTAGCTTTATCTTCAATCAATAACCTCCCTTTAGAAAAATGTCAGGCAAAAACAGCTCTTGTGTTGAAATTTTAGGTTTTAAAAAGACCCTCCTTCACAGAAGAACCTTCCAACTTCAAAGCACTTCTCAAACCATGAAAAGTTAAGGCTCCATTAACTAGTGAACTGTTAGCTGGAAACAATTCTCACTGAGCCTCTTCAGCCACCACCTCCAATAATGGGCTTGAACAATAATCCAATAAAAATGATGCCTGCAGCTCCTCACATTCTCTTACATTAAAATAACATTGATCTTGTAAAAAAAAAATTTCAAACTGCATAGGAACCTTAATGCAAAGTACTCATGAACTGGAGATACAGTGGAAGCATTTTCACAAAGGTTCTAATTCAGAAAAGTATTTAACCAGTGCCAGAGCAGAATCAAAAGGAGGAATATGTTGGTCCAAAACAACAGTGTATCCCTAACTTTCTAATTCAAGCAAATACTCAAGATCATCATAGTGATAATCATCGCTGCCATAGCGATATAGAAATAAAGGGAAAATAAAAGATATTTTAACTATCCAATGGAAAAAAAACCACAACAAAACACGTAACTAATAATTACATTTAAATCCCCACTTGAAGAGAAGGTAGAAAAAACCCAACAGATCCAGTCTTTCCATCCAAAAGGAGCTTCAGACAGCTTAGTATCAATTATTCAGTTTATCTGCAATCATTCAATCAAATGAAGACAACTTATAAGTTCTTCTTAGCTTATAAATTGAAGTCCAATCATTTTTCTAGTTGCTTAAAAGTTACAAGTCAAAGCAAAACTAAGGTAATAAGCAAACACTCGTCTATACCTATCCAACCCACCAATGGCAGCACTGGTGCTTCCACACAGGGCAGCTGGGGCCACCATGAAGGCTCCTGCACGCAGTGGGAAAGCAGCACAAGGCACCGCTGTCCCCTCTGCTGCGGGGTGTGCTGGCACAGCCCCTGTCCTGTGTGCAAGGGGGACAGAGGCACTGCCAACATTGGCAAGTGTGGACCTGTCTGAAGTGGACTGGAAGAGCTGTACCAGCAGTGCTGCAGAACCAGCATCCATCTGGCTGCACCACTTTTAGAGGTAGGGGCACAGCCTTGATTTAGCATCACACGTAAGGACTGCAGATTTTGTGCTCAAGACCACTTCATAATACACATCAAAGCACACTGAGTGTCCTGGGAAATGTGCCTCAAAACCTCACACCAGACAGAAGAACTAGCAGGGATGTGTGCTGAGAAGGGCTTAGAATGATCAAAGTCAGACACACACAATGTCTGAACAGAACTGCCTGCAGTCTGCCACAGGCTGGTCTTCTGTTCCCTGGCATTCTGTATGTTTCAGTCAAAAAATGTAAATCCCAGACACATTGCACTTGGCCAGTTTTGGAGCCTCTGTGTAGTGCCATTTCAGAGTTTTCTTCTCGTTTTCAGTTGGGAAGCAAAGCATGCCCTATAGCAGGAGGATTACTCTCACTCTTAAAACCTATTGCAGTCACTCAATTATTACAATACTATTATGAACCTCACCATGAGCCTCAACTAAACCCCTGTGTAGTCACTAAAAGATCTTCTAGCAAGCTTCCAATTACTTGCATATTCACCACTTCTTTTTTCAATCTGAAATTCTCATTTCTGAGCCTTCCACTTCCAGGTAAACTAAATACATCTTTCCTGGGAGTTTTCTTAATGTCCATTCAGAGCTTTCATTCTTAAGGTAACCTGGGCCGTAGCATGAAAGACTTAAATGTGTGAAATTTGTTAACAACATCAATGCTTCAGGATTCAATTTTAAAAATGTTCAGTGTAGTAAGCGAGCAGCCTTTGCTAAATATCAGTTTCATATCTTCTGTCTAAATAATGATTCAGTTCTGAGCTCACTGCAAGTTAATGATTGTTTTAACATTCTTCAGAAAAAATATCAAGCTGTAAGGAGCCTTCACCACAGTCAGGGCCATATGCCTAATCCACGAAAACTACATAGGCATGTTCCTGACTCTAAAGTGAGAGTAATCTCTCAGATATAAACAGAACCATTCATAAGTATGAAATAAAGCATCAGTTTAAAATCTTTAGTGATTGCAGTCTTTCCTAGACAAAGGGACTCTGCAGTGTTTGCCCATGCTACACGCACATTCTTCTGTGCTTAGGCAGAACAGTATTCTTTTCAAACTTTAATTTTTGAAACTTTTTCTTGAAGCTTTTCAACTGTCCTGGACATTTGACTTGTGCATCCTGAAAAGATTTTTTATGAGCTGGTTGTCAAAGCTATACTCTTTTACCTGGGGAACCTCTCAACAGTTTTCATCTTGCATACCTTGGGCAGGGGGGCTTCAGAGGAATTATGAGTTTAAAGCAATGCTGAGGGAAGGCAACAGATGAAGACATAAACTGTCCAGATCTAAGAGCTAGATGAGAGGAGACTGAGCAGGAGAAAAAGGGGAGAATAATGCTTGGCAGCATTAAGGGAGCCCTGCAGGTACCCCAGGGGGAAGAAAGGAAGGGCGGGAAGTGGACACAGGCAGCTACTCCTCAATACATTCCTGCCTGATGCCAGTCAGCACACTGCAAAGCTTATGCCATACCTTGTTTGTTCATAAATATATTCTTCAGCCCCCACTGACACACTCCGATACTTCTGAAAAATAAGACCAATTAAATACTCTTGGATAAAATCAAAATGCAAATACCAACAAAAGTGCAACTATGTTTATTTAAAGATAAACTCAGAAAAAAAATCAACCCTTTAAAACTCAAAATACCTAAAAACTAGAGTGGATATTAATAAGCTAGTCACATTTTATATATAAGTTAAGAGGTTGACATTGTAAAAAACATACAATGATGTTGTATGGTTTTTTTGTACCTAACGTCAAAGAATTTGTTTATACTATAGAGAACTAACAAACTTAGCACAGCTAAACAAAAAAATGAAAGAGATTAGAACAGCATATTTATAATTGTTACAAAGAACACAGCAAGAGATTGACCAAAGTGTCCACTACCACAGCAATCTATAAAAGCTTAGCACTCCTTCAGTACAATACAACTACGTCACTTCATACATGCTTTGAAAGCATTCCTAAATATGTATTATAATGTGTTTGAAAATTGAGTAAGTATTAGACCAAATCCAAACCCAGTCATTCTCACCAGTACTTAGGAAATACTTGGTAAGCACTCAGGAAAACTAGTAAGAACAACTGCCTCCTACCTCTAAACACTAACTTTGCCTAAGTTTCTTTTGGTATGTTTTGACATTTTACCTTATGGTTTCCCCACACGTGCTCCATCCAGCTGTGCCTACACAACAGTGGCTGGAGGAGCAGTCAGAGCACAGCCAGGCTAAGCACATCCTGGGGTTTGGGCAGTTGAGAAAAACAAAGCGACAGGCTCGGTGCTGAGTGAGGCTGAGCAGGGCGGCAAAGCTCTGACTGCTCCCATGCCACATGCACGTGAACCCTTGGGGCTAGAAGGCCACCAACAGTGGCACACATCTCCCCAACAACTAAGGCTGGGGACATAAAATTAATTCTACAAAGGACACTGGACAATTAACAAGGGAGGTGAAGATGGAGAGGAGTGAATGCACTTAGAAAACCCCTCCATCCAGTTTTGGCAAACAGATTTGAACTGATTCTTTTTCCATAGACTGCAGAGAAATCCTAGATGGCAAGTGCACCCTGTTATTAACCAATCATTTTAAAAACATATAACAATATATTACAAAAAAAACATGTAACAAAGTTACTATAACACAAAATTTGGGATGCAAAGCCAAGATGTAGATGTAAAGTTTCTTTTTACACCCAAATTTAACAAGTTTGCATGTTTGACAGCTCTCTGCACAGGGCAGATGTTTGGGAACCTCTCAGCATCATGTCCCAGAACAAACCAAGGGAATGGAATCACTGCTCCAGCACCACAGGGAAAGCCATGGGTATGGTACCATAAGAGCCATTTCCCAGTAACACATAAAAACTGCCAAACTAATATTGTTTGATAATGCCAGAAGAGTGTTTCTAATCCAAGGTTTGGTCCTACTGATTTTACAATGGGAAGCTAGATTTCTTCATTATTTATTTATTTAGTTGACCTACATGTGTTCTTTATCTGAAAACAAATTTCACCTCCAGACATCCTGGATCTGTGTCACTCATGGAGACAATGGACTTTTCTATACTACACAAACACACAGTAAATTTCTCATGTACTAAATCAGGGCAGTTCAGCCTTAATGTAGCTTGCCTTGCACTTTTGTTATGTTTACAATTTTGTAGAGTTGGGAGGATAAAAATCCTAGGGGAGTTTTACCATCTAATATCTCTAATTATTTGCAGAGGTACTGTCAGCTTTAAATTGTCTTTACCTTTCTACAATTCCAGCTTGCTTGCCTTATTCTGCAGCAGGGAAAAGCAACCAGAGGGTACTCACCATACTAAAGCTGCCTGTAAAATTACTTTGGTTGTAGCATAACTGTAAAATAGTTAGAAGGAGCTCTCCTTGCCTTTTTTCTCCTCATTCCTGTACATATACACACAGTTGTTCCTTGCCTGTTAAATTCTCTGTTCCCCTCTATCAGTCTAATTCTTCTACCTTTTCTCACTTGCTTGTGTTGCAGAAAAGAGCTTAGTGCAACAAACAGCTTCTGAATAAATTACTTGGGTTTTTATCCAGCAGCAGAGGCTGCTGCTACTCATTTGCATTTTCAAAAGAACATCTAGAATTTCCCTGTTACAAAGTGGCTATTTCTTACTATTCTGAAGGTAGATCTTGTTAATGGTAAATAAAACTTCTTTCAGAATAACAGCTATCTTCTACTTGACACAATATCCCCAAAGACAAAAAAAAAAAAAAAAAATCAGTGTTTATTATTCTCAGAATTTTCAATAAACATCTTTAAAATTGTCTTCTGAAATGTCTCATGATGCTCCCCTTTAATCAGAGCACAGACTGATGGAAACACAGCAAGAAGCAGAAATTAATTTGTTGAAACAAGCATCACTATTCTTCTAATGGCACTTGTGGACAGTTCAAATCTCCTTATCTTGTTTACAAGCTCAAATATCCTTATCTTGTTTACAGCTTTTTATTGCATTCTTAGAAGCTAATTTGAGGTGAAAAACTTACTTCTGTTCCTCCATCTTTGAAGGTGTCACTGTAGGTACTGTCAGGAGTACTGCGCTGATCATCTTTAAGATAATTTGTGTGGGGAGCAATGTTGGACACTTCGTATGGTTCAAAGATAACACCTCGGTGCTCCTCATTTTCTCCTCTTGCATAGTGTGTTTGTGGAGTCATAAAAACAGGGGTGAATTCCTCTGCTTTAACCACAGTCACTGCAGACCCTGTGATGGGTGTTGAGCTCCCAGACACATTTGTGTTGTATTCCCTTTTGGATGACTCCAAAGGATCTTGGTTCAAGGAAAGGTTAACTGGCACTGTCTTCAGGACTTGCACACGGTTCTCTCCCCCACTTAAGTTATTCTGAGTTTCCGTGGTATTAAGACAATTTCTGTGAGACAAAACCAAAAGATGTTATGAAGTGTCCTGATAGAGGAAATCTCCTTCTTAAATAGCTTGATGGTCTTAAATGTCAGGGAAGGAGATTTTTCAATTCTGATAAGCCACTGCCATAAGAAGTAATACATTAACAAATACTAGGCAAAAGAAATTCTGAGGCAAGCAGAGGTCGAGAGCTCTTTAACAAATGGAGAAAGATAATACATTTGATTTGACTTGTTACAATAAACTCTGGGTATTTAGGGTTGCTCTTGCCTTAGCTTATAATTTGGATGCAAAATCAATCCAGCAGTATAACAGCCTTTAGACACAAAATAAGAATGAAGAGTAAGGCAGGGCATGGATTACTCACAGTAGATATTTTGCACATGAAATAGGCAGAATATCAACAGCAAAATTCATACGCAGATGGCATGCTCTTTCAGGCTGTTGACAGGCCACTACTGTTTGCTTAACTCTGGTAGCAATGCTGTTCTAAAAGAGCAAGCCCAGGAATTCCATTGTAGCAGAGTAGATCAGTAACTATAGTGGCTGCAAGGTAACCTCAGCAGCATTCCCACATCTACCCACAGTTGCTGTTGAAAGCAATCTGACTGCTGATAGTAGTTACACTGACATAAAACTGTTAACTCATAGAACTTTCAGTAGGTATAACATTGCTTTGTTATCAACCCAGGAGAAATGCTCTGACACTACCCAGTGCCCAGTTCCTCTCTCTTGGCTTTCCACTGAAGGCGAATTTTGTCAATCACACTCAGTTTAGGAACTGAAAATCAGGAATTTCTCTGGTTTGCACAAGAAAAACTGTCCAAAAACCAGTTCATAGCCTGTTTTGAAACAGTAAATTTATACTACTACCTACTGAAACATTCACCTTATGAACAGCTAGTGGAGACCATCTAAGGCTGTCACAAATTAGCTACATTGAAATAAACCTTACATAGCTCATCTCTGTCATAATTTTATGGAGATACTTCCAGTATGTAAAAACTTCTTTGTTTCTAAAAAAATATACACTCTTTCTTTTCTTTTAATAGTAGGAGGCAGCTTCCTTTGACTCAAGTCACTTTTAGCCTACAGAGAAAAGCTGAAATCTGAGAGGAATGAGAAAAACATTCTAAGCAAATTATTTTAAGAGTTAATTTATTTGCTGGGTAGATCTTAAATTATGTTAAATAAGACTCTATAAATGAGATTACTGAGGCCAAACTACTCACTTTTTGCCCTACAACAAGAAAACAAAGAAAAAAAGCCAATAGCCAGCTGTCAAGATAATCTGATTTTACTAATCTCAGCAGAAGCAGCAAAACAACACCACCAAACACAAACAAGGAGTGAAACTCTCAGCTACCTTCCAAACTGCATGTTTGAGAATACCATCCATTTTTTCTAATCAATTGAAAGTAAAAAGGAGTAAAATGTGCTTCCCAAAACAGCCTTCATTCTTTTAACTTTTGAAAGAAAACCATCAACGCCTCAGGCTCTCACAGTTCCTTCAGTTCACAACTGATCAACACTTTCAGTAGCTGGGTATATGATTTTGAATAATACTGTACCTTTTATCTTGGTCTTCTTGATTATCACTCACTTTGTTAAGAGACAACAGCCTTTTATCTCTGGGAACCTGAGAACAACACCAGGCATGGGGTCAGGTAAATGCAACTGTCAGGCATTTGCAGCTTCAGACTGCTCTACAGCAACAACTAGAAAAATGTAACTCTATCAGTGTTGTCTAGTTCACAGATGCCAGAGCTGTTTTTCTTTGGGTGACTGATTGTGAACAGAAAGATAATTTCCAAAGACAAAAAAAATAGGAATTTCTTTCTTTTCTAGTTCTTGGGCACACCAGTTAGCAGCAAAGCACTCTTCTTTATGTCCTATCTTTTGAATATCAAGCTAGGCCAAGCTATCTCAAAATCAAAGCTCATATTATTCCAAAAACACACACACACACTTTTCACCGAATACAACAAGATGAGAAGGAAGATATGATGCCTTGATGAGCTGTACACTGAGACCATTTTAGTTCAGACAAAAAAGGCTTTTCAATTAAACCATAAGCGCCAGGTAAGTCCTCCTGTAAGAGAGAAGCCTGGAGAGTGCAGGATTCACACTTAGAGAAAGTTTGTGGATCTTTCCCTTTCTTAGTATGGGGACAGGTCAGGGCATGCTGGTATGTCATCAGAAACACTGACTTCTGCTTTGCTGACTGCATCAATAGCTATGAGAGGTAAAAACCCAGACAAATCTGGCCCCTTGACAGACTCAGAATTGACATCAAGCGACTTTAAAGATTTGTATTCCTACACACCAGTGTCCTGACACCAGCACAGATATAAAATCACTAAGGGAAAAGTTGCTGCCATGACCATATTTTCTTTTTTTGCTGAGCCATTAATTTGGGAGCTAAGACTTCTAATCTATCTTTTGCACAAGACATATCCACTCCATTGCAGCAATTAACTCAGGATTAAAGAGCAAGAATAGAAAGAATAGACCTATGAATAGGCTAAAGCCGTGCTTTTTACTTTTAAATATTTTAAAGAAACATCAGAAAAATATTTGACTTTAGAGGAAAAAAAGTATTACAGTGCACTCCAGTAGCCAATGATAACATCAACAATAACTGCAAGAGAGCAGCACAGTCACAGAGCTCTATGCAGAGCTGTTCTTTCTTTTAGGAACATCCCCTTTTCATATTAAGCATCCTGCTGGCTAAAAAACCGTTTTCATTTATTTTTTTGAACTGGGATAAAAGCCACAGTTTACGTATGCTGATTCCCCTTTTAAGATTATGTATTTTTCTCTGAATGATGTTCTATGTTTAGGTAAAATATCACTACAAGGAAAAGGAAAAGTTAAAAAAACTCAGACAGTTAAATTCAAATAATTCCTATTGACTGGACACAGTAGTTCAAAAATATTATCCAGCACGTTACAGCTAATGAGCCAGATTATAAATAAGGACAATTCAAGAGTCTCGTGCATTGGAAGTCCTCTACACTTCCCCATTACAGCATAGAGGTTAAGTTTTAAGTTTGTGTTTGGGAGTATCAACAAGACTTATCATTTTATCCCTATTTAAGACAAAAATAGATATGATTGAATGCTGGAAATGGTTTTGAGATGTTAATCCCACCTTATTCCATCTGAACCCCAAGTCTTTAGCAACTACCTGGAACAAGGAGCAGATATGTCTTTTAGAACATGGTTTTGAGAAGGAAAAGGGCAATTTCCTGGTTTTATTACAAAAATCCATCAGATTAATGAACTGCTACATACAAAGGTATTACTAAGACAGAAGCCAATACTCCAGATGCTCATAGACATCCTGAATTTTATGAATCCATATTAATTTCAAAGACTCTGGCACTGTGGTAACTATGTCAAGCAGAGAAAAGGACCTTTTGTTCTTGCTCACTGGGAACAGTTTTCTCTACTGACAACAACACACAAAAGCAAGGAATATAATCAGCAAAGCAATTAAAACAATATTTAACCATAAGGTTGGTATATGGCATCTTCCCTACAATCTCTTCTCCTGAACACTCAATTAATGTCACAGAGATTAAAAAGAGGAGTCCATTCATTAAAGCATTTATACTAATAAATACTAAAAGAATAGGTTTTTAATTCCCATTCCTGTTACTTCTTCAGGAATTACAAGGGGACCTGGCATCACTGTGCTGGCTTTCACAGAAGATCATCTGTCCAAGGCAGCCATAACTGATTTCAGGGGTATGGAGATAGTTGCAGTGAAATGAATTTCACACTCTAGTGCTTGGGAGGCAACACTGATTCTGTTTGCAGAGTACCAAGGGGTCAGTATGGGCTTCAGAATGACATTTTTGCATTACACAGAGATGCATTCTCTAGGAGTCTCCTCTGCTTTCAGCAAAAATTTCAAACATAGCTTTACTTAAACACTATGAAATATATATATATATTTTAAAAAAAAAGTTACTAAAATTGTATGTAAAGCCCTGGGTTTAGAACACGACAAACTGAAGCTACATCAGTGCTTTTCCTGTAAACTGACTTAGATCTCTGGCTCTGTGTCCAGCTTCATTTCTGTCCTGCAAACTGCCAGTGCAAGGGCTAGCCCTCACTGTATGTTTGTATACAGCCTACTGCAATCATTATACAAACAAAAATAACATGGGAAATTGTCAGATGAGAGATACCCCAGTTAAAGAGCAAACTAAAACATGTGTGGAATGAACCAGAAAAGCAGACAAATGCACAGATGGACAAGGCCTCCCCTTTTACACTTAAGTATTTCAAGCATCATCCAATGTCCTTGCAAAGGAAGAACACTATGCTCAAAAAAAAAAAAAAAAGGTATAAAATTTAATATGGGAATTCTGAGATTGTTTTTTTCTCTCCAGAATTAAATACATCAAAACAGTTTCAGACAGGCTTTCTATAAATAATGGGTGCATGATGGGAACATTAGAGAGAAAAGAAGATGCAGTGACTTTTTTCTTTGAAAACCGGTTCTTTTGTTGCCTCTTAGAGTGGTCCCTGCTAGTGCAGCAGGGAGGGATAATGACAGAATTACCTACTTTATAATAGTCATACAATAGGCCAAGAGCAGCAGCACTGTCCTCATCACCATTTATGCTCATCATAGCCTTGGTAGCTGCTGTTAGGGGATTCTCCAAATACGACTTCCAGGCTTCATCTTCACTGGTGTAGGCTCGTCTGGTGTTGAATGAAGTGTCATTTGGCACTAAGGCCACAAGCCGCTTGTTACTGCATAGACAGGAAGAATAAAATTGTGATCCAGAAGGGGTTACTTTATTCACAAGGCATGGTAAAGAACATCAAATAGCTCAATTAAAGTTATATGATTACATCAAGCAAGTGTCTCTGTATTACACTTGGTGACATAAATATTTATCAGTATTAGCTATCTTCAGTACTTAAAAAAAAAATTCAATTGCGCGCAGATCTTGTGATAATAATTCAAATTTATTTTTGCTAATATACAAATAGAGTTACAAAAATATTTTAAAACTATTTGGAAAAAAATGAAGCAACAATATAAGAACATTCTGCCCCAGTATTCTTGCTATGTGTACACTTGACTAGGGAAAAACAATGTGACATTTAACTGACATAAGACATGAATGAAAAACAAGAAAAAGCATCTAATACTAATCTAGGGTTCACCTAAACAGAGTATAGTTCAGTATTTATTAAGCGGGTACACCTTAAAATTAAGCTATTCTCTGCTTTTAGAATGCAACTTGTCAGTAATTTCAGAGAAGTTTTTTGTACCAGGACATGAGCAATAGGTCCAGTGGATGGGACAGAAGTAAACATATTTGGTCTCAATGCACACTTTATCACTCACTGCATCTAATTACAAACCCATGGTAACACACACAAGACCATCAGTGAGTGGCATTTGCAGCCAAAGCAGTTTCCTCCAGCCTGGAAGTGGTGCAAACTGACCTGTGCCCGTGTATACTGCATGAGAAGCTACCGCACCACAGCTATGGCTGAAATTTCCAGTATAATGGAAACACAAATGAAGATAATAGCACCTGCTTTTGCAAACTGTTCAATAAACTTATTGATAAAACAACTGCATTAAAAAAGGTTGCATAAGATAGTAGGCAAACAGATTAGGCATGGGAAATAGTGGAGTGAGGAGTGTGCTGCTTCATGGGTGTTACAAGAGCACTGTCAAGAACTGTGGCTCAAGTTAGAATTATGACAACAAAACTTTTAACGCATTACACCTTACAAATGTGAAAGTTGCAGAGATGGTATTATAACTAAATATACCAAGTGGTAAACTAGTAGTTATTCCTGGTGACTTTTATGAAACACTTTTTGCCATCTTCCACATAAAAGCCAGTTTAGTAGTCAGCCTCCTCTTTCTGTTCTGGCTTACCTGCACCAGTGCCAGCTCCACAGATCTAACCCAACCAACTGCTGCTGTTGCACAGAGAGTGGCATTTAAACTGTGCAAACAAGACTTTTATTTGTTTTCCGAAATAGGATTTGATAAAAGCACAACTGAACCCAGTAAATGCTCTCAGATGCTGGGAGCATGCCTTGCCTGGCCCCCAAGCTGCAGTGACCAGCACCTTGGGGTAGCACCAGATCTCTGCTGTGGTGCAAATCCAACCTGCAAAGTTGGTGCTCCAGTGCTTAAGGAAGAAGAAGGAGGGTGGTAGAGATTATAATCTCTATGGTACAGAGCACTGTTTACAAGTTTCTTTATTTAATGAAAAACAAAATAATCCATCTGGTACACAGAGCACAATTTTATGAGCTCTGGGGAGAAAGAGAGCATTTCATAGCTTCATATCAGAAAATACAGCCAGTTACAGTACCGGTTCTATTTTTCTTTCATATAAAGTAACTGGATTTTTGGAAACTACCTTTTTGTTTGGTTGGTTTTTGGTTATTGACAACACTTCTGCCTGGCCTTTTGCTGAAGATTTTTGTCCCTCTTTTTTTCACATATACATTTGTGTTGTTACAGGTTTGCTTCAGCAAGTGTGGTTGAACATAAACTAGCAGTCTAAGGAAATACAGAGGCAACTGCTAGGCCTGCCTGCCTTTTCAATACCTTATTGTTAGCAACTCAAATCAGATTTGCAACAGCCCTGCTGTTTGTGCCAAAGGTAGCTGAGGACCTGTTTCCACTCTGGAGTAGTCAATTCTCCCTGGCTCAGATGCAATTATTCCAAGCAAGGATTCTCCTTTCCTCAACAAAGCTCCCCTTCAGCTAAATCTGGGCTGCTTCACCGCATGGGCTGCTGCCCATTGCAACGCAGAAAATCCCACTCACCCTTCCTCCTGTAGCAATCTTCCCTTAAAATCAATAACTGCCTTTTGTTCTGAGCACTCACAGTGTGCAACAGTCATAACTGATTTATGAGCACTACAGTCAGACAGCAAGATCCCTTTAAAAATACACCTTTTATGACTTGGGCTGTGCTTGTCTGTAAAAATGCTGGAGGGGAGGAGTCAATCTCTGTTGCTCTAACTTAGCCAAGATGATCTTAAAGCAATGACCAGAGTGCAGTCTCACAGAGGTGCATATCTGATTGTCTTGGGGAGAAGCCAAAGCAAAGGGAATAAATGCTCTAGAAACAGCAACTCAGTAAGTAAGCAGTTGGGATGGTTGGAAAGGCACAAGTGCATAGACTTAGAGTCTTCCCAACATCTCTTCAGACATGTTTTTTTTTCCTGAAACTCAGGTTTTCACATTTGAAAGCAAAGTATCTGTCTCCTCTGCTTTGAGAGATGGTCTGCAGCATAATCAACTGCCACACTCATTGTGTTTACTCTGCAAACAGACTGAAACAATAGCACTAAGAAAAATAAAAAACTTCCTCATCACCCCTATCCCTGTAATCAGCTCTGCAGGAGGTTAATGGTCAGAGCTAATTATCATGACTTAACATAGTCAATCATTTCAAAGATTATAGCCAAAGTAGTCAGCCAAAACAATTGGGCCCACTTAAAGAAAACTTCTCTATTAAATAAGGCCGTTTGGATGAGAGGAAGAGTTTCTCTGAAGAAATGAGACTGGGCATGCACACACATTCCCTTTCCTTTTTGCACAACTGCTGAACCTCCTTGGACGATTTCAGCTAAATGTGACAGAGCAAAATCCTCCATAACCAGAGGAGATAAATACACTGTATTTTAATATACACCAAGAAAACCCAGCATCCTAAGTGAGGCTCCACACAGATAAGCTCCCTGGTCTTGTCAGTCATACTTCCATGCCAGGGCAGCCCCAGCTGTTCCAGCTGTGCAATTGATGACAGCTGGCAGCTGCTAGGGAGGAAAGTGACTCCGGTGGTACCTGGACCAGTGCAGAAGACAAAGGGTGACACCTACAAGTAACAGCAATCCCACTGTAGAGCTGCCCTGACCATCCCAGCAGAAAGAAAAGCCTAACTTGGAACCTGCAATTAGTAGATCCATAGATCTTTGAATCTTATCAAAAGCTGAAAATCCATCAGTGAACACATCCACCAAGAACTACGCACTTAAGGAAAAAAGATAGGCCAAGGTTGAAAGACTCCCACTCAACCTGACCAACAACAGCAGCAAATACCTGCTGTAGCCCCAGCCACACCTAAAAACCTGCAAAAGAGCAGAGAACAAGAGCAACGCCTGCTGTGCCCATTCCTCACCCGGGCCAGCCCACCACCCCTCTATCTGGGAGTCAGGATGTGTGCTAACCAGAACTCAGCTGTGCGGGACACACTGGTACAAGCTGAAAGCACATCCTCGTTTTATCGTGGAGAAAGAGATGAAGAATTAGGATACTTGGTATCTAAAAAGTAAATGTTTCCTTTCAAGCTACCACTTGAGCTCCTCATGAATGCAAAATGTTTCCATTGTATTATGTCAAACAGTAGTAAGTGTGCAAGAATGAAAGGTATTTTCTGGGCAATGGTCTAGCTAGGAGCCAGATTGCTCTGACACGGGAGCATTTATGTCAAAACTAAAACTTCAGATGACCTTTATTTTGCAAAATCTTTTTTTCCCTCCACTGCTTAGTAGAGATTTTCCTGTTCTTACCATCCAAAGTGATTTGTGTGTTTTCATAAGACATACATAAATTTTCCAAATTAACAGCAGTTACAGTGATTTTTTTTGAACTTTTTTACAATTAAGAATATAGAATTTCATAAAATCTATACAAGTGTAGCATATAAAGATATCCAAAACTTAGTTTCATTTCAGTTACTGCAATGTAAATTGGAAAGGTACATTGTACTTAACATCAATAATGCTAAATGGAAAAGGCCAGCCTTTCAAGCTCTTCCTCGGATTAAAGATAATGAACGTACAAGAGCCAGCCCTTGGGGCTACAAAATCCTACTACAGGCAAATTCTCACCCAACTTGATGCAATTTGCGAATTAGCTCACAATGAATCAGAACTGCCCATTAACACACTTGTGAACAGTGGTAAAAGGCTTGGTGACCAGAGCTTCCTTTCTATTCAGAAACAAGGTGTCCTGCCTGCCAGTCTCTCAAAACCAGTTTTGATGCTCAAGAGCTTTCTTTTGAATTTGCAAAGCTCAAGCAGCCCTCAACTTCTCAGCTGTATCTGCCACTGAACATAAAGCAGACTCAGGCAGCCATGCTGCATCAAGTACATATGCATCCTGCTGCATCATATGCTCAGCATTACAACCTGATCCAGTTGGAACTAGTGGGAAAGAAAGCCTCTTCCTACCTGCCCCACATCTCTTGCCTTGCTCAGGAAATTCAACCCTGAAATCCAAAGCAGATTGTTTAAACTGCCAAGGTGGGCACCCAGCCCAGGCATTTCCATTTTTAACTGTGGGGTGTTGTTTTGTTTGGTTTTTTCGTTTCTTTTTCTTTTCTTTTTTTTTTTTTTTTTTGACATTGCATTTGTTCTTAAAAAAACAAAGTTACAATCAAGCTGCTCCATGAATATACCTGCAGACTTCTTCACCCTGTGACAATGCAGGAAGACTTTCCCCTCCCTGCAGAGGCTAGGTGCCAGATGGGAACACACAAGCAATGTGTGTGAGGCAGGAGAATGGGAGAGGCTCCAATTCCCAGGTTTCAGCCCAGGCCTGAGCCTGTCCATTCTTACACAGGTGAGACAAAAGAGCACCAGGCACTTCTGCACACATCATCTGCAAACTGTTCCTTCAGGAGAAGGGATACAAGGCTTTGGTCCATACAGATGTTATAAAACATCCAGAAATTTTGGCACTAGTCAAATAACTAGAAAAGGCAAGACAGACTCACATCACCCTTGTTCCCAGCCCAGCACATCAAGGTCATAGGATATTTATCATAAGCTCCTTGTTAGTTCCATGATAAGAAGGTGACCAGGGCAACTGTCTCTAATCTGCAAATGCTGGGAGAAACAAAATCTAAAACAAGATTCTAGCAAAGGGACCACTTCTGTTGCACACAGACATGCATCACACACCACGGTGCACTCTGGTCTTTCCTCCAGTGCAAAGTCAAAGAAATGGTGAACTTGTAAAACACCCACGTTTCCTTTGGTGAGACAAAAGGTACAGGAGCATGCTCCAGACACATCCAAGAACCAAAAAATAGAGCAGAAGTTCCCACTCCAGTTTTGACACCAGTAAGAAGGTCAGAGTATGATCACGTACAAATATTTCAGTGGTTCTCAAACCCTCTGTAAGTTTATTTTACATTTACACAAATCTTAGTTCAGCTGTAAGACGACTATAAAAGAGATCCAGAACAGATGTTCATGCAATTTGTCTTAAAACTAATGCACATACATATGAATTCATAGGCACAAAATTAAGTACTATGACCATTTAAAATGCAGGACAGATCCCACAGAAGTTGCATAAGTTAAACTTCAGATTCCAGATAATAAACTTCTGCCTGAAGTATAAATCAAAGCTAGTCCTAGCACTTTAAATCATTTGTTTCAAAGAGTCTACTGTTTGTTTTGGCCCAAGTTTACTACCTTCAGAAAACTACTTTGCCTACTTGACATCAAGTTAAAAACAAAACAAAAGCAAAAAACAAAAAAAAAAAATTTAAAAACCACCCCACAACTTGTGTGGCTCATTGCAAGTTTTGATTTATTTGATTAAAAAAAAAAAACCAAAAAAAATCCAAAACTTGAGACTCATCAGGATTTATTGCCAAAGGTATAATTAAGTAGTCTCCAATACTGTTGTTTCAATTAGATAATAGGGTTCTGTTAAAACTACAAAGGAGCATAAATATTTAATGAACAGGAAAATTATGGCCCATGTTTCTCAGCATTTTGTCTTTCAGAGCTGACAATCACATCATTCCCAGCACAACAGATCTCCAAAATGTACTTAACCTAATCCAGTGACTATATAAACACAAAAATGAACTGAGAGTGAAGGAAAAAGAAAAAACCAAAACACCAAATCATTTAGACCACCAGGAAACAAAAAGGTAAGATGCCCTCTGGCCCACAAATCCATACCAAGGAAAAAGTTCCCATTAAAGAGGCTGAGTAATTTTGCCTTCTAATGAATGCATGTTTGGGACTCTTGCAGTTTTGGGACAATTATACTTTTTGAGCACAAGATGAATCTGAACAAGATTACACACATGAAATGATTACAAGAAATTATTTTACCATTACTAAACGGTCTGAGAGGAAATAAAATAATATATTAAGAACAGCAACAATGAATGGCAAAACAGACTAGTTTAACAATTAGATGCCTAGTAGAAGTTTTATTTGTTTTTACTCTGAACCAAAATAACTTGAGCATGCAGTAGTGATCAAGAGATTAGAACAAATAGGTGATTCATTAACATTGACAAAAAATTATTATTAACTATGTCAAAGAGGAAGTATGAAAAAGAAATCTGACACAAGGATTAAATACATACAATAAATGCCTACTGAGGACTAGTTCAAGGAGGCGATTACTTACCCCGGGACAGACTTTTTATATCTATGATTTCAGAGGCTTTTTTTTGTTTCACTTGTAATAAAATATTATTTCCACCAGATAATCTTGTGTTACTTGTATACTAAGGCTGTTGCTTTTATTTTTTTAATCATGACTAAGATTCTCAAAAAAATGACAGGTTTCAGCACATTTGTAAAAAAATCAAAATGAGGAAAACCTGAAGGTCATAGCATTTCTGCAGGAGCTGACAGAGTTGATCAGAATTAGCAATTATTTAGTAGCTTCATGAGAGGCCATGCTGTTTTCCTAAGAAGAGTACTTCGTGTGCATAGCACCTGAGGTTGTTTTAGCTGACTTGAAGCAGCCAGAAGCAGGCTGTAAAATTAAAAACAGGTCATGACAAGGCTGCCCAGACCTCCTACAATTTAACCTGACCCTTGGCCCCGTGGTCCGTGTTCATTCACTGCTTCCACAGAGTTAATGGAAATGGAATCGTTTCTTCACTGATAGCACTGATTGCTTTTTTTTCAGGATATTAAACCTTTTATGTAGCTAGAAGGAAAACATGACTTGAACAAGCAGAGCTGGGAGTCAAGATTTCCCACAAACATTTTTTAGAAGTATACAAACCCAAAAATATACTTTATAGAACTACTTACATACATCATTAAGGAATATACCATTGCCTCTCCAAATTAGGAATATTAACAAATCTATATATAAAAATATATAGCTATAAATAGATAAATATATATATAAAAGAAATATATATGTAATCTTTGATGTTTGAGACACTCTTAAGCTATAGATACATTGCAATATTTGACTTCACAGTTCAGATGTATTTAATATAGTTTCCTTGGTTAAATACTGTGTAAGCAACAACTGTCTTTTTTATTGTGTCAGCACTGTAGAAGAACAGAACAGTATCCCTGTATACTAAGATGTCTGAAGTAATTACTTCTCTTCTTTTAACTAGTTAGTACTGTCCTAATCAATGATCAAAAAGCTAATGAAGATGCACCCCAGGATTAATTCCTAGATCAGCATTTGAAAGTGCTATTTTGTGTATATACAAAGAACAGCAGCTTAATTTGCTGCTTCCTAATTAAAAAAATACTTAAGGTAACCACTGCACTGGATTAATATTCGTGAAATGTTTGGCAACAAATGTCAACTGGTGTAATATCATTTCCCCTTCAGATGTCCCAGCCAAAACAGGGACAATGATGTCCCTGCTGACCCTTGCACAGGGAAGAGGTTATGTGACCATTACAATCAACTTAAAGCGACCTGGGAAAATCCCCTCCCTCCTCCTCTTCGGCTTTGATCTTCAGCCTGGTCTCAGACTCCAGCGCCAGAGAGACAGTAGTGTAAACAGCAAGTCCTAACCATTTGATACTCTTACTCCTCTTAGCTAAGCTTATGGTTGCAAGCTCTATGAGGTTCTGCACGCTGATTTTTCACCTTCCTTACCCAGAAATGGTTTTCTAGGGAACATCTGTGACAGTATGTCTGGCATTCAAAAAGCACAAGAACCAAACACATCCAATTCCTGTTTCTGCATTCATTCCCAGATGAGAACACTTTGGAAAATTAATCTCACTGGATGCTCCATACAGACAATTGGTTGAGGAGAAAAAAAAATAATTGATTTGTCACCTAATTGCTACTTAATATCTGCTGATGGAAAAAGTGTTTGACCCTCAAGAAAAAATTAAGAACAAAACACAGAATCGCATTGTAAATGACAAACCCCCCTTCTGTTACAGCACTAGATGCTTAAGTTAAATATTATGAAGGCAGTAAATTTACACACTGAGGAGAAAACAGTAAATCAAAATTACCCTGTGAAGAGCCCAGTATCAACTTCTGCCACAGATACTACCAAGCAGCAAGCTGGACGTGAACATGCCTCCACTGACACATGGGAACAGGTCTGAACCCATTCCCACCTACGGGTTCCTCTCCACTCAGTTATTTACCTACATGCACACCTTCTGCTGCAGACCCAGGCTGCCCCAAACCCTCCTTTATGCGGGCAGTCAGAGCATGCCCCAGCTCCCTGGTGTCCTGAGTAGCTCTGCACAGCCTGGGCTGTTGGGAGGCTGGCAGGGGGCAGGCAGGCAGCAGAGAGCCAGGGCAGCCCGCAGAGAGAGCCAGGGCAGCCAGCGTGCCGGGGCCTGCCACCAGCCTGCCCTTCCTGCAACTGCTGTCCCAGCCCACCGCGGCCTTCACACAGCTCCGGGAGCAGCAGGGACACAACTGTGCCATTTACAAGACAGATCCCACATGGTTCTACAATTGCTGCTCCTCATTCACAGAAGTGCTGTGAATTTCTAAAACCTAGTTAAGTTTCACAAGTAGCAAGCTCACTGATTTGCTCCACTAATGCACTAGAGCAGTGACTCTGGAGTTTTGTGTTGATCACATTTTTGTATACTACTGAAGAACAACTTTAGCCTATAAATGCAGAAGTGTACCCTAGAAAATCTTTTCACCTTGCAAAGGGATGCTCACTCCTTCCCACCCTGTGTCCCTCAGCCTCCCCCTCAAAGGATCTGGAAACTGGATAATAACAGAAGCAGCAGTACAGACCTAGAAAACACTCAGAGTGGGAGGGGGACACATTTCCTTCTGCAGAGATTATAGTTTGAACAGTTATTTTCTTAACAGCTGTTATGTGCTTGCAGCCCTGCTGCATATGAACCTAGACCAATGAAAAACGGATGTCAAAAATAACATCAACTCTGAGCCAGTTCTCTAGCTGCACAACAGCTCTACTGACACAGCTGAAAGGTTGGAACAGAGGCAGGAACAAGTGGCCACAGCCTGCTTCAGTCGGTATTACCTCTGAAAAACGCATATGCAATCATGCCTTATCTCTCCTGACCCCAGAGTTTGTGGAAACAAGCAGACAAGACCCACTTTAGGCAGAAAGTCTAAAGGGAAAGACAGGGAGATAGTACACCTATCTCAAGGATAATCTCCCCTTCGAAGCTCCTCAATTAGCATTAGAATCAAACACCTGGTTCTTTAGCATTTTCACCTGTCCACCTTCCTCCCTTAAAGCATTACAGAACCTGTCCCCACTGCTCCCTCCCAAGACAGACACTGCAGGCAGCTCTGCATAGTACAGAAGGGTCTATCACCTCTCCAGCAAGGTGAGTCCCACAGAATGTATTCTATATCCTTCTATATCCCCACCCCTGCTTAGTCCTCTACACCAGAACTTTAGTAGCACAAGATCCACAAAAACACGTCCAATGACTCTGACAAATTAACTGACTTCAAAATAATGAGCTCCACTCTCCAGTCTTGCCTGTAGGGAAGATCTAGTTTTAAGTAAAAGAAAGGCCATGTGGAGGAGAATAATTTACTCTCTGGATTAGGTTCTAATAGGATATAATTAGAACCTAAAAGGAAAAAAACAAAAAACCACTGAAAACCCTCCCATGCAAACTCTTCACACCAGTCTATTATCTCATTCCATGTGGTCATCTCTTCTGGAAACAAATGTATTTGTCTTCTCATGTTTACACTTGTCTCTAGAGAGCACAGGGGATTTCTTTACTCTTCATTTCCTTTTCAAACCCTTACCTATCACCTATAAATTCTCTAAACGCCTTAACCAGAAACAGATCACAGGCATACCTGCAATGGAGCAAGTGCTGTTACTTGAGGTTGCGTGCTCTGCACTGCTCTTAAGTTCCTCACAGTGGTAACAGCAGCAGCACTACACAGAGCAGGGGATTAATCTCCAGTCTCAGTAGTTTACACGTTTGCCATATTGTTGCTGTTGGAAAGGAAGGATAGTCCAGTATCTCAGTAACATCCCAGACCCAGAGGGAAACCACTTTAGCCCTAGTTTCTTACATGAGTTAGGTTTCCTCTCCACTGTTCTTCTGATTCAAAGCCGACTGTGGTGCGAAGTTGCTCTTCTGACGCTCCCGCCTTTCCATATTCCCCTGTCACTCCCATTAACTGCCCTTGATCTGCCGCAGCCTAGTTTCTGGCTGCTGGAACTACTGGCAGCTAGACTTAGCCAGGAAATAACTTACAGGCCCCTTTCACCTTCCCGCCGTCCTGGAACTGCCCATTGCTTTGGGATGCCCTCTATCACTGCCTATCAGCTCTTCCACAGTTAATTTGGTTCCCCTCTCAACTGAACGACTGCTCTTTCAGCTGCTCTTTCACTCACCCGCACCCCTCAGGGCTCTGTCGTTATTCTCTTCCTCGCACTTTAATCATTTACTGCGCTAATCTGGCCACCTAAGGCATTAGTTCCCATCCCAGCTCAAATGAACTCCTAAATGCCACTCTCAGCTCCTACTCAAATCGTTTCTATTTCATGTCAGTAGCTACCTTCGTATAATCCCACCGTCAGCTGATGTTTGAAAAGGCCAGGCCTAATATTTTTGTTTACTCTTTCCCCTCTGAACCGTCCTATCCTGTCTCTTCCCTGTCGGGGGACCCAGCCCTGCTGTTTTCTTTGGCCGGGTAATCTCCTTCTTTCACTCTTTGACAGGCAGGTTGTCACCAAGCCTCTCTCCAACCTCAGGCTCCTCCTCTCCACCTCCTCTGGCACAAAGGCTCTGGGCAGCCCAACCAGGGCTAGCACCTGAGCAACACCAAACGTAGCCGAGATCACACCCGTGTTTGGGGCACTCCTACCTGTATCAGGGCAGCAGTGAAACAACACAGCCACCTCCCGCCCTCCATCTTCCTTACCCCGTAACTCTCGCCAGCCGCCTCCTGCAGAAACACTAATCACCCGAGCAGGGAAAATGGCCTTCCCGCCTGGCTGCCTCACGGCGCCTCTGGGCGCCACGCCGAGCCACCCGCCGCCATGGCGGGAGCGCAGCATCGCCTGGGCGAGTTATTAACCAGGGGTCGGTAACCCAGCCCCGGCCTCGGCCGCTCGGCACCGGGCGCTGCCGGAGCCGCGGTGGCGGGAGCGGCGCACGCCGCGGCCTCCGCGCCCACCGACGGCTCCCGGCGGCGCTCCCCGTCCCGGGGACACCGAGCCCACCGCGGTCCTGCGAGCCCCGGGGGGAACACAGCACCACGGCCGGCGGCCCCAGGAGACAACGGGAGTACCCCCGCACCGCCGCTCTGTCCCGGCCTCGCTACCGCCAGGCCGGGCGGGAGAGGAGCTGCGGCGGGCCCGGGGCCGGCAGGAGCGGGAGGCTTCCCTCTCTTCTTCATCCTTCTCCTTCGGCCCCGCTACTGGGAAAGTTACTTTTTAACCCCACCGGTCTCCGGGCAGCCGCGGGCCCGCCCGGGCGTCCCGCCGGGAAAACAAGGTCAGGACGGCGAGGCAGAAGGCGCCGCATGGAGCGGCCGGGGAGCAGCTGGGCCGAGGCAGGGCCTTCCTCCCGCCGCCTGGGCCCCCTACCCCGCCGGCCCCGGCCGAGGGGAGGAAGATGGCCGTCCCCGGCCCTCTGGGGATAAAAGCCCTTTGTTGCGCCAACACAAAAGCCAAGAAGCTCTTTACGTCCGAGGCCTTCGGCGGGCGGAGGCCGCTCCGCTCTTCCAGGGTGAGGAGCTCTCTGTCACGAAAAGCGACCCTCGAGGTGAGGGGGGAAAAACAAAACAACACAAACAAATAAACAAAACAAAACAAAAAAAAACAACCCTGAACTAAAAGGGGAGTTAAACAAATAATCGCGCAGCTCCACGGCCAGGCGGAGAGCGAGGCGCGGGGCCGCGAGCCGCAGCCTCGTCCTCGGGCTCTCCGGAGTGTGTGTGCGCCCGCTCCGGCGTCGCTGCAGGAGGAGAAGAGGGAGAAGCGCCGTCCCGGCGGGTCCGCGTCCGCCACCGGCGAAGGGGAGCACGGCCAGCCCGGCGGGCCGCCCCGCGCAGCGGGCGCAGCGGCGTGCCTGCGATCACTTACTTGTCCGTCTCTTGTGACATGTTTGATCCAATGAACTCTCTCCCCTTTTCCCGGTGCCTCCGTCTGCCTGGCGGAACTGGACTTTCAGGTCTGTGCAGGTGAAGGTGTGCGTGTGAACGCCCGGGACGGCAGAACCAGAGCTACTGGTAATTCTGCTTTCCTTCCCCCCCTCTCCCGGCTCCACAGCCAGCCGCCGAGGCAGGACAGGTAGAGCCCCCTCCCCCTGGCATGTGGGGAGCGGCGGGGCTGGGGCGCCGGCGGGGCTCGGCACGGGAGAGCGGCCGGGCCGGGCGCGCACAGGTAACTTTCCCGAGCGGCGCTGGATTCTTTCACTAAAGGAGCGGGGAGAGGGACGAGCCGCGCGCTGATTGGGCGGCGCGGCCGCCAGGTGCGCTGCCATTGGCAGAGGCGCGCACAGGTGAGGACGGAGCCGCCGCCGAGCGCCAGGTAACGAACGCAGCGCGCGCCCGCGCCGGGAGGCACCGCGGGGCCGCCGCCGGCGGGAAAGGAACGGAAAGAAAAGAGGGGGAAAAAAAAAAAAGGAAAAGGGGAGCCGGCGCTCGGGCGGCGGGCAGTTCCACCGTCCAACAACGCCTCCTGCCCCGCCGCAGACGGAGGGGCCCGGCCGGCCGCGCTGAGGAGGCGAGGAGCGGCGCAGGGCCGTGTGTGCCCGTGGGGCTGAAGCGGCCCCTGCGCGGTCCGCCCTGCCTCACCTGTCGGGCTGCTCCGCGCCCGAAATGCCCGGCTTCGCTGGCCTGTGGCTGCCGTCGAATAATGCTCAGGGAGGTGTCGCCCTTCGCAGGACAGTTTGGAAGACTGATTTTTTTTTCTTGGGACTGGGGACTCTTCCCCCCCCCCCTTTTTTTTTTCTTTCCTTTTTTTTTTTTTTTCTCTCGATCTTACTACGGTTGGGACCAGCTGAGTTTGACGTTGGTGAATATATTTCTGCAGAAAGCATCTCACGGCAGCAGGATGAGGTGGTGCCAGCTGATGACACCCACTGTGTAGATCTAAGAGCTGATACCTGAACCGGGGATGTTGATGACGGGTGTTGAGGGGTCTGTTTTGTCAGCAGGGGAAAGCTGGAAGAGAATGGAAAAGCTGGAATGGAGCATTTATCGAGGCTCTGTCATGCAGGGATGAAGTGAATGGAGAGGACTGCAGATCCATCAGACACCCTTCAGCCCAGTACAACCTACTGTGTACTTTGCCAGAGGACCAAAGTGGGTTTACAAGGGACAACCAGACCGGGCTGTGGGGGCAGCAGCTTTGACCCTGATGGAGAAGGTGGGGATGGGGACCTCCGTGGGTCAGTTTGAGAACAGGGAGTGGAAGGGTAGCAACGAGGCTTCCACCTGCCATCACCCATTCTCAGTCCCCGTTCCTCCATCAGAGACAGGCCAGGACTGCATTAATCCTTCCTGCTGCCACCTGCCCTCCTGGAAACAGCTTTGTGTACTGGGCATCCAGCTTGACTGCTGACAACCTCTGCTGTACAAATCGTGCTGAATGTGTGAAAAATGTACCATTATGTGGGGTAGACCATTATGTAACTTAGCCATCTTTGCAAGACAATTACCTAAATTATTACAAACCCATCAAATTGATAATGTCTTAGGTAAAGAGAATTTTCCATTTTCTACATTTGATTTCATAAAATCATAGAATACCCTGAGTTGGAAGGGATGCTCAAGGATCTTCAAGTCCAACTTCTGAACAAGGGAATTTCCCTTGACAGGGGAATGTAGTAGGAGGGATATTGATGGAAATACATATGTGTATAACCAAATATATATGTATACACACAGACACATATATACATACATAGGTGTAAAACATGTTATGTTGGTCTGGGGCCTCATCTTCATTTGCTTACTGCTGCAGTTGAAATCAAATTTGATTTCCAACTCTGCTAAGTCTGTGGTATTATGGGATCACAATCAGGCACAAATATCTATTACTGGGTATCATTCCTTATCTGTTCATAGTAACTAATCAAATAAAAATATCAGTATAAATCAGTTTTAAGTCAGCTTAAACATAGTCCTATTAAGATTTGTCACTTTAACTAAACAGAAATAGAAAAATTCTTTACCTAGATCAATGACTCTTTGATTGAACACAAGATATTAGTTAGCCAATCTCTTTGTCCATTTACCAGTTCATAGGAGAGAAATATACAATCCAGTCAAAAGTTGTCAAGTGTGGCCATTGTTCATGGCAATGCTTATATGAATTGTTTTGTATGGCTCATTTTGAGGAAGCTATAAGGCTTCATAAAACACAAGAGAAACAGAGTTACTTCTTCATAGCACATGAAGCAGTCATTTTGAATACAGAATTCTATATAATCTTAAAATAAGTTGGACTTCTCAAATACATTACTATATACTGCTTTCAAGAAATAGTGGTTGAATGCTATAACAGTTTAAGTTACTGAAGCTCTCCCTGTTAACTGCAGAAGTTATAAGGTTTCTTTCCCAAATAGTTATGCTGAAAGAAACTTTGAGACCTGAAAAGGTTACCTGTTTGAGCACCATCAATAGGATTAATGCTAGTCAGGTATCCTCTTTCTCTTTTTTAATTTTTCAGTTTTAAGAAACATTTGGATGTTGTTGTGTTCATCCCCCTCCTCAATTTTTCCCATATGAAACACATAGGAAGAAGGAGAGGAAGATCAGTGATGAGCACATTTAAAAATGCCACCTTCCCCAAGGTAGAAATGCTGCTGATATGTGATTTTACAAGAAAGAAAACTGCATTTGATGCCATCTGTAGTCCTGGACCAAACCCAAGCTGTAACTCAAACTGAAATGGAGTTTGTTGTTCTAGTACTGGGTCAAATACAAAACTGCCTTTAGCAGCCTGCTCTCAGGAGAGATCCTCTTAGAATGAGGTAGTCAGGAGACTGAATTACTGCTCACTGTCTTAGGAGTAGTTCCAAGGTCAAAGTTAGGAATATAAGTGGAAAATGCAGTAATGAACTCTTGATTTGAGGTAGTTGGAGATGACAGCTGTTATTTAGTTAGGAGTTGCTTATATAGAAAAATATACCCTGAAAATTATTTTAACTAGGAAGGTAGGCATGGGGCTCAGAGTTTCCTGGATGAGCCTTTTGCTTCACACTGCAGGCTGAAATTAAATTGTCAGAGTCCACATCTAGCTGAACAGGTCAAACAAGTCCTACTTAATCCAGCCTGATGCTCATTCTTCATGATCTACAAGATTATTATAAACTAATCTGTTAGTCATTGAAACATCAGATAATGTTATTTCTGGGCAGACCAGTCTCTCTACCTGTAGAATCCAAGGCTGTGTACAGCAAAAATAGAATAGTCATGCCATACATTATTGAAAATCTAGGACTTGTCTTTGGAGAGTACAGGAAATATTTAAGATGGTAGGCTGCTCTTTTTCATACTGTGCTTGCTTCTTTGCTTGCACAGTAGCTGATAGTTTTTTGTAGCATTGTAAGGATTCAGTGTAGAATTCAACTGTCTAAAGCTTTACCTCATGTTTATGCTATCCACTCCATAGCAGTGAATATCATTTGGACGTGCCAGCACTGGGTGAAGGAAATCAAGTGTACAAATAAGGCTTAACTAGGCTTACTAATTGCAGCAAGCACTTAAAATACACTTAAGAAAACTATTAAAAGAAGTCTATGAGATAAAAGATGTTGGAGAGATATTTATGTCAAAACAGTGTTGTAAAGCAGTTCAGTGAGAGAGCAGATGTTTGAAAACAACTGTTTTCAGTAGGCAGCAATTACCACATATTTTTATTTGTGTCTTTCTGTCACCGATGGCTGTTGATATAAAATGTATTCTCTCACAGTAAGTTCAAAGACAACCACCTACTTACTAGTTTTGTGATATGCAACATTTACTGTTAATCTTCCCTACAGCTCTTCCTTTGTAGTCTTCTGTATGAAACTATATTGGAATTTGTGCAGACCTTGATCCTCAACTGACTTCAATGAAGCCATCGTGTACATCAAAATAAGCTTAAAAGATTGCAGTGCAACCTTCCTATACCCCAAAACAGGTCATTCTTCTGCTCTAAGAATGAATTGCTGTGCACTGTTAGCTTCAAGAAAGTGATCCTAAGTAACCATGATCCTGGTAACAGTTGACTTCTAATGCTTCTCAATTAACTATAAAATTCCTATTGGAATAGGAGATTTTGTGATTAATTGCAAGTACTTGTGGATTTCCATAATGCTGCTGGAAACTGCAGTGTGTGCTCCCCAAACAGGCCTGCTGGGAGCCTTTTAACAACCACGAGCGCTCAAGTACCTCCACATCATGTATGACAGCAGCAGCTCAGCCATGTGGAGGATCATGGAATATCAAGCATTTCCTGGCCACAGAGTAAGGTGTGAAGCTGAGTGTGGCACTTTCTATATGAAATGCTGATTTGCATTTCTTTTAGATTCATCAAAGCAATATGTAAATATATAAGGGAGAAAAAAAGAAGATTTATTTTTAGTTTGCTCATTTTGAATGCAGATGTCACAGTTCTGAAACACAACAGAGTTATAACATGACTATCCTATATATCTGCACTGAGGCAGTGTGGCACACACAGTGTTGTTTCAGCTTAAAACAGAAGTAATTTTTAATGATGAAAACACCTCACAGTATGTCAGTCCTTTCAGGATTGACACTGAGACACTGATACAGGTGAGAAGGTGGCAAAGCCTGACAATTGATTGGAACATTAGGTGCAACCTTGATTAGCAGACATTAAAGTACCAATCTATTTCATAAAGATTGCTCATAGTTTTGGATCAAATTCAATAGAACTTAATATAGAATGATGGCTTTTCTGCAGATGCTTTGATCTGCCTGATAGAGTTTTTTAGTGATTCATACAACCATTTTTAAACACTGGGAAAATATAGTTAGGTGTCCTAATGATGGTACTTTTGCTGTTACTGTAAAACTGTAGTGTGAAAAAAAGATTAAGGAGACATCTCTGAAAGACAATTTCATGTGACATGGGAGCCAAGAAATCCATGAATTATGCTGACATTGAAATTGTATCCTGTATTTATGGGGCAGTCCTAGAGAATGTAAATCACCTGACCAGTGAGAAAAATGTTGAGAGTGCATCTTCCTAAAGCTTTGCCCATCTTCTTGTGTTAATTGACAAGGTCTTTGCATCATCATAGAACAAAATTGCAAATTCATAGATGCATTTTGAGTCATCCTAATTCAAACTGGTTTGAGATAAAGGTCAAGTGCTATTTGTTTGTGTTGGTTGTAAACAGCTCCCAGGGAATGTAAGAAGACTGTCCTAATACCTATATATTGTCATTATAGTGCAAGAGTTCTACTATCATTATATTACAAAGGTTCCATATTACCAGAATTTCATACCTCCTTGATGTTTCTTGTTGGCAGCTCCTCTAGGCACTGACTCCAGTTCCCCTGCAGCCACCAATCCACTCTTTTATAAAACTCTTCTGATTGGCTACAGCTGCAGCCTGTTAACATCAGGCCTGCTCCTAATCCTTAATAATTGGCTCAGCTGCAACTCTTTAGGGGGTAAGATTACTTTCTAAACTATCTTTATTTTCTTATATTGTATCCCCCTACACCTGTATATGTATCTTTTTTTTCTTTAATTATTAGATCATTTTTAACTGCCAGTAATACTTTAAAGCCAACTTTTTGTCAAAATTTTTACTTTTTTTCTTATTTTTCTTTTTTTCTCCTTCTTCTTTTATCAAAATTTTAATTTTCTCCTTTTTCTTTTTTCTCTTTCTTATTTTTCCTTTTTCTCTTTTTTCCTTTATCCCTCTCTTCATTTTCTTTTTTCCTCTCTATCTTATCTTTCTCTTTTTCTCTTTATTTGATACCTTTTTTTTCTTTTTTTTTTTCCTCCCCTTCTCTTCTCACCTTCTTTTCCTCTTGACAAGGTGGAATTCCCTCAGTTGTACAAAATCAGCCCAGGTTTGTTCTTGGTACTGCAGTGGGGGCTGGTGTTCTCCAAGTTCCACGGAGGCCCAGACTGAAGGCTCTGGCTGCAGAGTGGGAATGGCTAGGTCTATGTTTGCCACCAGGGATGCTGCTCCCAGCTCACATCAGTCAGTCCTTGAACCATTATGACCAACAGAGCACCATTTTAAAGGAACCTGAAATAGGGATGTGATCAACATGGGGCAAAACCAAGAGCTTCAAATGTGTTTGCATTGGTTATAAGTGTTGAGAGTTTAAAAAAATAGAGAGGCTCCACAGGTCTAAAATATTGTCCTGCAACAATAAGCTTTCTAAAAGCCATGATGAATGTGCCTTTTTGCTCCAGCAGTCTGTCTTAAAATAGGCATAAGTGTTCCAGAAGGCAGAAGGTGAAGGATGGCATATAAACAATTGCTTGTTTACTTTTCCCACACTCAAGAACTAGAGTAAATGCAGCCCATCAGTATCCACAGAAATACTTTAGCACTAGGAGTTGGGAACCAGAGCCATGGACTCACCAACCTGTTTGCTTAAAATCAGTGTAGTTTTCCCTTAAAATAGGTCAATACTATAATCAAAGAGAAAGGTATTTAAAAAATGACAGCAAGTAGAAAAAGCTGCTTTCAGAATTCACTGAATTCTGAAAAGGGTGAGGTTGACAGTCACTAGGCTATTGCTCATTTTTCCTTGTGGATGCCCTCAGAAGCAAGCAAATGTTATTTTATTTGAAGGGCAGAGGATAAAGAGGATTGTCTGGTGGCACAAAAGGAACCAGTGTTGGAGCCAGGGCACCTCTGCAGTGCCTTGTTCTGTGGAAAGGTCACCAGACCCCGTGTCTCTGTGTTTCTGTTTAAGCTTTGTCAGCTCTGCCTTTAGTACCCTTACAGACAGGTGCAGCAGTGTCACTTTCTACAACTTTTTGGTATTCTCTTTAGAAATACAGGAGTATTTCAGAAGAAAGCCTCCAACTGGTTTCATTCATAAACCTGAAGGCAGTGTATAATATTACTCCATGGAGCATTTTTGGGATCACAGCTTGTTACCATAACCTTTGGCCTTTCTTACTGCCTAGGTTTGGTTCTTCAGCGCTCAGGAGCTTCAAGACCACTTAGTCCATGGCTTGGGGAAGACCCCAGCTTAGATCCCCTGCAGCTGCTTCGTCAGCCTGTCCTATCAGGTTTGCCATCTCAGTGATACCATGTTTATACAATGCACATGCCCTGCATGCACCTACAAGCCTGCTTTATCTCTACTCAGAGTGCTGCAAAAGTAGATTTTGCTATTCCTCTGCTGCTGGAAGGGCTTCCCTGACACCCAGGGAGACGTGATAATTATTC
Organism: Molothrus ater; assembly: GCF_012460135.2. Lineage (NCBI taxonomy): Eukaryota > Metazoa > Chordata > Aves > Passeriformes > Icteridae > Molothrus > Molothrus ater. The sequence goes on from NC_050478.2 coordinate 129,241,041, forward strand.
TCTCTCGTTCTGCCCATGTGTTGTGGCATAGCCAGACCCAGAAATCAGGCTCTCAGTGCCTCACTTTGATGAGTTGGTTCCAAGTTGCTTTGCACCTCATTTTTTGTTTGCAGTAACTCTGTTACCTGTCTGCACTATTACACTGCCTAATTCACTATTGATTTTTTCATTGTCTTTTAATGCAGATTGAGGATACTATGTAATTCCAATTTTTTGGAATGTTACATGCCTGTAAGGTATGCTGCTTTTACCCTACCTTTTTTTCTCTTAGTTCCTAGTTTAAGAAATGATCAGACAAAGCATCCATGGTTTTTGGGTTTTTTTGTCATGACCTAGACACTGTCTGTAAATAGGAATTGCACTGCAAATTTTCCCTCCTTTGTTTCAGTAGAGAAACCAAATCTTTTAGAATAAACAAATTCACGATATCTATGCTTTTCCCTTACAGTTTTATTTCTATTCCTTTTTCCCAAGTAAGAGGAAATTTTAGCTATAAAAAAGAATCAAGGTGAAAGCATTCTGCAGCGAGGAAGTTCTGACTCCAGGACAGAGATGTTGAGTATTTGCTTGTCTCTATTTGACTTGAAAACAGTACCTGGAGATGGCTGTTTGTTTATGTGGAGTGTCTGGGTGTGAGGGGAAAAGCATTTACATTTCTTCACTGCTTTTTTCTCTAGCTCCCACACATGACCAATAGCCCTGCAGGGAAGGGTGGGGCAAGTTGTGCATGTTGCTCTTTATTTCACCATAAACTTTGCTCTGAGTGCTAGGACTTTTAAGGGGAAGGCAGACTCTGCTTTAACACCATTGGAAGTGTGAGTTACCTCTTTGCAGAATCAATACCATGGTTAATATGCTCAGGGAGAAAGGTAAGTTAAAATCTGTGTAATTCCAGAATGAACTAGGTGCAGGAGGACACTTTCAAAGGTTCAGGAAACCTTCATGAGAGGGAGCCCAAACTGACACCACAGGCTCCCAGCCCCAAGACAGAGGCATTTGGTATCAGAGAAAAGCTGTTCGAACTCTTTCAGCCCAGGCACCATCTGCCAGAGACAGTTCTTGAGCTTTGACACTTTCAGGGAAGGTGTGCAAGCAGCACCTCTCCATTTTATATGTGAGGTTTTTGAGCAACAGACTTGCCAAAGGTTATATGGGGAGCATGTACAAAGCCAGGGATTTATTAGCCCTTGCCCAAATCTCAGGCTGATGCCAAATACAGCTGGGGAGTTTGCTGAATGCCTCAGCCTGACTCCTGGAAAGTACTCTTGCATTCCCAGTGAAACCAGTGAGTTCCCCAGTTTAGAGTGCATTTATTTTTAAACTGCACAGACAGGGAATATGTTTTGACAAACATGAAACCTGTTTTGAAACGTGTGCCAGAGTGTTGAGTGCTTTGTGGATTCTTAGCCCCTGAAACATCATCGTGCCTAACCTCTCATTAAACCTGCTGCCTGGCAGCATCCATCAGTCCTCCTGAGCTCCCAGGCAGAGCCTGAGAGAGTGTGAGGTGCCTTTCTTAATCTAGCCTTGCCAATTTTTTTGTTTCAAGCACTAGCAAAGCTTAAAGTGGAGCTTACAGAGGGAGAAAAATTCCAGGTGAGTTCCATTCACAAAATTGACAAACTACATATGAAATGTGATATTTTAAACTTCGTTTAAAATCTCATTTTATCAGGGCTAATTGGTTCATCCTATTGGTGCAGCATAGGTTGAATTTTGAATGTTGCATTGATAACTCCAAACTGACACCAGTATCTACACAGGACAGCTGATGATGCGGTATCAAATTTGGCTTCCAGTACACATCTTACCTTGGGCAGAGTGGAGCCCTCTCTCACCACAGTTTTATAACTCTTGATGAAATCTTTCTCAGTGTAATGTATGTATGAAGTGCAGGTGGTGGACACTGAGCTTGGTACCACTATGTGGAGCAAAGTAATCCCATAACAGTGATTCTATCACTGAGGTCACAGTGATGAGCAGGCAGCAACTTGAGTAAAAAAGGAAGACACAAAAATATGTCAGAAGGTCCTGTAACCTTAGTTATCTGATCTTATTTGTAAGGTGAGGGGGAATAACTGCATACTTCTACCCTCCTCCTTAGAGTGGGGTTGAGTAAAGCACATCTGTTTGAGATCCCCAAGAAATCAATGTGTTGGGATTACCACTGGTTGACTGAGCTGGGCAGAAGAGTGTGTGGCTGTCCAACGGGGCTTTTTCTCTCTCTTACCCAGGTCATGCATTTCTGCCCTCTGGTGTCCCAGCAGGAGCCTTGCTCTTTCATCTGCCTGAAACCTCTTTTCATTTGGTTTGGTTTTTTTTTAATAGCGTTAGTTTTCAGGCAGGTACATAGGTTGGTTTGACCTCTTAAAATTCCATTGCCAAACTGTGGGAATGCTGGACCCAACAAAAGGAAAGAGGCCCACCTCTTTTGGCAGCAACCCAATTTTAGCTTTGAGTTAAAGTGATTGTGAAAGTGCATGCAAAGCAGTCTCTTCTGTTCAGGGCAAACTAAAGCCTTCCAAGTGTAAGCATAGGGAATTAATTACAGCATTTGCACAGCCCTTTTCTCCTAGAGACTCACACATGGCTGGACCACATGATGGTTCTTGGCATTACCAGCAGATGAGCCATCACCAGCAGCTCTGGCAGCACCCATTTCTTCTATGTTTCAGCTCCTCCAGTGGCTGGAGTGGTGGTGAATCTCTGCAAGTGCAAGACAAGATCAGCATCATGCAGTACCAGTGAAGCTTCTGAATTCACACAAGTGTACGGACGTGTAGTTATCTGGGCAATAAGGTATTCCATTAGCCACAGGTGAAATTACCATCTTTTCATTGAAGGATGTACATACAGAGGGTGTTTTAATAGATAGTATCATGAAGAATGCTATTCATTTAAGTTGTCCTTTGCACTACATGTCTATTCTTTGCTTTGGCAGTGACTCCATTGCTGGTTAGTGCTCCGATTTTGTAAGGTTTAGATGCCTGAAGTTAAATTTGATGCTATGGCACTCCAAACACCCTTGCAACATGGGGGATGGGAAGTAGGGATTTCCCCTTGATCTGTGCTGCTCCCTTTGGGTTCCAGAGCTTCCATCAGGGCAGGGAGGGGGAAGGGAGATTAAGGATATCTGAAAATCTTCATTGTCAACAAGGCCAATTATACACATGCCAATTACCTCAGTTTAAACAACCAATCACACTATAATGGGGAGAACCTTTAGAGCCTGAGGAAGGTGCTTTGAAATGCCTCTGCTCAGAGATTCCCTATTAATGCAGAGAATTGCCCCAGCAGCAGTTCTTGGCTCCAGTGACTGGAGTCTGGTAACAATGACAATGGAGCTGGGTGGATTGGGAGATGGATGGGAGCGGTATGACAGTACAGGAGTTGAAATTTCAACAGCAATGAAGCAGTAGCCAGTAGCAATCTGGCTGCAGGATTCCTGTATCAGCCAACACAAATCCTTGATAGCAGTGTGAAGGAATTGGAATTTTTTGTTACATGTAGGTGTAGTCATTGTCTTTGTGTCCAGGAAATTGCTTAACCTGCACTTTACTGACCAGTCACTTTCCCAAGAATTCTGCAGCTTCCTCTAGCTTTGGGTCTTTCTAAGCCTCAAGTATAATTTTCTCCTTTGAACACTATACTGCTTTTTTAGAAGGCCTGATCTGTCGTGGATGGAGTCCACTGAGAATCCTTCTAATTTTGTGAGCTACTGATCAGGCCCTATATGGTTGAATTCAGTCTGTTTGCAGGTGAGTGCTGCTACTTGCTTAGTAAGGCTCCTCACCCTGGTCTCTGGTTTTAGAAGAGGATCTTCCCATGCCACATGACTGCTTCTCTTTCAAACTTCCCAAACATTCACTGCATGTAGTCCCTGCTCAGTCTGGGACTGATGTGCTGGCTTTGTCCTCCTTTGCTCAGCAGAGCTGCATCATCTACATCTAGAGGTGACACATCAGTGCAATAAGGGCAGACATTTTTCCTGTACATGTAGAAGTGAATTCCAGTTTTAAGGCAGTACTTGTGTGATGTGTCACATTTTCTGTGAAAGAATACAAGTAAATCACACCCAGGTAATATAAGTGTGTCTAACTGTCAGCTGGCAGAGGACTATGTCAGTTTAGGCTAATAGCTGCCAAATAATAGATACACAGATGCTCTAAAATTGGTTTAATTTATGTATGCTGGCCCTGACAATTGCAATAAAGATAAATATACACAAAGCCTTCAAAGCTTGAGGTGTTGTGATGCTAATTGAAAAGTCACCAAAGGAAGCCTGCATGGTGTGTGGGAATCCTAGTGCCTGAGATTAGTGGCTAATTAGTGGCTGGGAGCTGGAGGGCACTCCTCCCAGCTAGCTCACATTGAGAACAGGCAGCTTGGCCCTGGCAGGCAATTCTTGCTCTGATACTGGCAGTGAAGCAAGTGTTGTGGACAGCAGGTATTTGTGGAGATGGGAAGATACACGTAGTGTCAGTGCTGCAACAGATTCTCCGTACGTGCACAGAAGCAGTGCCAGAGATGCTGCTGTCTCTGTGGCTTGCTGTGTCCTGAGCCACAGCACAGATCCAGGCATCTGAGAACTGAGGTCTTTTTTTCTTTTTAACAAATGCACAATTCCTGTTATCTTACTTTCTGCTTCTTTTATGCTGTGTTTGCAGCAGATGACAACACACTCTGGAGGCCCTCAGCTTCAAGCCTTGCTTTAAAGTCTGAAGTGAATGCATACAGATGGTGGCACCCCCTTCTTTGCATCGTGCTTTAGAATCATGACATTTTAAAAATAGAGGTTTCATCTGTCTGCCAGTGTCTCAGTATTTCCCTCTAAAGCTTTTCCCTGAAGTACAAATGAAGTATGAGAATCAGAGATTTAAAGAACACACTTCTGTCATATGACACTGTGTGAGGGTGGCCTTTAGAAAATTGCAGGAATTGGCATCGCTGATGCATCACTGACACCACTGAACTAACCAGGGCTTGCTTTGATTAGGCACGCAGCTCTTTTTCTCACTTGTTTGGCATCCATTTGTGATAATCCCTTGTTTATTTCTGAAATTAAGAAAGGTTGTTTTGTAACTCTAAAGAGTTACACTTTTTCTTCTTTTTGTTACATTTGCTTTTCCAAATCTGAAATGTGTAAAAGACTGCTTTAAGTTATTGCACAACCTCTCGATTAAACTAACTGGTACCAAACCTACACAGGCATCAAGTACCAATACCAGGATGGGTCACTTCTGAACATCACAGAAGCTACAAAACTTTCTGTGTCACCAGCTCTGTGAATAACACTGTTTTGCTCAAGCTGGAGTCACAAATGAGAAATTGTCATAAGCCTGTGGCCACCAGCAGTGGCTTGGGACCGTGTGAGGTTGGTTGTAGTCAGATTTTCTTGTGGTCAGTGCATGAGAACATCTAGTCCAGTTTCCTTAACCCTCAAGTCAATCAACCCTCTTCAAAAGCTGTTAAAAAAAAAAACAAAAAAACCAGCTGAATCACCAGTAAGAGCTAATTACAAAGTGGACATCCTCTATATCGTAGCTATGTTGTAAAATTGATGCTATGAGGAGAGATAAGGTTTGCTGGCAGGGCTAATACATAGTTGTGAAAAGGTAACAGGCTTTCAGACACAGAAGTTCTTCTATGAGTCTGAAAGAAAAAACCAAGTTATTCTGGCCCATTCTCAAAAATTCTACAGAAAGAACAGGCATGACAGCCCTAGACATGGACAGTCAGCTCTGTCACAGATAACACCAGCTTGCAGGGCAGCCTGGAGAGCCCAGGTGCTCCAGGAATCTTAATAGCCTGTGTGAAGCAACAAATTCCTGAAACCTTGCTCTTCGTTCAGTAAATGTTTGTCAAACCAGGAATGAGAGACACAGGAAAAATCAGCACTTTCTGGCAAAATTATTTCCAGCTGGTTCTAGGTGGGTATTAGTAATGCAGCTATCAGTTTCCACATGATGGCTTTTGAACAGACACCCTTTTATTAGTCATCTTTTAAGGTATTTTCCCTTTTTATCTTAAGCAAAATACCTATGGGTACCATTATTGATGGTTTCAGATCCTAGTGGACAGTAACATTAAGATGACACCCATGGAAGCTGGTCACCTCAGTGATTGATGCAGCATGGGAATCTGGTGACAGTGCTGCAAGCTGAAAGACACTTCATGCTGGAACCTGGCACACAGCTGGGAGCAGATAAGGCATCTGAATAATCTCCCTGTAAGGTGAAAAGGGAGAAGAATCCCAAATCAAATATATTCAGCTGAATAGAGCTTGTGAAGGGACCACTGTTTGCTTGAATAGCTTTGGAGAGGAATCTTGAGAGGACAGACTGGCCTGGAAGGCAGGTTGCCTCTGCCAAGATGCTGCTTCCTTTTGAGAACCACAAGAGAAAACATTTCCCCTTTTCTTCTGGCCATATTGGAATAGCCCCTTCTCCTTCCCTCCTGCTCCCTGCCAGGCTTGGGATATCTCTTGCTAGTGGGTGAGGAGAAGTAGGGTCAGACCAGCTACTTCTTCACAGCATCCATTTAAAGTCAAGGCTTGCCAATGGATGTGTGCCCATGGGTTCCTCTTTGCTTGGGAAAGGTCCTGTCACGAGAGCATTCAGATGATGCAGGTGGGTGTCAGCTGACCACAGCCTTCCCCCAGAGTGCAGAAGAGGCTCTGGGAGAGGGACTCATCCATGTCTTGATCTCCAGATGCTATGTCTGAGCAGTTCCTGTCTTGCTGAGGAGTTTTGTGGGGGTTTGTGGGGTTCTGACAGAGGACAGGAGAGTATTGTGAAGGAGCTAAAGAGAAGGAATTGCAGAGGAGTTTCCAGCTTCTGAAGGAAATGTGCATGCCCCTATGGGTCTGCAGGAGCCCAAAGCTGTGCTCAGCTCCATGAAACCTGTTAGCTCAGATGTAGATACCAGGATTTCTTCTGGTTTCTGAGTCATTTCCTCATCATTTAGAGAAGGTACTGGACTGAGCTGAAGTCCTGCAAGCATATCTGGTTTCATGTCAGCTAAAAAATCCTCAAGATCAGCACAAAGTGCTAGCCAGCTCCAAAGAAAAGCACCAGACCTCATTCTGCAGCTTTTGTGGCAGAAATGCCATTAAGATGTTCAGAGGGCTGGAGCACTTCTTCTATGAAGATGGGCTGAGAGATTTGGGGTTGTTCAGCCTGGAGAAGAGCAGACTCTGGAGAGACCTTTTAGGTGGCCTTCCAGTACCTAAATCTGGAAGATTTAGGTACTGGAAGAGAGAACTGGAGATGAACTTTTGAAAGGGCATTTAGTGATAGGACAAAGAGGAATGGCTTTAAACTGAAAACTGATTTTGACTAGGTATTAGGAAGAAATTTTTCCCTGTGAGGTGGTGAGGCACTGGAACAGGTTGCCCAGAGAAGCTGAGGATGCCCTATCTGTGGAAGAGTTCAAGGCCAGACTGGATGGGGCTGTGAGCCAACCTGGTTTAGTGGAAAGTGCCCCAAACTAGATAGTCTTTCACCAAAACCATTCTGTGATTATATACAATAAAAAAAAATTGCAATGCTTCTTGAAAGAAGGTATAGAAGCCAGTTTGCCTTGCAAAAGCTCTCTCTAACAACTGCTTTCTCCTGGTAACTTCCAAAATAAAACTCAGCTATTCCAAAATTAAAAACAATAATTTCACCTATAAAAATGTTAAAAATTATCCATTCCAAAATAAAATTCAGTGTTTAAGAGGACATCTGAGAGATCTCAAGTCTGGTTTAACTGGAGCAAAGCTAAGGTGAGAGACAGGTCAAAATCAAGTTTACCATGGAGGCTCTCTGCAACCTTTGCAGAGAAAGCTTACCTTCTTACTGGACAGATCATGTTTCTGTTATTACCAATAACAATCTGGTTTATACTGCTTACTCTCCCCTCTTTCCTAAGCTATTGCCTCTGACACAACACCTGGGGTGAAGCTCTGATGAGACTGAGTCATGTCACTGATTCAGAAGTGTCCCAGATCATATCACCAACTGTGAGAATGTCTGTGTCCTCTCCCCAAGGTACTCATCCTCCAAGCCAGAGAGATTGTAAGGAGGGGGGTCATGGTAGAGTAGGGATAGCTCTGCTATTTTGAATGTTGTGATTTATAGCTGTAGTTTTTCAATGAAACCTGTTTGGTTTTTTTTTACCTGCATTCTGATGTTAAAGCATATGAAGTCTTACAGATATCTAGTGAAAACAGCCTGCCTTTCCATTTATGCTGTGAGGGAATGTCTTTTCTATGCAATTAGCTAGGAAGATCAAACTTTATGATGGAGCAGTTTGGACTGAGCTGCTTTCTCTCACTGGCCTGCTCAGAAAGCTCTAAGAGGGGCAAAGCCAGACATCCTTCCAGCCTCAGTGGGTGACAGGAACAGGCTGCTGCCTCTGGCTGTGTGCAGAGACCTCCTCCTCCACAGGAGCTGATCCTGTTATGCTCAGTGGAACAAGTCTGAACAGGGTGAAATGAAGAGGAAATGCCAGTTCCAGGCCTCCCAGATGGCTCTGAGTTACTCTGTACACTAACTTTTTCACCCTCAGGAGGTTTTGCATATTAGCTCCTCACCATCTACAAACTGCTTTTGGATCAGCACTGGAAAGCCACCCCACTCTGGGATTTGGGGGACGTGAGCTCTGTCGTGTTTGCTGGGCTGCCTCTCTGCTCTCCCGTGTTGGTAAATCCTCTGCTCTCCTGCAGGTATTGACACGTACAAGAAAGCCTCCTCACAATAAATAATACCACAACTTGCCACTTTTTTCTGTCCCTCAAAGATACCATCATCCTTTTAAATCAGCCCCAGTAAAAATCACCAGTGGGGCTGGAGAAAGGTCAAAGGTTTGCTGGTTTAGGATTTCGTGGGAATACACGCTTGTTTGGACTTGGCCCAAAAGCTTCGTTTACCTGTTTGACAGGTACCAATTAGCGAGTAATAGCTCTGCCGGCTGGAATGCGGCTGCGAGGGCCAGCGGGCCTGGGTTACCCGGTGGGCAGGTGTGGTGCAGCGCCCAGATAGGTATGTGCATGCACAGCATTCCTGGGAATCAGCTTTCCCTTAAAGATGCAGCGATGACTGCAGGGCACAAAAGGGCTGGGCTTAGCCCAGGCTCCAAGACACTGGAGCTGTTTGCAAGGTAAAGAAATAAAGTAAATAGAGGAACAGGAGAGGAGCTGAGGAAAGGGCTGCAAGCAGCAGCTGCCCTTTTATTTCCTTCCCTGAAGAGAGAAGAGTTTTGATTCTTCCCTGAGAATCCTGATAACAGATAATTTAGTGGGATACGGTGTCATGGGAGATAAAAACAGAAAGAAGGGAAAAACCAAGCTCACTTGGCACAGGATGGATGTGAAGTGGGGAATCCATGTCTCAACTGGTTTAGAGACGGTTAAACAGCTTATGTGCAGTTACCTCAACTCTGCCATCAGTGAGAACCCAAGCCTTATTGGTTTATTGAATAAAACCACTTTATCTGTGGCCCCATTTCCATCTCCTGCAGCAGTCAGGAAAGATTCCTGCATCAGCCCCTCCCTCGAGGGAAGCTGGTATAAATTATGTAGACAGTCAGGGACTTTGCAGGTGGGTTTGATTTTTTTTGTTTTTTTCTAACCACTGTAGGTGACCCTCCTCTTCTAGCTCTTCTAGGAACAGAAAGGTTTGCTCATTCTTTTCATATTTTATTCCCATTTAGAACAGGCTTCTGTGTTTGTGTATTTCCACTTTGGTGTTTCATATTTGACAACTGAGCTATTGTGTGACTTTGGGGAAGCCACATCCTCTTTCCTGGTCTCTGTATTTTCACCTGCAGAGTTGGAGTAGCAAGTCCCGTGTTATTAACCACAAAAAATGCAGATTACAAGTACTGCTAGTTATTAACGTGTATGCCATTGCAGATACATATCATACAATAATTCCTTTGAATCTTATTTTACTGTGATTCTAAAGTATTCTATTTTTAATAAAAACCACATATTTTTAAACTTATAATCAGCTTCTCTGGCTGAAAGAACTTTGTCCTTGGGGTACCAGTTGATGTCGTTTGAGGAAGAAGAAATCCAAGCATAATTTGAGACCATCTTCCTTGATCTTAAAGGACCCAGCATCATTTTGAGTAATTATGCACTATTTGTACACTGTTATTTAGCAGGACCTTCATTAAGAGGGAGTCTCTTTGCTCAACAGTGTGTGGGCCAGTAAATGGTCATTAGGCCTGACTACTGGCTGACACAATAGCAAGGTTTGTATTTATTCTCATGAACTCCACAGGAGCCACAAGAAAGCACTACAGAAGCACAGAGACATCTCTGCACTGGGGATCAAACCAAAGGAAAACAACCCTTTCTCAGAAAGTTCTGAGAAATACATGATGAGTCCTGTCCCTCTGTCCACAGCCACTGCATGAGAAGCTGCAATTACCTATCCTGGCTTGGACCAGAGGCTCATACACTGCACTGCACACCTCTGAGAGCCCCTGCCCTTTGGGAAGAAGTGAGCAGCATTCTTCCCCTTCCAAGCATCCTTCATTCTGAGCCTCAGACTTCCTCAGCTGGAGCTTGGACCTGCATCTCACATCTCTTAAGTAATGGATTGGTATGACTGCCATTGGAGCCCCAGTGTAGTTTTTACCTCCGTAAGCAGCCATGAGCCCCACAAGCTGTGAGATACTTCAAATAATAATTTTGTTTATTATAGGCCACATTTTTGACGGCAGCATTTGGCATCCATGGTACTGTGTGAAACAGCAGGCAAAATAATCTTTTTGTCTCCCACTTATTGCTGGCCTATCCAGCCTGCAGAGTCCTGCATATTTTGGTGTGTCTTCCAACTGTGATCATTTTGACCTTGTAATATTTCCAATCACCTGCCCTTTGGAAGGGGACTGCATGCAGCGTTCCAGACCTGGGATGCTCTACGCGGCCTGGTGATGTAACAGTGATTTCTTACATTCCTGATGTTGTTTCAGCCCTGTTGAGCATGGGAGCAACCAGAGCATGCTGAGCAATGCTTCCACCAGACATCATGGTCATGATTTTGCTGCACAGTTGCGCTGCATAAGCACAAATGCCTTTCGAGTCAAGCAAAGAACTCTCCTCCCTCCTGCAACTTTCTGCCCACCCCTAGGTTTTGTGTCCTGTGTGTTCTTGATCACCCCACCACTGGAAGTCAGTAGAAGAAGTTTCAGCAAGATTGGAAGTCCTGGTAGCATCCCTTGTTAAGGACAAGAGGAGCTGTACAGAGAATCTGAGCCATGATTAGTGCTGAGCGACGTGCTCTTCTGCTCCTTAGGAATGGGAAATTTCATGCTCACAGATTTGTTAACACAGAAAGGAAATAAGGTGGCAGCCAGTGACAGCCTGGTGGTTTCACCGGTTTCACCAGTGGCAGCCTGGTGAAAATGTTTTGCCTAACCTTTCACTGTGAAAAATTCTTTCTGTGAAAACAAGTAATTCAGCTTTTCAGTTTGGTGCTGCTTTTTGCTGTATCAGCACTTTAACCAGAACAGTTGGAAGCATTTAGAGAGTGGCATTAATTAAGGTGACTCAGAAGCAAATGGGACATGAAGAACTTGGAAAGAATGGAAGAGTAGCTATTGTACAAAATGCATTTCTAAATGAACACCTGGAGGGATGAAGCTATGGAGAGCATGGTTTGGGAAGCAGCCTTCCCACTGCAGCAGTGCAGTCATGGTGATTAAACACACCTTTTGGAAGCACACACTGTTTGGAAAGTGCTTTCAACCATCACCAGGTAAAGCTTACAATGAGTGACTCGTTGCATGTTAAGAGGCAGGATGACTCCACTTGCTGTTTGGGTTCTGTACAAAAGGTTAGCAATACTTCAGGCTGAACAAGGGGACTTTCAAGAGTATAGCAAGGACTCTGTTGTTCCCTGGTAACTACCAATAAAGAGCTCACTAGATAAAGTGGGTCATAAACGGCATCTGAAGTAGAGTTTCTGCCCAGAAGAAGATATTCCAGCAGAGACACATAGGAAAAGGATCAACTCAAAGGAATTCACCACCACATCATCCTTTTTTTTGTGTCCATAATGGTTTTGCTCTCTGAGACTGGGCAAAATATGTATGATTTAAAAATATCTGAATTGCTATTGATACATTTTAATTTAATGTTTATAAACCACCTGACATCACCATTACATTTCTTGGTATGATGGTTTGAATGAGGTACATGTGCTTGTTTCCTTCCAAAAGGATCCTCATGTGTTTAATGCAGCTGGAAGACAAAGTGTGTCTGACACATCAGTGGAGCTTATATATTCTGTGGGTCTGAATCAGAAGGCACTGTGCAAGGAAATGTGTGTTAAAGGGAAGTATTTCAAATAAAATTGGTTGAATAGTCTGTTTTGGAACTTGTCATTTTAGGCTATCAAAACTGCTAGATGTTGCATTGCAAGATTTGTCTCTTCTACTCATATGTCCCTCTGAAATGCCTGCAGCAGTGATGACCAAGTAAAAGAATACTGCCCTAGGTAGATACACTCTCTGCCTTGTCAACTCTCTTCAGTATTTCTTCTTACACTAGATATTGTCTCTTCCATGGCAGCTTATCTATGTACAGGCTTTCCTTTCATGAAATATCTTTCTCCTTTTTCCCCTCATTTTTTCCTGACCTCTTTTACTACTAAATTTGCAAAGTTACAAGTTATTCCTAGGCAGCATCACTGCCTAAGGAGGAGCAGAAAACACGTGGCCTTATTCTCTGTGAAGCGTTTGTGGAATTTTGGTCACCATAGCACCAAGTCACCAAATACAGAAAGGTCCCTCCCATGATTCATAAGTGAACCCACAGTGGCCACTGCTTCTTTCTAACCAACCTTCTGGCTCTGCCCAGTGTGCAATAGCTGAATGGAGCTTTGCTGGACACCTACAGGCTGCTCTGTCCTCCCAGCATGCTGCAAACAGATTACTACACCCAGCAACTCATTTTATGAGCTTTTTCTGGGCAGATGAAAAGAGCAGGTATTTCTATGGATTATTTTACACAACCATAGGTCTGAGAGGTGTTACCTGCTATTACCAGGATAAGGATTCAGAAAGACTGCATTATGAGACCTTGGGTTCAGATTCCCATGTCCAGATCTATTTCAGAGGAAGTTTTCTGAAATATTTATCAGTTTGAGGCTGATAACGTAATATTAAGAAATTTTAGCCAAATGGTTCTGCTGCAAGTGGCAGTAAGAATAGAGAAAAAGACACTATTTTGTCCAGTTTTGTTGTTTTCACACATAAGAACAGTTCTGCCATTCCCATGCTTCAGAGAAAGATGCTGAAAGTTAGCATGGCATCAGGAGAGGCTGACAGAAAAAAAGTACTGCTTCAGGAGTCTGCTTTGGGAAATCCCTTCGAAATTTACATTTGCTCAGCAGTAGTTGTTAATGTTAGCAGCTAAATGCATCTGGGCTTCCATCCACACTGAGCACACGCCAGGCTATGTGTGGCCTAAGAGCAGACACCTCTGCCTCTCCAGAGCTCTCCTGCTGGAATGACTACCCTGGAGACAGAAGTCCCCCGTGAAGACAAGCTGCCCAGCAAAGGCTTTCTGGGGTGGGGACAGAGGAGCAGACCACAACAAGGAGCACAAGGGGAAAGAGCTGAGAATGTGAGCAGATAGGCTGCAGCTAAGATCCAGAGCATGGGAAGCACTGGACTGCTTGGATGAGGCTGGAGCAAAGGGTGGGGACCTCTGGGCACAGCAGTAACAGAAGGGCTGAGTGAACACAAACATGTGGGCATGGGAGGGACTAGGACTTTTGAATTGGAGAGAACTAACAGAGGTAGAAGGAAAAGTGGTGGGGTTGGTCTGTGAGGAGCAAGGGCTACTGATGGCTGAGCTGGACAAGACCAGTGACTGTGTGTGGCCTCCTGCTTCAGCCACCGTGTTTGTGTTTTCTGCCTTCCCCTGATACTGGATTGTCCAGAGATCTCAACACTACTGACACTAATTACACTGCCAGGAGCTTCATCACTGCAGGAAAGTCACTTTTCATATACAAACTGGATCACAGATGGCTGCTGTTTCTAATGGTAGAATCACAGAATTCTAGAACAGCCCAGACTGGAAGGAACCTTTAAAGATCATCTGGTCAAACCTTTCCCACAGAAGGGAGCCTAGATGAGCTTGATCCCATCCAGTCACATATTGAACACCACCAGCAATGGGGTCTCCACCATGTCCCTGGGAGGCTGTAGAATGAGACATCGTGGGTAGGACAACCAGAAACTGGAGAACTGGATTAACAGTAAGTGCATGTAACAGTCTTGGTGCTGTGCTGCTGCAGGATGTGGGAGCTTGACAGTCAGAGCGAGAGACCAGGAAGCTTTCCCTGACAGCAGCACAACAATGGGCAGTACTGCTGTACTGCTGCAGGACAGACAGACGGGCAGCACTGCTGTACTGCTGCAGGACAGACGGACGGGCAGCACTGCTGTACTGCTGCAGGACAGACAGACGGACGGGCAGCACTGCTGTACTGCTGCAGGACAGACAGACAGACAGGCAGCACTGCTGTACTGCTGCAGGATGGACAGACGGGTAGCACTGCTGTACTGCTGCAGGACAGACGGATGGACGGGCAGCACTGCTGTACTGCTACAGGACAGATGGACGGGCAGCACTGCTGTACTGCTGCAGGACGGACAGACAGACAGGCAGCACTGCTGTACTGCTGCAGGACGGACAGACAGACAGGCAGCACTGCTGTACTGCTGCAGGACAGACGGACAGGCAGCACTGCTGTACTGCTGCAGGACAGACGGATGGACGGGCAGCACTGCTGTACTGCTGCAGGACGGACAGACAGACAGGCAGCACTGCTGTACTGCTGCAGGACAGACGGACAGGCAGCACTGCTGTACTGCTGCAGGACAGACGGACGGGCAGCACTGCTGTACTGCTGCAGGATGGACAGACGGACAGGCAGCACTGCTGTACTGCTGCAGGACAGACAGACAGACGGGCAGCACTGCTGTACTGCTGCAGGACGGACAGATGGACAGGCAGCACTGCTGTACTGCTGCAGGACAGATGGACGGACGGACAGGCAGCACTGCTGTACTGCTGCAGGACAGACAGACAGACAGGCAACACTGCTGTACTGCTGCAGGACGGCACCTCCAGCCAGCGCCTGCAGTGCTGAGGCCACTCTGGAAGGGAGCAGTGAGACCCCAGGGCATGACCTGCCTCATTCAGCACCAGGATGGTGTCCCAGGCTCGTTCTGCACAGAAGAAGACTGCAAGGAGGTACTAATACATCAAGGAAGTAACTACCAAGGAAACGAGGAAGGAAACAAACAGGATTTAAATTAAAGGGCAGTGTTGTCACAAGGACAAAAGGGTACAAATGGACTTTGACATATTCCAGGTGGTAAAGAAAGGGTGGCATCTTACCAGGTGAGAAGTGAGTTGCCAGAAGAGATCTCACAGGAGGAGCAGTGAGAACAAGGGTCTCAGGGTAGCAGTTGGGTTGGGACACACTACCAGAACCATTCACAGCCAGGACTTGGTGGGAAATGTGAGCTCTTCCAGACCACCTGCTCAAGCAACTTCCATTTTGGCACTTCCTAACTTTTGAGTTGGTTTTGATCTTCCAGACCTTTGGAAGAGCATCATATTCTGTCTTCTGCAGCTCATATAGAGATCTCATATCTCTAAGATCTCATATAGACCTAATTATGTACTACTACTAGGGGAAAAAAAAAAGAAACAGAAAAGCAAACTATCTGTACTTAACAATTGAGTTCTGACACAAAGAACTTGTCTTACCCAAGGCTGGTTGGGACAAAGCAAACAATGTGCATTTGACTGTAGCTCAGCTAATGCTGGAGCCTTTGTGGAAAATGAACTGCAGCCATCACAGCTCAGGGGATTCTTTCTTTGCCAGAGATAAGAGAAGTTATGAAGGATAAAGAGGAAATATCTCTTGGACTGTAGTATATAGTCTCTCCTTCAGACTGGGGAAAGATGAAGAGGTAGCGCCTTTATGTTTTGTGTTGCAAGAATTTAGATTGTAAAGGATTTATTCCTTAAGTGATACATAATTTATTAAATCTTTTCATATCTGTGAAATAAAGAGCAAACAAATCCTCACACCCAAGCAGGAACACAAATAGGTTCTTATGCAACTCCACCCTCTGGAGCTGCTCTTTGCCAGTTTCGTCAATGGCTTAATTTAAACAAAATCCCAGGAGAGATGCACTCAGAATGCTTCAGCGTGACCTCAGCCTGAGCTTCCTTTTAAGGTGGCAGGTCCCAGGGTTTCCTTCAAAAGCATGTGTGCTTATTGGCATCCTGTCTTGTCTAGGGTAAAGCCATGAGACCATCTTATTTCAGACTGGTGTACACTGTGATAATAGCTGTGCAGCTTGGATGGCTGTTGATGTTTCTTTCTTTGTAAGAAAAAAGGAAAAGTATTTGGAATTAGCATGTCATCACACCCACTTCCTCCCTCCTCTCCCCACTGTAAGGCTTATACAAAGAACACAGCCAAACACAACCTGTGCATTGCACATAAATAATATTTAGTCCAATATTTTATAAGTAATTGGTAACCGGTAATTTTTATTACATCATTGTTAAACATAATAATAATGCTTTCCTTCTATAAGCAGTGTATGTGACACTGTATGAGAGTTTAAACCCCGATAACGAATATCACAGATTAATGCCTGCCCCTTCCATGTCATCCAAATGGACAGGCAAGCTCAGATGTATTTCTAGTTCTAAGAACTGCCACAGTATGTTTTGCCTTTCCTTCCTATCACCTCTCCAAGGTCTTCCAAGCCTTCCGTGCCTGTCGGCTTCTCTAGTGGGTGTCATGATGTTTCTCAATCAACAAGTGCAGAAGTCCATGGGAGTCTTTCAATATTTATCAGCAAGATTTGGAGTCCTGCCTCTAAGAATGGTGGTGAGACTGCTCTTACCCATGCTCAGCATGGTTAAGGCCCATGCTGCTGAATGGATGTCATAGGAGAAATGTTTCCTTCCTTCCTTTAGGAGACTTGGTGGTTTTCATAAAACAACAGGTAGCAATATTTTCCTCCTTTTGCTTCAGTTTTTGACTATAGAGAGGACAACTGCATGATCATTTAATGTGTAAAAAGGCATGCAGGAAAATTTATTAGAGTTCTGTCTTTGAATGTAAATACTAGAGCCTGAGCCATAAAGATTTTTTAGCAAAGACTCCCTCTTTCCTGGTCATAAATGACAATTAAATTATGAATGCATATTTAAAAGATCTCACCACTCCACACTTGGAATGGGATATTAAAATGCAACCTGAAATTATGTTTCAAATGTTAAGCTCAAAATATTAACCTAAAAAGATGCAAAGGTGGAGGTGGCCCAAGAAGTCTGTCTCTGTCCCATCCTGTCCCACCCCATTCCATCCTTAATCCTGGGAGATGAGCAATGGAGCAGCTTGGTCTGCAGGAAGGCTTTTGGAACACAAAGGTGGATTTTTTTTTGTGCACCATTAGCAGCAGAACAGTGTTTCTGTCTGGAAGGGGGGTTGCTGTTGGAGGCGGCAGAAAAAAATAATCACCGAGCGCTTTGGGTAATATTCAGGGCTTCTGTCAACACCACCCAAATTACCAGAGCACTTACCAGAGAGGCAAACCTTGGGAAACCACGTCAAGTGTTTAGCAACTGGTGACCTCATAGTTTGTCTTATTTGAGCAGTGCAGGATGAAAGCCTCCTACAAAGCCTGAGCAGACAACTGACATGTCCCAGCCTGTTTCCTTCAATGGTTGAAAGAAGTTATGGCAGCCATTTAAATAAAATCTCCCTTTGTCTGTGCAATTATCTCTGAAAACAGCACAGGATGTTATGGGCAGCCTTCACAGGTAAGAGATATATCTGAGGTCCTATGCAGCACTTTGGGCTTGGGAAGCAGTTTAATCTGGTCTTGGAATGTTTCATCATACTCACTTAAAGGAGAGCACTGACCCTGGATGTCCAACTTTTGAGGGAAGACAGGTGGTTTTGCACAGATTAGCCCATGCAGCAGACGATAGAAAGTTTTATGAGGAAAATCTGAGTGTGTTTATTTACAGAACCTTTTCCTCCAAGCCCTTTTAAGCCTCCTTTTCTGTCAGCCAACAAGCCCCAATGGCTATGCCAAGGCAGGGGTTGCTAAGAACAGTTATGTGACAAGATTTCTAAGGAAATAAACCAGGAGCACCTGATGACACCAGGCACCCCACAAAACACACAATACAGGATTATCAGGTTCAATCTCCACTCCAAAGCCAATGATAAGGCAAGGCTGGTGAATATCTCCACAGTCCACTCCTCCCCTTTCTCAGATGCTGATGTGTAAATCTAGCCTTAGGACCTATGAACTGGAGAACATTTCAATTCCATTTATCCCTATTGTTTTGTGAAAACTCTCATGGTCTTTACAAATGCACTCTGTGAGAAGCTGAATGAGGCATGGAGTCCAAAGGAAATTCACCCTTTCTACCCCTGAAAATGGTCTTGCTAAGAACTGAAAGACGCTATGAAGGTTACTTTCAGAATTTTTTCCACCACAAATTCACAGACTGGATGGGGGTTTTGAAAGAATGTCTTGATTTAAGTGTGAGAAATTATTTTACTCCATATTCTAGTGATTCAAAAATCCCTAGTGAAATGTCATGTATTTTCAGACAAGTTTTGCAAATAAATTGGAAATAAATATTTTAAAGCCTTCTCTCTCTCTCCCCAGGAGCAGAGCCAGGACTGTGAGATGCCCTGGAAGAAAGGACTGCTGTGCAATAAGTTACAACTTTATGACTGTGTAAAAATAAAAAAACAACTCAAACAATTATTGTTATACCTGACACTTATGTATGAGTGCACAGAAGCAATTTGACACCTGTAAAACCACTTGCCAACCTTGTTTAAGCTCACCCTGTGAAAGAAATGGAAGTTAGTCATTTTTATTACTTGCAGTGCAGAGACTGAGTATTTTAGAACCTGTTAAATAAGTTGGGCCAGACCCACGGATGACGTAGAACAACCTCCTGTAGTTACTCTGACATACCAGTGGTCACAGAGGGCTCTCTGCAGTCATTGCTCAACTGGAGCTGCCCCAGGCAGATCTTACATCAGGTACAACCTCCATGAGCTGCAGACACGGCAGTCTCCTGCCTCCAACACTGCAGCTTCCCACCCCATGTCCCTGGTGGAGGTGCAGGAAGAAGGGGCCAAGGTGCTGGGAGCTCTGTTGGCCAGCCAGGCTGACATCTCAGCCCTGCCTGGCCTGGGGCCCAGCCCCATCAAGCCCTCCCAAGGTCTCTTTTGGAGCCCTTGTGTCCAACCCCATCCATGCCTGTTCCCTCGCTGCTGTAGTGCTGCATTCATAAAAATGGCACTTTTGAATAGGTCCAGCCATGGTGGAGAAACGAGCATTTTTAGGGGAGTGTAAGGACCAGTGGCTGTAATGTGTTTCTCTCCCCTGGGAAAAGGGAGGAGGAGCTGCCTGCTGGCAGCAGGTTGTGTTAGCACAACACTTCAGGATGACTAAATCGCTTAAGGTAAAAGGGTGGTGAAATTTGATTTGAGCTGCTGTCAACTGTGAAAATGCACTTAGCACAGACTTCTCCCCCTGCCATGGAAAGGGTCTGCATCCCAGCTTCTAGCAGCAGCCCATACAGCTCTCGCTCTGTCCTGCTCCAAGCCCTGTGGGATGGGAGTGGCAAGGGTACCAGTCCCAGCCACCCTTCCCCCTGGCTGAGCTCAAACCAGAGGCAACTGGATGCAGTCTGCAGCTGGGTTCTTAACTTCCATGGAGCAATACAAGTTATGAAATCCACCTCATGAGACATTAGGAAAAGCAACTCTCAGCTCTTCTCACAACTTCTAAGGTTTCATTCTCTTTTCATGGATAACTCTGCCCACATATCCTCACCCTCAAAAGTGGTGCCTGTCAGTGTCATATTTCCATCTGAGCAGCTCCCAGCCCAGCTGAGCTCTCCTAAAGATGCCACAAGGAATGTTTGGTGTGAAAGTGGAATTCCCCCAGCACATTAGTGGGGAGGCCACTTCTTGCAGCCAAAAGACCCAGAGGGTCTGCCTCTGCAAATCTGTAAATCCCAGGGACTGGAACTTCAGCCTGCAGCAAGCTGAGCAGGCTTGCTTTTAGTTTTCTCTTGAACAGCAGCATCAGAGGTTAACAGCTCTTGTGGTGCTGTTGCCATCTATCATAAATTTAAGTTAGAGTTTGACTCTGCATCTTCCTTAGTGGATTTTATGTCTCAGGTCAGTCTTTCACTGAAGTTGAGAAATGAGCAGTTACATGTCTGAACTTGCAGCCATAATTCTGTGGCCAGTTATCAGACATGATACATCAAGGAGCTGCATCTGATTAAAAATGACTGTGTACACATGCCTCCTCTTTAGCTGCAGTATTCCTCAGTCATGCTGAATGTGTGAACTCATGAATGATGCTCATGTGAATAATCATCTGAAAGAACTAGAGGTTTTTTTCCAGCTGGCTCACCCAGATCTGCCTCTACCTTTGTTCAAGAAGGCTCTTTTCCCCTTGTTCCCAGTGTTGGCTCTTTCCCTTAGCTTTGCCTGGATTTTAGGTATATGCTCTAAGTGTCACTGCTTTCTTCAGTGCCACTGGCACTTATCTCAGAATTTTCAGTTCTGGTGTGACTTTCAAATGTCCTTTTTCCCTTGTTTTCACACACTCCTACTTGGTCTTGATGGTCTGGGGCATGCTGAGTTTCTGGGTTTAATTGAGTTTGAAAAACAGTTCTGGGTTTTGGATCCCATCCATGTGTCCAGGGCACTGGAAGCTCCTGCACTCACCAGCCTCTTCCACATCTGATTTTCACATAATGCATCAGCTGTTAGCAGCATCCTGGGAGGGCTGGTGTGTGTTTGCAAAGCTTCTCTTGGCAAGGGAATAGGGCATTTGCAGTTGCAGCCAAATAGCACAGGCCTCCCAACAATAAAATATGTTACTTTTTTCACCTTGGACTGTGACAGAGTTGAGGAGGATGACTGTGGTTATAGAACACTGCAAGAAATTGGATGAGCATCAGCCACCCAACAGCTGTGGGATTCATCCCCACCCCTTCTCCTGTGAGTACAGCCTGATAGGCCACAGACCAAGGCATGTTTTGTGTCAGATTAATAACTGGTATTTGCATGTAGAGATGCACAAAGCCTGCCAGGATTTTAACTCTCCAGACATATTTTTCACACCACTACTGAAACCACTCCTAGTAGCAAAGTGTGAGACCTCTGCACGTTGCTGTAAGGTCACAGTGATCTCTGGGAGAAGGCTGGCAGGCACTGCCCCTCTGTGTCCCAGGAACGCCAGCTGCTGTGCCCTGCAAAGCTCAGCACAGCACAGCCCAGCCCAGCCCAGCACAGCCCTGCACAGCCCAGCCCTGCATTGCACAGCCCAGCAGAGCACAGCCCAGCCCAGCCCAGCACAGCCCTGCACAGCCCAGCCCTGCATTGCACAGCCCAGCAGAGCACAGCCCAGCCCAGCCCAGCCCAGCCCAGCCCAGCACAGCCCTGCACAGCCCAGCCCTGCATTGCACAGCCCAGCAGAGCACAGCACAGCCCAGCCCAGTCCAGCAGAGCACAGCACAGCCCAGCCCAGCCCAGCACAGCCCAGCCCAGCCCAGCCCAGCCCAGCACAGCCCAGCCCAGCCCAGCCCAGCCCAGCCCAGCCCAGCACAGCCCAGCACAGCCCAGCACAGCACAGCCCAGCACAGCCCAGCACAGCACAGCCCAGCCCAGCCCAGCCCAGCCCAGCCCAGCCCAGCCCAGCACAGCACAGCACAGCCCTGCACAGCCCAGCACAGCCCAGCCCAGCCCAGCCCAGCCCAGCCCAGCAGAGCCCAGCCCAGCCCTGCATTGCACAGCTCTGCACAGCCGGCAGCCCGTGCTCAGAGCCACCTTTTCTGTTCTCCTAGGAAGCACCTCCGCAGCACACAGTGTGTTAGGGCTTCTTGAGAAATATTTTTGCATTGCTTCATGCCTCAAACAATTGCTTAAGCCCCCTTCCCCCACTGCTCACATGCACTTCAAATCCTGCCCCATCCCACTTTGCCAATTTTCCTCAGGCTCATTGTGCAGAGCAGGAGGTTGCATGCTGCAGCATGGCACCACTCCCTCCCAGTCCCAGGGAGACCTCTCCCCTTTCCCAGCTCACCCCATTAGCAGTGGCCCTGGCATTTGGGCCATCATGCCCCTGAGGGAGCAGCTGACCCTGCAGGGGGGAATGGAGAACCTCACTGTATGGACAGGAGCTGTGCTTAACCACCATCCCCAATCCAGGGAGCAGACACAGCCTATTTCATGTACAAGTAGTGACAGAGGCATCCCCAGCTTCCCATCCAATGCCTGTCCCTGTGTCCACAGAGATCTGCTCCTTCACAGTGCCAAGCTCCCCACAAGCCCCTGCCCTCAGCACCTGCTGCAGCACTGGCTAATGCTCAGGGCATCTGATCCTCCCCAGTGGCACCCACTCAGCTCCTGATAGCCACTGCCAAACTTCAACCATTTTAAGATTAAACTGTCCTCGGGGTATTTTCCTGCAGCCTGCACTTGAGACTTAGCCAGGATTGGTGGAATGGGCTAGCCCTTTGCAGGAGGGGCCCTGGGCCAGGCACTGGAGTGCTCACCCTGGGAAGAGCAGATGGTTTCATCACCTTTCTCTTGAGATGTCCTGACATCGCTGCTGCAGCTTGGCATTGGGCATGGGTCTTCCTGTGCCTGTGAAAATCCACCAAATCCCAGCCAGGTTACAAGCTGTTTAAAAGCATCCCCATATGTACATAGCAGACTGGAGTTCCTGTGGGGTTTTCTGTTACTAACAGCTGATCTGGCTTCCAGGAACCCATAACCACCAACTGGAGGCTCTTTTGTGGCAGGAAGATTTTGAAAACTGCTATCCTATGCATACCCTCTGGTGAGTGATAAATTGCAAGCTCTTGTGGCCACTTTTTCCACAGTTTGGTGGGGGTTTTTTCTCTCTCTTTCTTCCCTCTACTCCTTTATTTTTGTGGGAAAAAATAGATAGTTAATTATATGTCTGGCATGCAGTTGAGTCAGCCAGTGGCTTCACGGCTCAGCAGGGGATGACAGGCAGATGAAGAGCCAGACACACAGACACACACACCCACACATGTATGCACACACACACATGCACACTCACACAGGACTGCATCAGCCATTTCCCTTAAGAAACCTGGATCTGCAGCAGTGATAGAGCTACAGTGGATTTGGCCAGCAGTGGACATTTGTCAAAGACAGTGATCCTTGGCTGGGATGGAGAGATGTCACTCGAGGGAAATGGGGCTGGCTTTTCCTTTTGTGCTTAAAAAACCCAAACAACTTGAAAGCTGTTCTTCAAAGACTGATTAGGTGACTGCCCATGCCACTGAACCCCTCTCAGGCCACCCCCAGGCCCAAGCTGGAGGAGTGCTTTTGGCTTGACCCAAGTTTTTGTGAATTCTTATTGCATGTTGGTGCTGGGGCCCCAGTCCTGGCACTGCCCATCTGATGTGTTCTTGTGCCTGCTTTGAAAGCCCTAGCAATACTGCTCTGACACCCTTTGAAAGCCCTAGCAATACTGCTCTGGCACCCTTTGAAAGCCCTGGCAATACTGCTTTGGCACCAGCAGTTATGAGAATTGTTTCACTGCTCTCTGTGGGGAACATGTGTACTCAGGTCTGGAGCACCACTGGTGACCCCAGAGGAAAAGTAAGCCAGAGCAAGGTTTCATTTAGGGAGTTATAAATCAAGCACATAGAACACAATGGGAATAGATGGGTTATCAATGGCAGTATTCAGAATACTCCACATTTTCACTGGGCTGGGGTCCTGTGCAAAGTGGATACACAGGCATCACTGAAAAGGGACCTCTAAACCATGCAAGTGCAAGAAACGGGGAAACTCAGCCTTTGCAGTCACCTGAATTTTGGGATGTGACACACAAATACGGAAAATTAATTTTTCTACCATGCTGATAATGTCATGCATAGGAGAAAAGGGTCTGCTGCCTGCAGAGGTTGTGCTGCCAAACAGGCTGCTTGCTGCTATGACATCTAGTCCTCATGCAAAAGACAGCCTGAATCTATCTGGGAAAAGCAAAGCCACAGATTTAACAGCTACAGCTTATTCAAGACACAATGTGACATTTTCAAGATTCAGGTTTATTCTGATTGTTGCACTCCTGTAGGATTGATTGCAGGTAATAATCAGGGTTTGGCATTCAGGAGAGAGCATGGATAGTGACAGAACCTACAGTTTGTAGATGCAAGAGGAGGTGACTTGGTCCTCAGCAGCTGCTTGGGTTTGTGGCTGTGCACAAAGCCCTGCAGACTCCCAAATTTCTTAGACCAGAGAAATGAAACAGCTGGCAAGAGCAAGCAAGAAAGTGAAGAATGGAAAGCATTTTCAAGGAGTTCTTCATTGGTCTTACAAGCACCATGCAGAAAAGCCTCAGCCAGTTTCACATTCACTGTCTGGAGACCTGTTGTGGTTTAAATCCAGCCAGCAACTAAGCCCCACACACCCATTCACTCCCCCTCCGTGGGATAAGGGAGAGATTTGGAAGGGTAAAACTGGGGAAACTCGTGGACTGAGAAAACTACATGCAAAGCAAAAGCATGTGTTCCTTTCTTTCTTCCTCCCTTCCTTCCTCCCTGTTGTAAATGCTGAGAATGATGCCATATGGTGTGGGATATCCCTGTGGTCAGCTGGGATCAGCTCCAGTACCATCTGCTGCAGCAATGACAAGTGTCCAAAGGTGTCGCACTGGGCTCGACTAGGAGCTGATCTCAACAAGGTCTCTTGAGAAACAAGTTCAAACACTTTAGGAATTGCTCTCTAATTGCTGACTCTAGTAATCATCAGCTGATGAGATCTGAAATTTGGATCAAGGAACAGCGTAAGCAAGTGAGTATTGCAACAACAAAAATAGAGAATTCACACATGAACATTATTTTTCGCAAGAATGAATCTAAGCTCTTACTCTGCCAGTACCATGCAACCTCACGAGTTATTTTCAGAAGTGGGGTTGGAGGTGGTTGTACTCCACAGAGGGGCTTTGCTACAACATAGCAAGGTGCAAAGAATTCAATTTTAGTCTGGGCCAAGATGACCTACAGAGTCAGGTGTTTGTGCCTGGTTTTGCTATTGCTGACTTCATTCATGGGTATATGCACAGGGAAGTTGTACAAGCTTGGTAATGTGTTTGCACATTTAGGAGGCAGTGGTGCAAAACCACACTTGAGTCACAGCTGAACACACTTGATGGAGGAGACATTGATACATTTCACTATATTTAGATCAGACTAGATGTTCTGAAAAAGCAAAAACAGCAAAAAGGAAGGAGGGCAGAGAAGGCATTTTCCTTCATAAGGCTATTAAAGAGTAATGAAATGAAAAGGGCAAAGAAAATATTAACACTTACTTTGCACTCTGGCTGCATTCATGTGTGTCCACTTTATTTAGAATTTGAAATCTCCTAAACTTGGCAAAGTAATGGAAGACTTAACAGAATGCTCGTAGTTCCAGCCTGGCCTGTGTCTGTTGGAAGAACTTGTTGAAACAATGTCTCAGGGTCTGGCCTGAGGATATTCTGGGGCAGTAGAGGTCATATCCTTATTGCTTTCTAGGTAAAACAGGAGTCATTTAAGCCTGGACTAGAACAGGCTCTTTTATAGAAATAGAAACGTCAATCCCAATTTTGAAGTTCATCCTGAAAGGCAATCTGGAAACAAATTTCTGAAAGAAGCAAAGTGATGTTTTATGGGCATCTTCTACCTTCAAGAATGCTGAATACTTCTTGTGCCTTTAATCAAAAGTAACCTGTGAGAGTAAAGAAGGGAGAGTTACTCAGCCAGGCAAGCAGAGGCCAGGGATGTGACGCAGCACCTTGAGCATCACTCTCTGCTGGGGCTACAATGGCGTGTGCAGAGTGCTCAGAGCAGGACAGGCCTGCAGGGTCTCCCTTACATCCTCTGAGCTGCTCCTCTGATGAACTCCTTTCCCTCCCCACCCTGCCGCCCAGCCCCATCCTCCAGAAGTGGAGTCTGCTTCCAAAACCACTACAAGAAAGCCCAACAAACAAGGCTGCCATTCCTGCTTTTATCTCAAGGTGCCAACGGTGCCTAGGCATTGAGGAAGGAGTGCTTTCAGCTAGATCTCAGCTGGCTGGGGCTTCATTTAGCAAAATCACAACCTGGAACTGCAAACAGCAATTCTCAGACAGATCGTGGGGCCTTCAGCTTCAGAAGCAGTACAAGATATAAGTGTTAATTTGTGGTTAAGGCGTATTTATCTGGAACAGAACTGAAGGGTGTCTTGGCCTTTCCTGTAGCACAGCACTGAACTGCCAAAATAAAGAGGCATTAAAAGTTAATAAAAAGGTCTGAAACACATTCATTAAAATACTTGGAAAACTTTTCTGTTTGGCTTCATACCATAGAATGAGTATGTGAGAACTTGACTGGGCTTGCCTACCTCCCTAGCAGACTGTCTTGACTTAATACTTATAAAAAAATCACCTGGCGCCTGATGCTGTGTTAAAAAGTCCCTACCATGTCAGGTACTGTTGTAATTTGCCCTGGAAATGCATCTGAAGCAAAGGAATGCATGAGCACAACTTCAAAGCTCACACGGGGAAAATACTGGTTGTTACATAAATCAGTGGATACAGATGGCATTTTGCTTATTTTAGCCATCAGCCCAATGTTTCAGGGGCTGGTAACTTTGTCACCCACTCTGGTTCATCCTGCCTCTGGATGGACAGATGTTGCAGCTAGTGCTCCCAGAGCAGGCTCTGTAGATACCACATTTTCAGGTGTCCTGGCCATATCTGGAACCATTTCAAGGAAAATCTAGCCCTGTATTTGACCTCATTGTTCTATTTACTCACCACACTGATTAGGTTGGGCAGAGGGAAGGCCAACAAGACAGGCAGGATGGACTATTTGCATAGCTGCAAGCGGCTTCTATCTGATGGAGTGGAGTGGATTGAACTATAGGTGAATTGTGGGTCAAGAGGTTGTTTGAGTTTCACATACAGGGATGCCCTCTCCACAGCCACTGCTTTTTTTGTCAGCTGTTCCACAGCACCCTGTGTTGCTGCTCAGCTGTGAACTGGGGGCTGGATTCAAGCTCCTGGGGATCAGGATGGCTGTGGTTCTGTGTCCATGCAGCACCCAGGGGATGAACCCTACAGTGCTTCAGTGGCAGTGCCCACTGTCCATCTCAGC
Organism: Molothrus ater; assembly: GCF_012460135.2. Lineage (NCBI taxonomy): Eukaryota > Metazoa > Chordata > Aves > Passeriformes > Icteridae > Molothrus > Molothrus ater. Next base: position 129,268,297 of record NC_050478.2, read on the forward strand.
CCATGGCCTGCCTGAAAGCTGTCAAAAGATGAAGCCATCTTTGATCTAGTATTTACTTTCAGGGTAAAATTTAAAAGGTATATGAAGCACAAGCTTGGGATTCTTTGCCTAGTTCTTGATCCTCTTACCCCACCCATTTCTCTGGGATGCCAAGCCTCTGGCTAACATTCCACTACCACATTTGGGATTATCCTGTTTCATAGTGTTTATCCTGCCTCCTTCAAAATGCAATGACTACCTTGGGACGAAGACACACTATTGAATTTTTCTACCTATCATAACATCTATGAGTCCAAAGTGTTGGAGTTGGTGGCCTTTGGCCTTTTCCCTAGATGAGCTCTCAGAGTTTTCAGGTATAACAAAAGCAGCTTTATGGGTTTTTTGATGTAGGACATATTTTACCAAGGAAGGAAACTAGTTAGCACTTTTCCCTTCGCCTTGGTGAAAGTGTATAATTATGCAGCACTTCAGCAGTGGATTGCTGTTCCCAGACATGCTTCCCTTGGGAGCATACTGTGGATTTGAGCTGCATGTCTCCCACCCTGCAAAATCCCAAGGCAGGGCTATGTGGAGGCACAGGACAAGTTCAGAATAGGCAGGCTGTGTGTGCAGGTCACTGGGACCCAGGTAGCACCATGTGTGAGGAATACAGGGGAGAAAGGATTTTCAGCCTTCCTACTCACATTCTCTGCCCAAAATTACTTCTGCTTGAAGAGCATCACACAGCCAGCACCTTGTTTAGTTTGGGTGACTGAACCCAAAGTCTCAGTGGAGGAGTCACCCATTAGAATCCCTGCATGGGAACCACAGCTCTTGGGACAGTCCTACCTGTAAATACCACCACAGTCCTCTGCACCCTGGAGCACAGAGTAACAAGTACAAGTGTTCACAGGGACTTAATTCATGGCAAAAACAGCACCCAGATTCTCCAGATCCTTTCACCTGTCTCCTTCCTTCACAGGAAGCTCACTGAAAGATTTCCTGGTAGGAAAAGATCACTGCTGAAGAGATGGAAAGGAGCCCACACAGTGGAAGGTATGCACAACTCTTCCTTCTACAACTTCTCTATTATCAGTAAAGAACAAAGAAAGAGCAGATGTATATCTGATGTGTTTATATGAAAGCTGCAGTATTTACTGATGCTTTTAAGGTCATATTTTACTTCAGTCAAGCATAAAAAAAATGTAGAGAGTATCTTGCAGTTAGTTAGCGAAACATATTTTCCTGCCTTTCTATTGGGTAAGACAGACACTCACAATAAACTTTATCTGTGAGACAGTTCAAGGAACTGGCAAGAGAGCCTAAAATCCACTAACTCAAGGTCATTCATCCACTCAAGGTGTCCAGGCTGACTGAGGAATGGCCATAAATGATCACATTTGACACTGATTCAGTGGCCTGTGCAGAACATGAGTGAGTCTGTACACATGCTCCTGTGGGAGGAGTATCATCTCACACCGACAAGCTACAGAGGCTTCCATGAAGAGGCCCAGACTCCTCTGGGCACAGAAAGATAATTTTCCACCTAACTCCTGGATGTTCTAATCAAACCATGTATATACACAGGAGTGTGGACAAATCTGTCATCTAAGCCCATCCTGAGCTATAAATCCAGGAAACTGCAGCCTGGAAAAACAGCCAGGACACATCCTGGGGATTCCTGCCATCAAACCAAGTCCTGGCAGGGGACATTACCTCTTGTCATCCTAGTAGCTTTTTGGGAGCTGTGTGGGCACCATCACTATGGTATCCCAATATGTCCCAGTGACCAACAAGACAGGGAATTTTACAAATAAAGACAGCTAAAGTGAATGGCCTGTTTTCTGGATGATCCATGGTTCAGATAAAAAATCTTGGGTCTCTTGAATGGAAATTCAATGTTTTATGCACCAAAACCACCCTTCCTAGCAAATTTACTCTCAGGCTTAGAAATTAAAGCTCCCCACCCACTTTCTGGGGTGTCAAGAAATCACATGGAAGATGAAGTTGTTCCCAGTCAGCTCCAAGGACTATGGCCCTGGTCAGTGCAAGAGGCAGCATACTAACAAAATGGTCCAGTTCTGATCCAATAGTTGTCCAGTTATGGCGCTACCTGAAGCTTGCACAGAAAAATTAGGAGAAAAAGCAGAGAGTTCCCTTTGCTCTTTAGAATGGAAAGTCTGAAGCCATTTTGCACTGTTTCATCCCTGTTATCATTCTACGCTGTCCAACATATATAAAAACTAATGTAAGGTGAGCTAGAGCAAAGCCTGTTGGGAGGTACTAACACAAACATAGAAACCTCCTACACTAAATGAAACCAATGCTGTGCATGTGCTAAGACCTGTGTGAGAGAGACTGCTTGTAAATATTCTTTGCAGTCTGCGTAGGAGTTGTGTGGAGGCAGCCTGAAGACCTCCAGCAGCAGAAAAATGAGATAAATGGGCATTTATTTGGCTGAGTGTCTGGGGAGAAGGGTTTTAATATGTGCTAGAAGAAAGTGGAGATTGCTGTTATCAAACTGTGCCATGATGGAGTTAAATAATAAAGGCCTAAGCTGCCTTGTACAGCTCCCATCTTACGGAGGAGGGTTTCAGAAAGGTGAGAAATAGTCTCTCACCATATCTCTTCTCTCTTCGCTTGGCAGCTTTCTGTGTTTCTTATCTAAATTCTCATGGAAAGCTGTCACAAATTTACTGTGCACAGCAAACTTCCATTGCATGGAAATACCCTTCCCAGCTGAAAGACTCGGCACTGGAAAAACAGTTTAGCTGTGTGAACCACACAGTTGTTGTGCTGTGTTGTGTTGTGTTGTGTTGTGTCGTTCTGTGCCACATGGGGTGCCCCGAGGAGCCCCGACGCGCGCACGTGCGCCACGGCCGCGCCTTCTCACCCGCGGCTGCTCCGCGCCTCCTCCTCCGCTGCCCGGGCCCCCTGCCCCACTGACAGCCCTGCCTCTTCCCTAGGAAATTCTTCTGCACTGCTTCAGGCAATTTCAGGCAATTTTCTACCTATCTGGAGCTTACTCTTCCAGCCAGAAAGTCAAAGTGTAACCAAGCGAGAAAAAGAGTAGGAAAAAAGTTATTGGCCTTTATTTTTCCAAAATAAGGTAAATGTGAGCAATTTTTTTATTTTTTATGGAAATGTGGCTTCTTCCCTTTCTTCTTTTTCCTTCCCACCAATATATCCAGACACTGTGGTTTCCAATACCTTCCCAGAGCCAGAAAACATGTGGTTTTCTGTATCTTTTTTTAAAGACTAAAGTCACTGATCAAGAATCCAATTAAACAATTTTCTTTCTTAAAATCATACAAAATCTAACATCTAGGATAAAACATTTCAAATAAAAAGCTGCATATTTCACAAGTGATAGCTGACCAAAAATATAACTATTAAGGAGAAATTTCAGACATCTCTATACCTTTCTCACAAAACTACAGACCAATAGATGACCCATCCATATTAGAATAAGGATTGAGTATAAGCTATTTAAATCTATTACATTAGTTTATTTTGTTAATTATAGAAGTTTCATAGCTCCAGAAATCTGACAGCTTGTGAACATTAAATATGAGCTCATCTCACGGAGACAAGTGTCTGGTTACATTTCACCTTTGTTTCAGCACAGCAGAGAGGGGGCTGGGTGCTCACAGAAGTGCCTGCAGCTGGACCAGAGCAATGGGAATATTCCCATTTATGTGGAAGGAATTGGAAAATCTGATGTCAACTCTGGGAGAGAAAAACCAAAACATTTTGTGCATGCTACAAGTCGTCAATTTACAGCTGTAGCCAGTTATGCTGACACAATTACATTGCCAAGTATGGGTGCAGCCTAAGAAGGCTCCTTATGTAAAACAACGGAGCATTTTTTGTTGCTGGTTTAATCATGTGTCACAGGAATCTTGAATTTGACAAGCTGACTTGAAAGCCAGGTCTTAGTAATACCTGCAAGAACACAGTCATGCAGGATTTCCCCTACAATGACAGCCCCTCCTACACTGGGCTTTGGACACTGATTTCCATCACTCTTCTGGATGTGATAGGTCATGGGCTGACAAATGACATGGCAAAGGAAGCACAAGAATGTCCTCCTGGGCATCATTGTACTAATGCCCATGATTTAACTTCAACAGTATCTTCCCTGTGGTCTCTCCAGAAGGGGAAGTGTGATCATCTTTGAAATCATAATGTCCTACAATGTAAAATTAGTACATCTGCATTTGTACCTAGACACCTAGGTGCTCCAGGCCAGGCTGGATGGGGCTTTGCACCAGCTGATCTAGTGAAAAATGACCCTGCCTATGGCACAGGAGTTTGAACAGATGAACTTTAGAGGCTCCTTCCAATCCAAACCGTTCTGTGATTCTACAGTCCTATGATTCCATGATCTCTTCTCCACTCTTGAACTCATTTTAGATACCTATAGATATAAATACATGTGCATGCACACATATGTGCATAAAGATATGTTCATTCACTGGCCAAAATGAGACTTCAGAAGCACTGGCATGAGCATATGCAAGTATTGGTATAAAAAAAATACAGCATGTTCTTTTTCTTATTTCTTCAAGGCAGTGTTACTGTTGGTCTGGCATCCCAGCATCTACTGGGCCATTCTTAGCCTTGCACATGAACACATACATATCAGGATATGTGCCCAGGAAACAGCACTGGCTGAAAACCAGAGAGGATTTATAAATCAGTCAGAAATTGCATCACTTCCTCCCTGCTGTTGAGATACTCCCTGGAACTTGGGTGTTTCAGTAAGGAAGGAATATTTTTCAAATTTATGCAAGGACAGCTGCAAGCTTTGATTGATTGACTGATTGATTGATTGATTGATTGATTGAAATCTCACCTAATCTGAAATAATATCAACTCACAAAGAACTGGAAGAAGTATGGCAGGTTGGTACCTCTGCCCTTTGTAAGTTACCCATTTTAAGTTATCATAGGTAAATATGTAATACAAACATAAATGAATCTATTTAAAACATGGTTAGGCTGCTTACCCCACACTGCTAGAAAGCAAGCCTGAGGAGCACCACATCTACTAATCCTGCGCCTGGAGTCATCTGTGGACAGCTCTGTCTTTTACCTTTGGTCTTATCTCACCTCTGTCCAGACTTTGAAATGCCCAGACCCTTAGCTGGGCTGCAGTCACATCCCACTTCACCTCATCCTGCCAGCTGAAACAAATCTGACACTCAACTCTCCTCTCATATGGCTTTTCCATCCCCTGTTCATTTGTGATGCTCTTCTCTGCACCATCAAAAAATCCCTTGGGAATGCAGGCAAGCACAGCTTTCCAGCTGGCATTCAAATAGCCCTGAACCAAGGCATTAAACCAGCCCTGCTTTGCTGGTCAGCTGTTCATGTTCCACAGCCTGGAACGATGCTTCCCATGTATCCATGGCTCACAGTCGTGCTGTGGCTGACTAATGCAGCATGACAGCTCATGCAGCAGCTCCAGTGGGACACGCTCCCATGCAGGCAGTCACCTCCTTCCCCTGGCAAAAGGCTGTATTCACAGCAAATGGGGCCCAAGAGCTGAACATCCTCACCCTTGCAGCAGCCAGCCCAGAGCCATGGCTACTGCTCCACTATTACATTTCACCACATCTCTGTTACCAGCATGGTGTCATCAGTTTATGTTACTGCCTCCTTTTCACTTCTGGTGACACAGTTGTGAGTAAAGCATTAAATAAGGTCCATTCCAACTCCAGTCCTGGACCTCCAGCATTTCACCAGCATTTCTTTCTGGCATGCTCGGTCTCATTAAGTCATAACCCACCATTATCTCCCTATTTATCAGTGCTTTCCTTACATTAAAATTCACATTTCTCCAATATAAGAAAGAAGTTATTTGGTTTATTTCAACATCTTAGTGCAGATTGCATATGCCTTGCCTGAAAAGGTCAGCTATCTTACAAAAAAAAGGCACAATGTTAACTCGGCATGATCTACTTTGAGCAAATTCATGTTGTATTTCCTCTCATTTTTAGTTACCTCCTGCCTCTTTCCTTCAGCATACTTTAGTCCTGCATGTGCAGGAGGGGGAAAAAGAAGAAAAGCTGGTGCCCAATTTCCCTGTTTCCCCACTCTGCTCTGTATCTGTGACATTGCAGTCACTGAAGTCCATGCAGGCAGCCTAAAACAGAAGGAACAAAACAAGGAGTAAAGTCATGAGCTCACCCATGAAGGTCTCCCAAGGAGCATGAACTGTGAATCCTTCCTGACAGAACCTGTTGCCTCATGAAACTCAGAGCCCAAGGGGCTTAGTCAAATATCTTAGATAGAGATGAAACACTAGCAATTATTAAAAGACAATTAAAAGGATTATCTTTTTTCACTCTTCATAAACTGTTCTTTAGCTGGTCTAGAAGGAAATGAACTCCTTGGCTGAAGAGCTCTTGACCAGGTGCACACCATGAATTTAACAACATTCTTTGTACAGTTTGGCCACCACCCAGAGCAGATCCCACTGCAGATGAAAAACTGCCCTTCTGCACCAGGGCCATGGCAGCATCTTCAACTTCTTTAGTGCCTCTCCATTGCAGGCACACCATTTCTGGGGAACAGAATGATATGTGGATACAGTTTGCTTCCCACACACTGCATTTGGAAGTGGACAGTATGGCAAAGCCCTTGCATACACTCCATGCCAAGCAAGAGCAAGACCAGCTGGAATAGGTGCTGGGTTTGGTAAGCTGGGATCAGGGCATGTAGATAGGTAAGCTGCAGACACAGAGCAAGGTTTAAGGCTCTGCAGCTCAGAGTGGGTTTGGTAAGCTGGGATCAGGGCATGTAGATAGGTAAGCTGCAGACACAGAGCAAGGTTTAAGGCTCTGCAGCTCAGAGTGGCTTTGTGAGAATGCACCTGGCAGGTGCATCACACACGTGGCCAGCACTGCAGAGTGGCACAGCACTGTGCAGCCCGGGGAGGCCCTCACTGCCCTGTCCCCCAGGCACACAGGCATTTGTCACAGCAGCAGCAGCACAGGACACTGCCAAGATGGCAGGTGCCAGTGGTTAGCATGCCCCCAGCTTCCACTGTCTGGAGAAGCCTGTGCCTGGGTGCTTCAGGAAGGGGTGCAGCCCAAGACAGGCAAAGCCTGTGTGCTCCTCCAGCTGGGTACCAGTATGGGACTGTCATCACTTATGCTCCCAAATGACCCACAAATGTAGAGGTGGGCCCAGCCTGCCAGCTAAACCTTCCCAGAAGACTGGAAAAGGAGAGTAAGGGAGGAGAAGACTACAGTCTTGCCAAGCATGTCCCACCCAGGTTGCTGAGCGTGTGCAGCTGCTCAGGGAAGCACTGCCTGTGCAAAGCTTTGTGTGCAGCCAGCCAAGCACTGAGCACTGCCTCAGGCACCTCCTCTCACTGTGGTGCCATCCTCTCTGCCCATTCACACATACCCAGCTCTTCCACCACAGCCATTCAGAGAAACAGTGATGAGCCTGCTTCCAGACACCTCCTGGCTGCTCCTGGGGCAAGGTCCACCCCAGGAATCAGACCCCCAGGAGCAGTGCAGTGGCATCCTTTCACCCCACCAGCTGTATATTTCCTAGCCTCAAGCTATGTCTGTGTTCTGCAGATCACAACGCCCAGGAAGGCATCTTCAGGGGCCTACAGCAGAACACAGCATGCCTGGGAAGGGCAGTTTAAGACTGATTAGTCCTCCAAAACCATTCCATGTGTATTTATAAAGCTGCTGTTTCCTAAACTGACAGGAGTTTCTATGAGTGCCAACCCTTCTAACATTCAGTGGACATCAACAATAACAGAAACAAACGACAGATTATTCATGTACAATTGGTATGTTGAATAGAACATAATTTATGCAGTTAAAAGAAAACAGTGCAGTGGTAGAAACAAAAACAGCACGAAGCTGAGGCAGCAGAGGTTTAGCTTAGACATCAGGAAAAGGTTTTTCACCCAGAGGGTAGCTGGAACAGGCTCTTCAGGGAAGTTGTCACATCACCAAGCCTGACAGAATTCAAGAAGCATTTGGACACACTCCCAGCCACATGGTGTCATTCTTGGGGTGTCCTGTGCAGGACCAGGAGTTGGACCCAATGATCCTTGTGGGTGCCTTCCAACTCAGCAGATTCTATGATTCTAAATAAAAAAAAAAACCTCTCATTGCATCTCATTATGAACTTGAATTTTACAGCTGACTATCACAAAATAGAGTAGAACCTTTTAGCACTTTTGATACTGTATAATCTATAAAACCCTTTGCTTAGAAAGAAAATTTAAAACATATTGAGAGGAGAGCATTTTCCTTCCTGCTGTGAAATTAATGTACTAGCTCCCTCATGGCCAAGTGGTAGAGAAATATAAAAGTGATTTTGCATAAATACCGATTTCTCTGTTGCACTTTGCTAAGTAGAGCTGATACATCACTCCTGGTGCTCTCTTTGGATAATGTCAAACAATAATGAGGCAGAAAATACAGATGTCAAATAAGGCAGGACAATAATACTATAATAAAATCACTGTCTCTGAGTTTCTTTAACAACATTTATTGTTAAACAACTGCACTGAAATCCACCTCAGCTTACCAGCTTTTAAATGAAACAACGAACAGTCCCAAAACTGTTGACATTTTGATTATGACTTTTAAAATACATTCATCTCTATAAAGGTTAACCTAAAATATCTTGAGAGCTCTCTCACTTTCTTTCAATTTATTCAAGTCCCTCAGCAACCAGGACATAGTCACTCCATATAAACTATGCCTCCTAAGTGCTAGATTTGAAGAGGATCTTGCCTCAGAAGACACTGCATATGGTGGCAAGGGACAGCTCTTGTTTTTCTCGACATTTTCGCAGCTTGGCATTTCAGAGAAAAAAGAGCTCATAAACAGCCAGTTAATATGCTGGGAATGACCTTGCAAAGAGAAAACAGCATGAGAATAAAGTTCTCATGAAACTCATACTTATGTATGTCAGCTTGGATAGACTGAAAAAGGATGGGAAATGGTATGGAATGTCCAAAGTTCCAATCCACCTGCCTCTGACTTTGCCCAAGCAAGCTGTCAAGCTGTCTACCTGTATGAGAAAGAGTTTTATGGCCAGATCTTACATGCTCTGTGCTTTGCAAGAAGGCTGGTGCCCTATGATGGCTACCCTGGAGGCTAGGCTCCAACTATGCCTTCATTCCAGCTGGTGATCCCCAGCCAATGCTGACCACAGCAACAGGAGCTTCTCCCAGAACAGTTTGGTGGCAAGGAATATACCATGTTTTAATTTTAAAAGATTGAGAAGCACGTGGAGAAAAAGTCTTTGGAAAAGATACATCTGTAGTCTGAGACAAACCAGATCCCTCTGTCTTGCTTCCATTGTTCAAGTGAAGAACATGCCCTTAACCAGAATATATCCTCTCCGACTTAATACAGATGAAAACTTCAGCCAACAGATTATCAGATGGTATAAATTGGCATAATTTCATTAACTGAACCAGCTAGACCCTAATCTCTGGTTGCTGCAAGCTGCATTTGGGCTGCTTCTTCTCCTACACTTTTCTGGATGACTGTCATCCTTCTGTCTGACCATCACTCCATTATGGTAACCACAGAACAGCGTTTTTTTTCCCTAGACAGAATCCGACCACAAAACAAAGAGTTGTCAGAAGCCTCAGGAAATCACCTGGTCCATCATCTACTCTGCAGCAGGATTAGCTATAGTTGCACTGTAGACTTGTTCTCTATCTTCAGATACCATAGGCTATGGTTACTCACAAGAGTTTTGGTTTTAATGGCTGGGCGATTCCATTCATAGCAAGACAAAAAGCAGGGGGAATCTGAACCTTTACAGGTGCAGAGCAGATTTAGAGGCAGCTGCTCACCAAGATCCCACCTGGATATTGGAGTGGGATTGGGCTTGGAAATAGCAAGGAGCTCAAACTGCACACTGGGATCCACCAGAAGCACTTACTTGTGTTTGTATAGGCAAGTGTAGCAAACTGGCTCTGGCTGCTGATGTCAGTGATATTCTGAAAACTTGGAAGAAGTGGAAGATACTCTGTGTGGTTGGGCCAAGGGATTATTTGGGTTCAACTTATGTGCACGGACTAAGGACTCAACAGTACTCTGAAGCTGTGGGAAATTAATGATTATTCTCCTTCTGCATGCTGTAAGTTGATTGTTACTCCAGCTGTCACACACAGTGTGACACAACTGTGTCTTAGCTCACTCCAATTTTTTTTATCTGTGGCACTGTGTGCCTGATGGATTCATGCAATGATTTATCAAGCACAAAACGAGCCACAAGAAAGAAACTGAGATCTATGAAAGATCATTTCTTCAAGTAAAATCCATGAAACTGAATTACTGAATGCAGAGTCCTCCAGAGAGAGTGTTTCTGTGCAGAAGAAAATAATTGCCATTTTTCATTTGTTCCACCAACATTTTATTTTATGCTCAGGTGTAGTTTGAAAACCTAAACCAATACACCAGACCAAGTGTCTTGACTTTACAGTAACACCCCCACAGCTGAAAAATAGAATCCAGCGTGCTGACTGCATTGATGACACAGACAAAAAAGAGAAGTCCTTCTTGCCAGTAGAACCACTATCATATGATTATTAATTTACTTTAAATTCAGCAAATTATCCTCCAGGAATTACTGGCCTAATCTAATCTTGCTTGCATTTTAACATCCAATTAAAAAGACATATACCACAATAAGCATAAAAAATCAACCAACCTGCAGCAGTACCAAACACATACACGTCCATAAACCTGAATGGGGAATAACACCTGACAGAAGTTCTCAAGAAGATGATGTTATCTGTCATTTCTCTTGGAGCCTCCCTTTTACTTAAATCAGAGTAGACCATGCATGGACTTTTTCCAACACATACAAAGGCACAAGTCACAACCAAAAAATTTCAGTCAAGTTTTTCTGGAGGATCCACAGGGAGATGGTATCATGTGTTTTTAACTGCTCTAAAGTTAAGTAAAGTACTGAGGCTTGCTGAGGTCCAGGATAAGTTAAGCAAAGCTAGTAAAGTACTGAGGCTTGCTGAGGTCCAGGATCTGGGCATTTGTAGAAGCATGTCCATGCCTGTGTGTGAAAGGGGAAGGCAAATAAAGCCATAAAACAATACAATGTGTCAAGACATCAATAATTTTTTCCAGCAATTACACTAAGCCTACACCTTTAATTAAAATTAAATTATAATAGCTCTAGACCTCTGACCCATGTCAGGAAAGACAGTCATCATCTTCCCAATGGGGCAGTGTCAGACAGGGGGTTTCTGTTCCCCAGGGGATCAGTCATAAGCTGAAGATCTCAGCTGAACTGCCACTATGTGTTATTTGGAAAGCATCCTCCTTGTGTGGTGGTGTGGAAGTGCAACAAGAATTACTATAGCAGCTCACAGAAAAGACCAGGACACAACTAGAGGGCCAGGCTCCTGTCCCTGTAATGGGGGTGATGCAGTGGTCCCATGCACTGAGCTAGGATTACAAGGCACAGCCTGAGATCCTGATCCTCTCCCCTTTCCTACACTTCTTTGCCCTTCTTGAAGATCACAATCTTCTCCCTAAGGAGATGCCTGGCTGAGCTGAGCACTACTTTTTCCCAAAAGGAAACCAAAGGAGAACTGACTGGCACCCATTACATGATAATTTAGTGACTGGTGAGCACTTGTCCACAAAGTTGAAGGCCACCTCTCAGTTCCTCCTCTTCAGCATGATCACAATTCAGGCTTTCCTCTGCCCACTTATATATAACCTCAGGCTCTTTCTCTCTTCCTGCTCCAGATCTGCCTTCCTGTCTGGACCCAGCTCTGCTTTTGCCAGCCCCAGTGCTGGTGGTTGGAGAATACAAATTGTGATGAAAACCATGGGTTTGAATGCCTTCAGGATGGATGAGTATTGGATCCAGGTGCTTCCCAACACTAACCATTATGCTTGAGTGGCAAGCAGAAGTGCCACCAGTAATGGCCACATCCTAATGATGGCAGCAACAGTGCTTTGTGGTGGTCTCAGAGATGAGCATAGGGGCAAAACCAGGCTGTAGAATGGTGGACATCAGGTTTCTTCATGCTAAAAGTCTAGATGCTGAGGGAGTTTACATGTGCCTACTTTTTCATTGCAATTCCTTCATTTCCTGCATGTTTAGGGAATGCAGGTACTTTACAGAATCACAAAATATACTGAGTTGGAAGGGACCCAAAAAATCATCAAATCCAATTCATAAGTGAATGGCCCATACAGGGATCAAACCCACAGCGTTTGTGCTATTAGCACCAGGAGCTAATAGAATTAGGCTGTGCTGAACAGAACGCCTTTTGGATTGTTTTCTGGAGGTAAGGCACCTGTATTTCACCAAAATCTAATTTCAAGCACTCTGGCTTTCACTGCAAGTTACTACTAAAACAGATACCCAAGAGTTTTATGTTATAATAGCAACAGATAGTCTTGGTTTATTGGGATAGGAATTAGAAATGGTATTATGTGTAATTTTAAATGAACTCAGGGTAAATATGAGAAGACAAATATTATCATTCTGCCAAATGATAATATCATTCAAATCATGTGTTATAGGCCTGGTTGTAAGCATTGGACCTTAGGTATTAAAGACAAAGGTATATACTGCCTCAGGAGAGTTCAGCAAATCCCTTTTTCTAAAAGATGTAACAACCAAATTTAACCCTGGTGTAATTCTGCTGCTTTCAATCCCAAGGGTTCATTTTGTTTGCTGTGTGTTTCCAAGTTGGGAAAAGACTCAGGAAACAATAGGAAAAATGTCTTTCTGTGTCACAGCACCTCTCATGCTAAAGCCTAGGCAGACACACAAGATCTGTGACATATTTGGTGTACCATGGACCAGAGAACTGTATCTTTTAAGGGATCTCCTAAGATTAAGCCTCAAAACATTCTGTGTGACCTTGGGAAAAGCACTTCATTTTTCTCTGGCTAGGTCTATTGTATAAATTAAACCCTGCTAGGGGGATGTTCCAGGGCATTGGAATTCAATCCTGTATAAACTGTTGACATAATCCTTGGCATCAGTTTTGCTGAAGCCAACTGGCAGTGTCCCAGACAATTCCCCACACAGCTCAAGAGTCAGCACAACCCAAGGCCATCCCTGGCAGATGTGAAGAAGGCCAGCCCCTCCACTTTGGAGGGAAACTCAGGGAACACAGCCTGCTCCATGCCAGCCTCTGTGCTCAACAGCGAGCCTGGGCATGTTTTGTTAATGAGTACAAACACATCTGATCCACCTAAAATGGGGATAATGTATTATTTCCTTTATAAAGACCTGTGTGATTTAAGCATGCAACTACCATTATAGGTATTGCATACATATAGCTGGACTCCCCATCAGATTATTTGAAAGCACTTGTAAATGAACTGTCTTTCCCCTCTCTAAGTACCAGGGAGCAGCTGCCAGAAAATACATCCTATAGGAAATTCATGCTCACACCTACAGGTAATGCCTGCCAGGAAAAAAAACCAAGGGAGTATCATGGTGGCCTATAGGGCAAGATTTCTAATTTCCTGCTTTGTAGGTGCAGGAGAAAAGATGTTTAGGCATTGTTCTCCTCCCTGTGAGAGAGCAGGGTGGTCTTGTCCATCTCTAGAGGAGATGTCCTTTGCTTTAGCTGATGCTCTCTTTCCCACCTGGCAACCTTGCCATGGCCATACGAGCCATCTGTGCTTGTGTGATGGATGCACTTTCATCACTGCAACAGCTTTGAGCCAACCATCCTCTCTTCCAAAAAGAGCTCAATTGAAGAGCAGTTGGTGATGCTGGAGATCTGCTCTAAAGGCCAGTAAGCAATAACCTGCAATTGATGCAGAGAATGGAAAGGAGGAAGAAGCAGAGAGAAAGCCCCCAGCTCCTTTGAGAGTCACTGCTTCCCTTTATCCTTGCCAAGTGTTCTGGAGCTCTTCACCCTGTTTGAGTCTGTCACTTGAAAACATTTTGCTTACAGATCCTACCAGATGCACAAACAATTGTATCTCCTCCAAGCACTTTGGACATCAGTGGGTTAGGAGCTGGATTCAAAATTCAAGTCATATTTCATCACCATATTCCAGCCCTTAGTGTAAGGCATCACTTATGGGATGGGACACTGGAGCTTTGTAACAGCTCCTTCTGGCATTAATTACCAGCCTCCACAGTCAAGGGCTACCTTTTTGGCCAAATGGACACACAAATGATTGCCAACACTAAGCCTCTTCTGTTTGCTCATCCTGAATCAGTAGGGTCTGTCACTCTCCCACACTCTCTTGCCAAACAGAATTGAACTGGCTACTCCTAATTTAAATTTGTGCAACTTTATATGTAACTATTCTTTCTAATCAAAACCACATACATATATATGATTAGTAATATAGGAAAATATGGTGTGCAATACCATACTGACACTTTCAGACAATCCTATTTTGGAAATGCACCATTCTGAGGATTTTGTTCCCAGCAGCATATACACAATTTCCTTCAGAGTTGTCAGCCTTCACCTCTATACGCTGTGTGCAGGTGCATTATAACCCACAGCTGGAACTGTTTTTATTAAATACTTTCTGTGTAAAAAAACCCAATAAAAATCAAACTAATGATAATTATTATGGCAGTTCTTTCTCTAAGATAATGGAAGAAACCAATCTCTGATAAAAGAAGACATGCAGCTATGTCTTGATCCAGTAAACAGTTGTCTAAGTGTTCACTAGCCCATTTTACAGAAGAGTTGTGTTTGCAAGAGGCTTTCATCCTAAAATCATGTCCTCTGCATAGATGATCCTGTAGCCTTCATCATCTGCTGCTATCTCGTCTCAGTTCTGAATGAAGGAATAAAATTATTTTTGCACACTTTGAAGGACCAACTTCCAAAGAAATCTTACAGCTGCACAGAAGACAGAACGGTTCAGCCAGTGGAGAATTGATGGACTGGCTGTAACAGGACTTACTCCATCACCACACCTCTCTCTCGTCTGATGGCAATATAAAAGTAAATAATGAGCCTACAAAAGCTGAGTTTGGCAGTAGTTCTATATGAAAAATGAGGATGCTTCATTGCTCTCAGAAATTTTTAAATTAGATGGATTATCAGCTACTAGGCTACATTTTAAAGTGTTCTTTTGGCAAAGTGTCCCTATAGACTGTAATAAATTGTCCAAAACCTTCTTCTACCCACTATTCCAAAAGCTGAAACTTCCTACAGCATTTGCAAACAGCTGCACTTTTCAGAAAGGCAGAAATACTCTCAAATTTAGCTACATGTTGGCAACCTCTATCCCAGACATTCACAGGACTCCGGCCATTGCTTCTCCCACCTCACAAAAAGAATTGCTTTCAACTGACAAAGCTTGAATTTTGACTCAGCCAAACCACAGCAGAGGTACATAAAACCCGTGGCCAGTTGGCACTAGCTCAGTCCTGGAGTTGATGGTACCTGCCCTTCAGATTTTCCAAAGGAGAGTAACCCTTGCGTCACACTGCTCAATGCCTCTTTTGTTCTGCTTTTAATCCTGTGTCCAGCCATGGGTTTATGTGACTCCTGAACTGCTGTCAGCAGGAAAGATGCCACTCGGTGCCATTTACAGGAGATTCAGCACCTGCAGGCTCAAGCTATGAGTCAAAAACCACAATTATGGGAAAGTAAGTCATGCACAGAGCAGCAAATCCAAGCATATCAGAGTAATAATGCCTATTATGCGGAGAAAAACCAGTGAGATGAAGGAACTGTGTTGTTAAGAGAAAGAGAGAATGAGAAAGAGGGAGTGTAGGTATATAGGCTGAAATCAACTCCATTTTTATTTTTTAAAAAATTATGTGAAACAAAAATGTATTTGGGTTATTGCAGAAAAGGAGGCACTTGGTCCAAGTCATGCTATTTTCATGAGGCAAGAAGACTGTTTTTTAGTGAAGCAGCTGTGGAAGAGGACGGGGTGGCTGACCCGGCCCCGGGTGGGCGCTCAGCAGCTCCCGTGCACCGAGGAGCAGCCATTTCCTCCTCCTTCCCAAGGCTCAGCTCCCGGATCCCTCCGTGAGGCGGAGCGCGGCCCGTCTCGCCGCCATGGCCGCGCAGGGCCCGCCGGTGGCGCAACGCCGCCATCTCGCGGCGGCGGGAGCGCCAAATGGCCCCCGCGGGGGGAGCGGGGCTGGGAGGCGCTGCGGGCCAGGGGCTGCGGGCCAGGGACAGCGAGGGCTCCGCAGGCAGCGGGAGCGGGGCTGGGAACAACGGAGGGACGAAACCCACAGGATCGGGGCGCCAGAGCGCCTCGTGAGTAAGGGCCGGGCTGGGAAAAGAGACTTTCGAACTGTGCTCGGGGTCACTCTGACAAGCTAAAGATCCCTACAGGCTATAACCTCCGTTCAAGGAGTTCTAGAGCATGAAGGGCCCCCTGAGCCTCCTCAGAGCTCGCAGGTACCACGTAGAGAGAGGGCTGCTCCACCCCATTTCCCTGCCAAACTGCACTGCTTTGAAATTTCTCCTACCATTTGCCTGCCTCTGGCTGAATTTCAGCTTGAAATTTTCAGCTTGAAAAAATAGTTGTGCCAGGGCCGGAACCGGTTAGGGGTGAAACACTTCTTGCCCATGTTAAAATCACGTACAGTCATTTTGTGCCATCAAACACCACAAATTTGTGCAAACGTGACTGAGTCCCTACTTTGAGGGATGAATTTGGTAAGGAGCCAAAGGAATGTAACTTTAGCCCAAACTATTAAAATGTTAAAAGATGTAGAAAATGTTCTTCACAGTAGGAAATTTTTAGACTTTGGCAGCTAAATTCCTTGAAGATATATTAAATTCTAGCATAGGACCACCATGTATAAAGGCAACTTTCCCTTCCAGTGTTGCCTTTGGGTGCTGCAGGCTGCTGCTGTATGGCTGGGTGCCTTGAATGCCTCCCTTTGGTGGTTTGTGTGCTTAACTACCCCTAGTGAAGGTTCACAGAAAGTGGCAGCTCAGTGCCATCAGCTCAGGGACTGTCACACCCTCTGCTCAAGCAGAGGTGGGTGTCATACTGTAGATGTTTCAGCTGTGACCCGTGTCACCCATGTACCATGACCCATACAGGTGTGGATATGAGGTCATGTTGTGGATTTGTTTTCCAGTTTGGTCTCTAGAAACCTGTGCAGTTAAACATTCACAGAAGTTAACATAAAGGTCACAAAGCTACATAAACCACTCTAAACACAGAGGTTGGCTGTGCAGCCATCATTCCAGCCCTTGTGCATCAGCATTAAAGGGTGTCTGAACCTCACACTTCTGGCTTTGGCTGGATGGGGTTCAGTCCCTGGTCCCTTCTATATCACAGTGATGGGAGCCCTGGGCACGTAAAGATCAGTGCTGTAGCAAGTCTGTGTGAAACTGAAGAGACCGTGAGGAGCTCAGGTGCAGCCAGAGCACAGTCCCGCCTTCCCACAGCTCCCCATGCCACGCTTCCTCCTGGGCCTGGCAGCTCATGCCGTTCATGGGCATCAGCAGGACCAGTAGTTTTGTGGTCTCTGAGAGGTCAGATGTTTCTGAACATTAAGAAAGGTGGACATTAAGAACCCAGCATTTCTGCCGTTAAAACAAGTGTGTCACCAAAATACAAGAGATGATTAATTCATACAAACATGTCTTTTCAGTGTGCAATGAGCTCTGCTACTGAGAGCTCCGTGACTTGGAGGAGGACAAGGACGTTCAGTTTCTATGGGGAAAGCCGGCTTTCACCCCTCCCAAGCAGACAGCAGTGCAATCTCAGAAAGGCGGGCCATGGCACCCCCTTCTCTCCCCCCGAGCAGCGGGTCGGGCAGCAGGGGGATTCCCTCCCCGGAGCCTCCACAGCTCCTTCCTGCGCGGTCAGAGCCCACCCCCTGCTGGGGCTCGGCTCCGGCCGCATTCCTGCCCTGCAGCCCCGCGCTCCGCAGGCTCACGGCATCTGCAGCCGCATCACACAGTTTCCGTCTGGCTGCACAGCAGGCAGTTCTCTGGAGCACGAATACCCGGCTGGTAGTTGACAGCGTGTTGCCTTCCTACACACAGGCGTGCTCTGCTGTCTCCAGCAAAAACTGGCGAAAGACTCAAGCCGTTAATTGTGAGGACTTGTGAAAAAAATTTTATCAGAAGAATCCTTCCCTTCTACATTTTGTTATATGCAGATAATGATGAGTTTGGTTTCTTTGTTTGGGTTTTCTTAATATATATTTTTGCTGTAGTTTTGGAGTTCACTCAAGATGTATGAATATCAGACATCATTGCTATAGCTCCAGTAGGGAAGTGGCTTATTTGGAAGGTGAGGGAAATCCCAACCTCTGGTTGCCCTGGTTTCTTTCAGTGAGGAGGGAATGCTGAGGCAATGAATATTACCAGCTCTTTGTCACTGGAAATCTCACACATTTGGGAAGTGACTAAGCTGTGGTTTTGGGGAGATTGCCTTTTATAGATGAACAAGAAGAAAAGAATGCTCAGTTTGTGTGAAGCTAGAGATCCAAAATCCTGAGCAGAGCTGAGAAAAACCTCTGGAGTGGGTTATCTGTAAGGGCCAATAGGGTGGAGAGAAGGCACAGCAGATAGCAGAAACATTGCTTGTGTAGGTTTGACTTCTTGGATTGATTTTTCCCATGAACACAGAAACAATTTCAAACCCTGAAACCCAAGTGTTTAGTACACTGTAGGTCTTCCTTTATATATCCAGTTGTGATACATATGAGAATATTGCTTGTATTCCACCACATTAAGTTGACTGTGGGAAGGCAGTCCAAATATGCTTCACAGGGCATGTAATGAAGGTCTTGATAGTCCTATATCTAGAAAAAAACAGAAAATGCTGTCAGTTGACCAGTTTCCTTTCAGACAAATTCATAAAATCATGCTACCATGCAGTTCTCATGACAAATCAGTAACAGCCTGCAGAGAGACATCCTGTGAGTTTCCATCTTGCCTATTAAATAGCAGGAGAAATTCCTCTGGGAGCGTCTGGTGGGAAGACCATTTCCACTGTAGCCTGAGATTACCTAGACTACAAGGCTTCCACAAGAAACTGCTGCTCCAGGAGGTCCCACAGATCAGCTGTCTAAGCAGAGTGAGTCTTCCTGCTTTGCTTCTGTTTGCATTGATTTTCAAGAGTGCTCATGTTTCTGCCAAGGCTCACTGGAAGGAAGGCCTGCAGGGCTTTAACCATCAGTTTGAACTGAATTTGTGCTGACTCTTGGACCCACAGGATGTAATTTCTGGTCAGCTGTAGCCTTTCCTGCATGCTGGCACATTAAGTGGTGGCTCTTTGCATTTCTGAGAACTGTGGGTTATAATTTCTAGTAAAATCAAGCATTTCTTTCTATTTTTCTACTAATCTTCTGTTTTACAAATGAATCAATAAATGATTGGAGCTCCAATGTGAAGCATTGCTGCACCTTGCCTAGAAGCCTGAACTGGCTGCAGCGAGGAACTTCCACCTGCAGGACTCTCTCACTTCGTGCTTCTGTCACTTAAAGTTGACAGAAATACAAGTACAGTTTCCTTTCAGACAAATTCTGTTCTCACCTTTGGCTTGTCCATATGTAGTACCCCTGGGGCAGGAGCTGACTTCTGCTTTGTGTTTGTCCCATGTCCAAATGATCCTGCCCCTTAAACAACAGGGCTTCTGATTCTTAAACACATTTTCAAAATCCTGTGGGAACATTCAAGTCCTGCTGGGGTAAGAGGTGCCACACTGCCAAACAGCCTGCAGACTATTGTGGTGGCTAATTTATTGGCACAGAATTACAGAGTGACCCAGGCTGATCTGAGCCATAGTCTGCTACTGCATATCCATCCACGAAATATGGGGTGTTCTTTCCAAATTTTTTCCTGGTTTGGCATGATTCAGGTTTTTCGATAAAGTTACAAACGCCGTTGACAGGCTGAGCCAAAATAAGGTCAATGTATACAGAAATTATAACTGGAAGTAAAGGTTGACAACTCTTAAATAAATACCAGTTTTGACCTCTGATTTTTTTAATAAAAGGAAGACATTTCATTCTACCTCACTTTCCACCAGGGTAGCTAGCAAGAACCAGAACAGCACATAACTCTGAGTGGTCATACACATGCATAGGTGGGAGCCAGATACTAAGCAATGTTCATAGCCCAGTGGGATGGAAGCAGCCTTCAGCTGGGGCTTCGGGCTACTGCTACCATGTAAGTTAGAAGCAGCTCCATTCTGTCTCCACCATAAGTGATAAACAAGTCATGAAAGCTAAAGGTTGAATTATGTCATTCTTGAGTGCAGTAAGCTCCTTTTAGTGGGCTGAAATTTGTTCTACTACCTTTGGAAGTTAGCACACAGGTATTTAATGCTTTTGGCTAACAATGCATTTGTTGACTTCTCAGATGTCATGTGAAGGGCCTGCTCTCTGTCTTCTCTGTCTGTGACAGCCATATAAGCTATGCCAAAAATACAGCCAAGACAAGCACTTTCCTCCAGATGTAAGCTGCCTCAATTGTAATTCCTGCACACTGTAAATAGGCTTCAGTAAGTTTGAAAGCCAGCATAAAACACAGATTTCTCTGAACTTAAAACTTTGCTGTTTTTACAGTGTTATGTTTCTGGGCAGGAAATCTTGATTAGATGCCAAGTTGGTAGGATATTCAATACCCTCCTATAAAATGTTTATAGTTGGGTGTGTATATCTAAGTGGACCTTTCTGTTGCTAAGTGAACATGATAAAAGAATCCCTCATCTGAGAATCAGTCAGGCAGCTGCAGAGTGCAGAGAAATTCCTTCCAATAAACACTGTAAGCATAGGAGAGCCATTCCTATCAGAGCCTCAGGTCCAGAGTTCTTCCCAGTATCTTCAGCATTTCCTGGTGTATAGACCTGAGCTTTAATTTAGTTCATAGTTTTAAATAACAGAACTGTGATTAAAGCTATGCACATAATTTGCTTTCACAAGTATAAACCAGAAACTTGATCCTATCCTAACAAAGGCAGATCCTTAGTGGTTCTACTATCACAACCACAGCAGTAACTAAAGAGCAGACATCAGATTATTTTTTCATAAATATGTGCTTTTACAGTTTTTCAGAAGCATAAAATTTGCATGTACATTTGTAACTTATGTATGTGGCTCCGTTGCACAAAACAATGTGTCTTCTTATACTAGGTAATATATTTACATGACACTATTACAACTATAGGGTTGTAGAAGGTCAGCTTTACAAATGTTGGAACCCAGGAAATTCCTCTGGCTGCCCTGGAGGACTCAAGACCCTGCCTGGGGGGCTCAGAGACCTTGGCACAGGGCCCAAGATACCTGTGACTTTGATTTTGACCCATGGAGCAAATTACCACCTTTATATGAAGAATTACAAGTCAAGAGAGTTTAGGTAGAATAATAGTTTGTCACAGGGTGAAAAATAGAATTTTGAGGTTTTTAGAATGGGGGCTTGGGGTCCCATGATGGAGAAATTTGGGCGTGCCCTATCCTTCTTCTTTCTTCTTCCTAGCCTCCATGTTCTGGGTGGTGCTGGCACTTTTGGATTGGTTTAAGGTAGAAACTCACTGTCTAACATAGGTGATAGGTATTGGGAAGTTATGGTAAATAATGTACACATAGTTTTTAGTATAAAAAGATAACACCACCGTGAGGGCAGCCATTGTGTCTCAGTCTGACCTGCTGAACAGACCTTGGCAGGCCAGAGAAAGAATTTTATAGATAAGAAAGAATAAATAATCTTGAGAATGAGAATAGAAGAGTTCTGACTCCTTCTTCGACTGCCAGGCTGGGAAAAGAGACTTTCTAATACATCTCGAGGTCACCCTGACCAGCAAAAGTCCCGAGATACAAATACCCTGCCCTCATTAATATCTTATGAGGAGATGCTAAAGCATCTCCACTGTGTAGTTTGCAAACATGCCAAACTAGTGTATAAAATATACTCCATGATCTTACTATTCCATGAGCAGGAACTATGTGATCATCCTCACATTAAAATTAGCCTCTTTATACCACTTTTATATTCAAACATATTTGCTCATTTGTAGAAGCTGAAATAAGTTTTATGGAGGCTTTTCAAAAGTATCCTTGGTTTCCATTTGCTACCCATTATTGCAGAAAGCCTTTCTATAAGCTGAGTGTCTTCGTAAGGAGATGTGACAGAGCAGGCCCACAGAGCTCCAGTGAGCTCCTCCCAAAGCTGTGATGTCCTGCCAGACAGGCCAAAGCTCCAGCAGCCATTGTGAGCACCCAGCTCTGGGTGATTTGCAGTCTGGGTGCCTTCAGGAGTCCCACCTGCTGTTCAGTGTCTCAGGCCCTGCAGAAGCACATCTGACTGAGGAGCAGATCCACAATGGCTGTAACCCCTGGCTGTGTCACTGCCATCCTGCAGCCTGTGTGCTGCTTACCATAGGTCACCGATGACAGTGCCTTTGGTCCTGTCACAGTCTCTTTTTATGTGTCTCAAACCCCACGTAGAGCATGGTACATTAAGCAATCAGCAAAGCAAATTGGACCCAGGAGTGCAGTGGAGCATACTGCAGAGAAAGGCAGCAAGCTGCTGGGAAAGCTGCATGTGTGACCTTACACAGCACTTGTCCTTTTGTGAATGGCTGAGGCCAGCAATGCTCTCAGGAGGACAGCTGCATACTCACTGCTGGGGTGCTGGCGCCAAGCCACTGGAATTCTGCCACTGTAACTAATGAACTCCCTTAGGAACCTCTGAGTAAGGTTTAACATTTTGCAAAATGCTTTATTCCCAAATGCACCAGTAAGGATGTCCAGCTGGTCTGGATGCACAAGACTTCACAGGACACACACTACACAGCCAAAGGTTAATAAAGCTAAGATAAAAACTTAAACCACATTTGTCCTTTGAATAGCTCCCGAGATAATGTGATTTTTCACCAAATTAGCAGCAGATGAATTATCAGGGTTCTGCTGGCTTGTCTGACATGAAACCTGTTCTGCTTGAGGAAAGGAAGAACTTTCACACAAGGGTGCTAGAGAACATGCAGTTGGGGAGCACTGCTACCTTGCTGTTAGTCAGACAGAAGAATGCTCCTCTTGAACACAAACTCCAATTCAGCTAGAACACTCACCCTAACAGTCTCTGCCAGGTTCCCTAAACACTATCTGTAAGTAGAGAACTGGGTGCATTTAGTCTGCTGTGTGCTTTTAGAAAGCTCTTATGCAGCAATTACTATCTGGACAAGGTAAGTTGTGACAATCCATTTCCTTGGCACTCAACAGGCACTAATGCCCATGCAAAAGAACCTGTAAGTACTTCTGTTCAGCTCCAAGCAAGCAAAAAACACTCTACAAGCATAGGATGATGATAAAACCAAAGGGAGTTTTGATGTTGATTTTGACCAGCACAAAAGCACACTCTTTTCTTTAGAGACTCCATGGTGAAATTAAATTGTCCTCCTGGTGCTCCTGCTGTCCCTTGTGGGTAAAATCATGTGTGTTCTAGCCTCTGCCTAAGCCTAAGGCTTTAACTACAGTTTACCTTTATTCTCTGATAGAACTCCTGCCCTTAGGTACTTTGCAGTAGCTTCCTTAGAGTTTAATGTATCATCTTCAGCCTCACATTGGCAGGACTCCTCAGCTCTCTCTCAAAGTTCATCCGTAGAGAGGATTATATATTGTAAAACATTACAATGCTTTAATAAGTGGAAAAGTTAATGGCAGAAGTTTTGTATGTAATGCTATCTCTGTCTGATCATTGTTTATCTTTTCAGAAGGAACCTGCAGTATCTGTTGTAAATTCACACAGCAAAGGAATATTTCCTTTCCTGCTCTGGCTACACCAGAAAATAAAAGGTGGCTGGCTGGAAAAAAAGGTAGAGATACAGGAATAACCATAAGTGAAGTGGTCAAGAAGCTAGCAGCATTTAGTGTGCACAGACTGAGAGGAGAAACAAATTTATCCGCATCAAGGGTTTTGAAGAATTGATGTATAAAATACAGATTTTTAAATTTAGGAATGCTGCAACCTGACAGCAGAACAGTAAGCACCATACCCATGCTTACTAGAAACACAGAGGTTATTTTGGCAGAGAATTATCAGTCTTTCTGTAATCATGAGCAAGTCTTAGAACAATTTTTGAATGAAAGAATAATTAAGACCTAAAGGTAAGTAAAAAATTATGTAGATAAAATGATTAGGGCAAATTCAGCTGGTATCTCTCATTGATTTCCCAGGCATAATTTTTTCACATGGATGCTAAACTGTCAAGCTAACTTGCTAAGCCAGGCTGATCAATTACAATGATTCTTGTCTTGAACTGGACAAATACCTTTAGAACTTAGTTATTCACTTATTAAAGTGAATAAGGAGCCAGCACAAGACAACATGGGCAAGGAATTTCTGAGTGGGAAGGAGAATAATACTGGCATTCCTCAAGGTGTTGTGCCTGATAATCTTAAAGGTTTTCATTTATTACTGTGGCACAGGTGACAAAGTTTTGAAGTCTTGTCATCATGAAAGAGGGATGGAATATTAAAAGCACTGCATACCACTGGTGCCTAAAGCAGTGCAAATAAAGTGGCATCTTTTTGGGCAGAATACAAGGCATATATGAAAGCAGGAGCTATTTGGAGGTTAGATGTCAAAAGCAAACAGTTAATAAGGCTTCTTTGTTACTGATACAGAAAGAGAAGCACTTCTGGAAGTTCAGTCTTACTACTTGAGAAAATTTGTTTGACAATAATCTCCTGTGGGAGTGTCTCACGCACTAAAAAGGTAGATATGAAACCTACTGTTCAGTCAGCTAAAGCTGTGTCACATCAGTCTGGCCCTCAGAAGAGTGCTCCAAAAAGGCCACCCATAGCTCTGAGAGGGCTGCAGCAAGGAAGGAATGAAGGCAGTGGTTGATCATATCATGACACTGATGGGATGGTTGTGAAAAAGGCAAACAGATACCTTATGTATCCAAAACGGTTTTTCTAAAGCAGAGTACTGACTTATTCCCAGGCATATATAACCAGAACTCAGCAGAGTTCAAGACACCAGTACTCAAGGAGGAACAACTCAAGACTGCACCATAGGCAGAGAAAGCTGCAACCATCAATGGGAGAATGAAAAACAATTTATCAACACTGCCTAAATGAATGGGCTTGTTTCGTCTCACAGAGTGAAGGCTGAGGTCACCTTTTTAAATGTATCATAGCAAAGAAGAGCTTTCAAAATTCCTAATATTATGTTGATGGAGGATCATAGTCTGGTTAAGAATAAATTTGAACTCAAAATACAAAGTTCTGAAACTATCAGAGCTTTTGGTATTGTCCAATGACCATTTTCAAAATGTTGCTTGATATGTTTGTAATCAGGGTTTTTTTGTTTGGATTTTTCTCTGAGATAAATATCGTAGCAAAGGGTCCTACAGAAACAAGAATGTTTCACTATTATTATGACCCTTATAATGTGATCTTGCTATCTCCTCTTTATTTCTGGTTCAGGCTTCAATATTGTACCTTCTCAAGCATGTTCTCAGTATCAGTCTATTAAAGAAGTTTTAGTTGTAAAGGTTATTTCCTGATAATGGATGAGTTTTGCTGAGCTGCTAGTCTTGCCTGAGAAATACTTACCAGCAGCTTACTCCCAGAAACCCCTGTGCCCAAGAGGCAGGATGTCAGGAGAGTTCTGATGCTCAGTACACATAAATAGCAGGGTGACATCAGACATTAGGAATTTGGTAGGCAGTAAACTGGTACTTGTCTGTGATAATTTATCCCTAGCAGCCAGGAGTTGCTTTAGAAGTCAGCCTGTGTTGGAAGCTGAATGAGTGAATGCTGCTTCTGAACTGTTTGCAAACATGCTGACTTGTGGCCATCATTAAGAATCAGCCCCACTAGTCTGGGTTCAGTGTGTAAGAGGTGGTACTTCCTTTTGTGCTGGCATTTTCACAGCATCCTCAGGTAGAAATTTGCAAGTGCAAATAAAGTGAAGGGAAGAACAGGAGCACGTTAAAATTTTACTTTGAAGAATTGCAACCTAGTTCTTTTCATGAGCTTTTAATGATCTTCATTTCAGCGATACAGGTGTTACCCAATGTTTGATTAAAATCTAACATGCAGAAAGATTAGAATTGTGAACTCAAAGTGGTTGCCACAGATCAGACTGTCTTATCCTGGAAACACAATTCAATTGGTCTTCTCTCCTAGTACAGGGTAAGTCAAGGATTTGCAAAGATAAAATAGATGAAGGCAGACTCTTCTTGAGAACTCTTTCTCTGAAATGAAGGGTGAATTGGATGAGATGCAACAGAACAAATCACTCAGTTCCCTGTTGTTTTCCCATCACCCTGTTCTGAAGGATCATGGAGACATGGGCAAGTGTGGCTTGCCACCAGTAGGATGAATGTCTGCAGGTTGGGTCCTGTAAAAGGGATGCCAAAATGCTATTTACATTGCCATTTTTGGTCAGACTCTATGAAAAGGAGAAGATGTAATAGAGTTCTGGACCATGAGGCCATATAATGGCTGGGCTCTCAAGTTTTCAGTAGTATTCTTGACGGGTCTGTCGTTGATGCAAACATCTTTGGGTATGTATTGGTGGCACAGTGACAGAACTTGTCCTCTGACCAGTAATGAAGGCCTAAAGCGGAGTTTGCAGAATACTTTTTTATTTTCTCTGCACCATGATTTTCTGTACAGAAATGTAAAACCTTCTTCCTGTTACATGCTTATGAGATTCATAGAAACTCTCAGATACTCTCCTTCTCCACCTCATGCAAGTCAGGCTCAGCTCTTACTCATGCAAGGAGAAGTAAAAGGTGTTGTCTGTCATCTTTTGATTTCTCTTTGTATGGCTTAATGAGTGCAGGTTGCTCAGAATTGCTGTTGGGGGCATTGTGAGAATGCAGTGAACTTTTGCAGTTTTCCTAGAAAGTAGGACAGGAGCAAAGAGGCAGCAAGAAGCAGCTCTGCAAGGCAGTAAAGAGGTGTGAGACTCTGCGGGGGCTCTTCCTCACTGACTCATCTGAGAGCTGTACTCCCACTTGTCATTTGAAAATGAACCTCTACCCCTCCCTCGACTGTAGTTGTCCCTAACAGTGTCGGCGTCACCTTTATACCTCTCTCTCTCACAAGCATGTGTGGGTGGTGCTAGTTTTGCACATGAAAACACTGGCTAGTGCTCAGCCTTGCTCTTTTGTTCTGCTAGTGGTCACCATTGGATACACTTTCTTTTATATTGTCAAAAACGTTTCCATCGTGGCAAACAGAAGAGATGGAGAGTGCTGCGAGGTGAGGTGCTCCTCCTAGCACGCAGTGGGTAACACCAGCCAGCAGACATGGGGGGAGGTCTCTGCTCGGGAGTTCCAGCACCTGCCTTGCTTTTTAAACACCCGAGAGACAGGCTGGCATTACATGTGAAATGATTCCATCAAAAATGATGACAGGGGAACATGGATCAAACTGCCAGATGGAGGAAAGGCATACTTACAAGAGTCCTTGCTAATATTACCGAATGTTTCAGATGGGAGCACAGTGACTCACAGAAGGGAGCTGCTCTTCTTCTGTCCTCTGTGCAGGTGCACTGATGGTGACAGCATATTGCCATCCCATGTGGGCAGCAGCTCCTTGAAACATGAAAGGAAGGAGTAAAAAGACCTCTGGAAATTTGAATTCTAGAATTATTTACCCTTAGGTTAATTCAGCCCTTCAGGCTTTCCATTGTCTTCTCAGGAGTGAAACAAACATTCTGATTCTACAGCTGAATGTGATGGCCAAGTCACAACTTGGCAAGTCTGGCACTACCTAGAGTCAATGGCCTGAATCCTAAATGCTGACTGCAGGCACATCTCTTGGAGGGAAAGGCCTTTCAGGGATGTGACAGATGTGACCTCACAGTCACCTTCCAGCCATGGGCTCATGCTGCCCATGAGATCCACGTAAAGCATCAACTTATACAGAAAATCACACTATGAAAAGCCAGTGTCCATAAAGGAGACAGAGGAGTCCTGCAACTTTCTTTGAATAAGGGGAGAGAGTCTGGTGGGGCAAATGCCCACAGGGTTTTCTCTCTTGAGGTTTTGGAGGGCACAGCCTCATTTTATCCTAAACTTCCAGCTGCATGTTGCCCTCTTCCTTTCCCCATTGGCTGAGGTACTAGGAAGGTACAGCCTTCCCAAACCACCTACCACATATTCCCCCCTTGAACCTGCATTTCCCCCCAAAGTTCAGAAACTCAGGCTTGTGCAGACCCATTTGTCTATTTCAGGAGTCAAACTGTCCGAGTTCTGTAACAAACCTGTGGCTTGAAGTTGGTAGAGATACTAAGACCCATTTCAAAGACATTAACACCCATACCCTCGCCAAACGTGGAATTGTTTGTAAAGGCATTAGCACATATCTTTCCTAGCAATCTCATGTAAACCTGCAATCTCTTGGAAAGTTGCTGAATGGCCTTTATGGATTGAATCCTTTACAAAGATTAGAAGCAGGGAGTCGAGGCATCTCTAAAATCACAAAATCCTGCTTCTTAATCCAAGGCCATTTGCTGTTAGAATGGGCACACGGGGAGCAGGAAACAAAACTGAGCCCATCACTCCTGCACAAACAGGATGCAGCACCAACACACCCAGAAAGGTTTAACAACATCTCACCTGAAAAATGAGTCAACAGATCAGCATTTTGAGGAGTGAGTAGAAATTTTCTGTTCCCAGGACAACAGCACTAAGCAAGGCTGAAAAGTGATGTTTTCTATTATTGTGGAAATTCAGTCTAGTCTGCAACATCCAGGAGGGAGTCAGGCTGATTTCAGCATTACAGTCAGAGCTGACTTAATCAATGATAGTTTAATACCCTTCTCAGTTGCTGTTGTCATGGCTGCTGCTTCATCTTAGTAAGCATGTCAGAGCCCAGACCATCTTAGGCCAGTATGGTTTCCACAAGGATGAGTCCCTTCCAGACATACCCACTGCAAAAAGTGGTGTCCCATGTAAAGACCAAGATCAGGGTTGCAATATCCAGCATGAAAAATTACACAGGAACTCAGTGGTAATTGGAGAGCTATTTCTGTCCACAAATGTTTCATGCGTGGTTTTGGGTTTTTTTTTTCCTAAACTGTAAAAATAGAAGGCATGATGCTGAAGAAAGACATGCTTCTTTTAGGCACTGGAGAAAGTGTGCAGCAAAATTAGACTTTATGCAAAGATTAATCCTTAAGTAGGGAGGTATGGGTGTCTTTTAACACTGCTTGACTTTTCCACAGGAGGTTTTGTATTTATAAGTGATTGTTCCTGCTCACACAGAAAACTTCTGTCTATTCATCTGTGTCCCTGGAGACTTCTGAACTTGTCATAAACCTGATATCCAATCAGAGGAACCCCTCCCCCCTGTGCAATGAAAATTTATCAGCTTGTCCTTCAGCATGTCTCAACAACTCAGAGATTATTAACTCATCTTTCAAGTGATTAATACTTCTGGGTGTTTGAGAGGCATAACTCTGGTACTTCTGAGGTGCTGAGAGGCCACAGAAAAGAGAGAAAGGGAATGCAAAGTGTGACAGTTTGGCTTGAGGGGCAGACTAACCCTGCTCTAGTTCAAGTCCTGTACCCACTCCACCGGGGTCCTGTTTTAACTGGCCTCTGTAGCCCCTGCACCACAAACAGCCAACAGCCCCTTTTAATCTCCTTCCTTTGTATGACAATCCAGATCTTTGGATTCTCAAGGGAGTACATCTGAGAAGAAGTCATTTCACTTAGAGCTGCCTAATTATAGCTACGTGTACAGCCACAGTTGTAACTCCTCTGCTAAGAGATTTTTAGTATTCATTGGTAGGCACCTCATTGGTTGCTGCAGAGTACCTGTCAGTCATGATAATTACTAATTTGTTTTAACTTGCCTCAGAAGCATTCCTAGAATTTATGGCTGTACTCTGAGTTGATACAGGCCTTGTTATTCCAGCTTTGCCTTCTACTATGACAGAAGTATGACAGAAATGCAACATGTACAGTCATCATGGCCTGTCTATAAGTGATGCACTAAGAAAATGCACAACCCCAATGTATACATGTTTCAGCCATGTACAACACCCAGCAGCACCTTACTATGAAATCACTCCCTGGATTGCTTTTGTGCCTCTGCCTGCATTTTGAACATACACACTGATAGGTGTGTGTATATAACTCTCCAGAAAAGCTGGTCTGTCTGTCCTTGCATGTATAACTGAGGCAGCTAATAGGGCTGCTGCATTCAAATGGAGTCAGGTCGAGGAAAGAAGAGCAAGGCAAGACAAAGGATAAAGACTATTTCACAGCCAGGCAGGCATGGGTCCAGTGCTTTTGTCCAAAAACTCTCACATCTTGCTCCTAAACTGACTCTGACAGCCTTGCAGAGAGCAAAGTTGCTTCAGAAGATTGTCATGCCCCCTGTTACAGGGGGATGTCCACAACACTGCTTTACTGGAGTGCAGTGGTACCAGTAAAGAGCACTCAGATCATGTAGAACACAGGGCAAGAGTAGCATAAATACAGAAATCTGTGCTATAATAAAAGGCCAATGTTCTAACCATAAAGTTGGAAATTATGCAAAATTTCCCTTCCCCCCTACCACAACTGCATGGCAAGCCTAGACCATGCTTCACCCCAGCCTGCACATCAGGACTTCTCCACAGCATGTCCCTGCCATTGGCCAACAAGCCACCCCAGCAACTTTGATGCCTGTGAATTGTTCCCTCACAAGCCTCCCCCTCCACTTCCCACCCAGCTTTCTGCCTCCCACAGATATTGAGTGGCTTTCTAAGCCATGATGTGCATGAAAGAAGCTTTCCAGCTTGACCCAGTAGAGCTCCTTCGCCATTTTGTCTTTAATTTCTGAACCGCTGTAGTGTGAGCCATGGCTGTTAGCCTGGAAAATGCAGTCTCTGTGAACTTCCCTGAATTCCCTGTGCATGGCAGAAGAAGGGATTTACATTCAACACCTCAGCTCTGCTGTGCTACTGGTCTCAGGAGAGTTCCCCAGGTGTGTATGATGAATTGCTCAAAGTGTGCCAGAGCTGTGAGTTTTTCAGCTCAGGTACCTGTTACCCCTGTGTCCCTCCTGACCAGAGGCAGTTTCCTTGCACACCCTGCTCCAAGTCCTGAGCTTTTGGAAATGCCCTGAGCATCTCTGTTTAGTTGTAGAAATTCCAACAAGAGTAGCATGACATTTTTCTCAAAGTGGGCAGGGAGGGGTCCCTGGCAGGGAGAGCAGGCTTACTTAGCATGTGGGCTACCCCAGTACAGTCATTCTGCCCAGATCAAGATTTCCCTCTTGAGAGCCAGCACCAGCCCTCTGCAGGAACACCTGGGTCATAATCCCCAGTCCCAAAATCTGAAGCATGGTAGCCATTAGGAATTTCAGAGTTTAGAAGAGGTTCACTCACAGAGGTTCGCTCTCTGTCATATTACAGATATGCTGTTAATTATTTTGAGTGGGTATTGAAGCAGTAAGACTTTGTGTGTTCCCTGCAGGAGAAGGCTGCTCCAGCAGCACCAACCTGGCTTTTGATGCTATTGTTTTAACTCAAAGACCCATCATACAATCAGTTCTGCTACTGGTCCTTGAATCCAAAGAATTTCCCTTCCATCAAACAGAAAGTTTAATTTGATGAACAGAGAGGCATTTCAAAATGTGACCTTTCCCAAGGTGAAGTACTCAGTGGATGTATTATTTATTGGTTTTCAATTTTTTCACAGGCAGACATGTCTATTCTGTCAGGAAGGTTAAACAAGAAGATGTTTAAAAATTCATTTAAGTGCAAATGCAGTCCTTACTAGTATAGTAATTCTTTCTCTTAACTACACATTTAAGAGCAAGATGTGCTTATACAGGAGGATAAATGATAGCTTGTCTGAGGCAGTACTGACAGCTTGTAGATATCCACTGCTGGATGCAGGTGCAGTTTAAATTGTCTCCAGCCCTTTCCTTGGGCTCTCTTGCCATCCATCTCCTCTCTGAAATTGGACCGTCCTTTAAGTGTGGAGTACCTCGGTTTGTCTCAGTGTCCAAGCTCAGGTTCTTTGGAGGGGACAGCACTGAGCTGCTCAGAGCAGCTCCAGCCACACCAGCTGACCTTGCAGGGCTCTCATGAGCTGGGCCAGGGCCTTGTGCAGGGGTGCAAGTGAAGGAAAGGCTCTTCATTTTGGAAACATTGCTCTTCTCTCCCTCTGGGGTAGGAGCAGAGGTAACCTTGGAGGTCACACTCAGGCCTGTCTCTTCTGGCTCCTGAGCATCTTGATAATTGCATGTGACTAATTCACAAGATTCTCTTTTCTTCCAGACCAGCGTAGCTTAAATTCTTCCCAGCTGGTTAAATAATATTTCCAACAGATGCAAGCAAAAACCCCACTAGTGGATTATGGCAAAGTAGAACAATTTGCTGAGAAATTAGTTCATTTGATTGGAAGTAGTACATTATATGCGGTAGTGAATCCTTTAGAACTAGAAAAATGTGCATGAATAATGTAAATAAGAGCAGCATTTTGTACTCATCTTTCTGGGAAAATAAGTCCTGACAGCTTGTTGGATTTGACTCTTCTGGCTATTTATGATTGTGACTTAGAAACTCTTCCTGATTGAGTGTTCAGTCAAGTAAAAAGGAGGAATAAAACCAGCATGGGCTCTTATATGTTCTGTTATTAAACCTGACAGTGCCTGGCCCTTATTCTCCCATGCCAAACTGGGGCTGGGCCCCTACACAGACTTTGTTCCCGAGCTCTGGCTGCTGACACCATCCTCCAATTGACACTGTGTAACACAGAATCATTAACATATGTTGAGCAAGTTTAAATTCCTTCATAATCAGGAGTAATCAGTAATACAGGATAAAAATAGTAAGTAAAAACTGCAGCCCAAGTGATAAAAATAGCCTGACTGAAGCAGTGAAGATGGAAAACAGCAGAGCTTGAGGCTGCAAGGCCAGGACCTCAGAGTCCTGCTCTTCCTCTGCCTCCCATGTGCACATTTATAGTCTCAGTGCAAAGTGCCATTAATACCCCATGGACCATGAAACGGGGCTTTCTGCACCACGGAA
Source organism: Molothrus ater (assembly GCF_012460135.2). NCBI lineage: Eukaryota > Metazoa > Chordata > Aves > Passeriformes > Icteridae > Molothrus > Molothrus ater. Next base: position 129,301,228 of record NC_050478.2, read on the forward strand.
AGGATTTGTCTGTAAGCTCTCTAGACCCTAGAAAAAAGGGCAGCTTTGATAGAGTTTGCATAGCAGGCATCACAGCCCAACTCCCCATTTCATTCTTGGTCCCCAGCAGAGCCCCTGCACGAGCAGAGACTCTGAATCTGACCAGTCCAGCACTTCTTTTTCACACCCACATCACCTCCTTATCCCTTGGCAAAAGCCACCCTGGTGCACACTGGCAGGTGGGTGATCCCAGGTGCTGCACTGGGAGCAGTGAGCCCCCCCAGGTGCCTGCAGCACAGCACCCAGCACGACAGGGTCAGCACTCACAGTCCTGGTGCAGCACTCCTCTCCCTCAAAACCCTCTCAGATGAGCCAGAAGCACTCTGAGCATGAAGCACTGTCCCCTGGCACTCCCAGAGCCTGCTGCAAAGTCCTCATCTTGCTGCTGGAGAAATCTGGTGGCACTGTCACATCCTGCTCTTCGGGCACATCAGTCTTGAGAGCTGCATGGGCTGCAGAGGCAGATCCCCCAGGGCACAGGAAGGAGTGCCTGTCTCTGTGTCTGCACTGCAAGTGAAACATGGTTAGCAGGGTGTGGAAGATGTAGGGACTTCCAGTCCTTTCCAGTTCTTTCCCACATTCTTAGCATGGGTGTGTAGAAAACGAAGAAATTAAGCATCTTGCTCTGCTATTTTCTCCTCTCCTGTGACCCAGGCAACAGTGAGTAAGTGTAGTGCCCATGATATACTCTTATTACCATAGTAACTCAACCAGGAGCTGATGATTGCACAAGAAGATGCCAAAAGGGAAAGACTGTCTAAGGAATAAATCAGCTCTCTGCTAAATGGGTGCATCGTCCCTATCTGCACTTGATAGGCCCTACAAGGCAGTGGGATTCCTCTGGCACACAGTGAGAGCAAATTACACCTTAGGTCCAAGTCTGTGCTTGCAAAGAAATCCTCCTGAAGGATCTAACACTTTACATCTAAACGAAAAATTACCCACCCCTTATTGGAATGATTTTCAGCAAGGGTCTACACTACCCTCTGCATTTCTCCTATTTCCTTTGAAGAAAGGATGTGGGGTGCAGCTCCAGCTGTGCCCCCTGTGAGAGCACAGGCCTGTCTGCAGTTCTCCATAACAGCAGCTGCTCCATGCAAAGAGGGGCCAGCATTAATGTTTCAGCTTAGTGAGAGCAGCTGGAGCCTCCAGGCATGGGATACCCTTGGCAGCCCAGTGTCTGATCATTGGAATCTCTGCTGTAGCTCTGGTGCTCTGGGATGAGAAGGCTTTAGAAAAGACTGTGGTGGTGACACAGCCCCTTGCTCCAGGCTGTACCATCCACCTGAAAACCTCACAACAGCAGCTGGTGTTTCATACTCTTGCCATCACCTGTGCTCCACGGGGTCTGAAGTCACTGTCACACCCAGGTGAGTCAGGACTGAAACACAAAGAAGTCCAAGGCCATCAAAGGGACATGTAGCAGGGCAAGGTTTTGAAAGCTCATGTCTCAGGTGAACGTAGTATGAGTCCATAGGTGATGTCAGGGTCATGCATCCTTTCCTAAAACAATTAAGATCAAAGAGGACAATTTCAAGTACATGGAGTTTTCTTCATATTTTCTCCTTAGTTTTGCCTTTTGGGAAGTAATCTTTATACCAGCCTTAAAACTGCTGGTCTAACATTCACCACTGTTATTCAGGGCCATAACATTTCTGCTTAGTATCCAAGGAGTGAGAGGGACACAGAGGAGCAGCAACATCAGATAGTGATCACCCTTCAAACTCCATCTTTTCCAACAGCCTAGGACACCTCCTTTGATAAGACAGGAAGAAACATGTCCATCAGTGACATTACATTATAGTGGAAAGCAGCAAAGTCCTGTCACACAATCCTGCCTTTATGGATAAAAATATTTCACAAATATTTTCATAACCTTTCCACCAAGCGCTGTTAACTGGTACAAGGGCAAGGCTCAATTATGCAAGGTTTCCACTTAAAGTTTCTGGTCAGCAATAGCTCAAATTCTTCTCTACCCCTACCTAGAAACTTGCAAAAGGAAAACCTTCTCTTGAGTCCTGAAGCTGCACCAAAACCAAAAATATATATATTGTGGAGGAGAGGAGAACTGGTGCTTTCATTTGGGAACACACAGAACATAACTCCTGTAGATGAGCTATATATATATATATATTTATATATATATCTGTGTGTGTATATATATATGCCTATTTGTGCATATAAATCCTGAGAGATCTCTCCCCTGCTGCTGTGATAATAAACCTCTGTCCCTTCAGGGCATCAGGTGACAAGGCCACCTGGTCTCCTGTCCCCATCTCACACTTTTCTCTGCCTTTGGCACATAAAGGCACCTGCTGACATTACAACACATTTGAGCAGAATATCCAAAATGCTTCACTAGGAGGCCAGAAGCAAGCATAAAAGAACCCTGTCACTGGATCTTCCTGAGCTTTGCCAGCAGAGAGCAACAGGTGATCATGCTGCTGGCCCTTTGTTTCAGGGCCAGTACTGGAGCCAGGGACATGCCACAGGGCCAGGCTGGGTCTCAGCACACACAGGACAGACACAGACTTCTTGGATGGCCTCTCCTGCTTCCTGTGCTAGCCACTGATGTAAACCAGAGCCCAAAGGCACTGCAATCACTGGGGCTCTGGAGAGCTCTGCCAGGGCAGAGGCTTGTTTCAGCAGGGCTGCTTGAGGGAACCCACAAAACATCCCCCAAAGCATGGACAATGGCTGCAGGAGGCACGTGACTGATAGTCACACAGAAAAGGAAGATGTGCTCGGCCAGAGCCAAGACTGCCAACCCAGTGCTGCCACTGCAATCAGACAGTGTAGCACATATGCTGAAAAATAAGTGCTGGAAGATGGGCCTTTCACTTCCCTGCACCTGAGGTGCAAGGAGGACATTTCAGCTTGAAAGGGAAGTGAATGAATGAATGACCTGCTGGTTCTGTTACAGGAAAAATTAATAGTGTTGTCATAAGTGTCTCCACAAATCTCAGTGACAGTTGCAAGGGACCATGAGCATTTGATCTTCCTTGTCTCACACCTGTGTTTCTGGGTAGCACACAGCTCTTGTATGCCAAAGCCTGACAGAGTGCCTACCACCCAAAATGTACCAAGCAGAGTAGGTAAGTTCCAGGTTAATTGAACTCAGATGAACAAAGACACAAAACTTTGACTGAGTGCACCCATCACAGAAATAGAGAGAAATAGCATCAGTCTGGTCTGTGCTCAGGTCAGATGAGATCCTAAGACCCCTGTTTCATTTACATTCCTCTTTAACAGATACAACCTCTTGCCTTTCTCCTGGAGTTAAGCTTTTTTTTTTTTTTTAATACATTTCCTGAATCTTGAAGGAATTCACCTCTGCTACACAGGAAGGAGGGTCTGTTTCATACAGATCACCAACAAAATCTGAGCCTGCATAACTTACACAGTTCCTACCTGGATGAAAAACACTGTCTCTGAGTCCTTATTGCTCATGCATGAAACTCAGTGGTGAGCCATTGAGCAGTCAGGAGGTGTTGGCAGGGGAGAGCAGACACTCCTGGTAGCCACTGCTGCTTTCATAGCAAAATCTGAGGGGCAAATAGGCAAAATACAGTAAATGTGGCAGTGAAGAGGATACTTGTCCTCTGGCAATACAGCTCCTATGATGGGACATCCAGTGAAAACCAGACTTGGACAACTTACTTTGAAAGCTAATGCATTGTTTTACCTATTCTTCTCCTGAGATACTCATGCAAAAGTACTTGAGGGAATGCCTTTAATTATAAGGTATTATAATTAATGCATAATTATACTTATGTATAAAAGTCTTGTTGCAAGGCTGCCTCACCAGCTCATACCTCCATTCCCACCATTCCCACTGGGGTCAGACACCAATAGGTGTTGAGTGTCCAAACCCCTAGAGCAGCTGACCCTTTCTCTTCCCTAAAATCTCTTTACAACAGGACAAACCAAAAAGTGACACATGCCAGTCCCAAGCTCGTTCCTAAAATACTAATGGAAACAGAAAACAGGGTCAGAGACAATGTCTGAGCTTTGCATGTGACAGCCTGCACTCAAGGAATCTTACTGAAAAAGTTCAGGGCAGAGGAAAGATGAAAAAAAAGAAAGTGGAGATAAAGTCAGTGGAGCGGCTGGAGCGTGTGCTAGAGCTGGGCGAGACTGCAGCTAATGATGAGATGACAGTGTGCAAAGAGATTTGAAAGTGGGAGTCAAACTGGGAAGTCAGATGAGAAGCTGGAAAAGACAGGTGCTGAAGTGTGTGATCATGGAAAATAGTGTGGAGAGAGAATGAAAGTGGAAACAGCAGAACAGAAAGGTTTTGTGAAAGGAGAAGACACATCTGTCATCTGCTCTACTAGGCTCAAAGGAAAGCAAAAGGCAAAGTGGCATCTCAGCCCTCTCTGTAGCAGGTGGCTTGCAGGCTCCCTCCCCACCAAAGCTCTGGGAGGTCACAATTAAATGCAATGAAGTGGAATAAGATAGGCTGGAACATTGTAGGGTGGCAGTGTGTGAAGTCTGGAAGGTAGTTTCTAAATCCACCTGGAATTTGTTTCTCTGATCTGCAAGGAAAATTGTGTTCACAGACCTGCTAAGAGTCAAAAAATAAAAAAAGTTCAAGTTTACTATATGGTGGCAAAACATTGACTTCTGTAGCAGCAGGGGAAGGAGCTGTGGGTGGCCAAAGCCCTGGGACAGATCAAGTGCAAGCCTCCAGCCCTGGACCCTGCACCCTGGGGGCTCTAAGGATCCCAGGAGCACTTCTGTCAGGCTAGTGCTCTTAGGAATCATCCTCCTTCTCAAGTGTGAGGACTTTGTGATCTCTCCACAGCTGTCTGCAGGCTGTTTTCGGAGGAACAGAGGGCACTGAGGCATTGTGTGTACTTTGTTTTCAGCAAGGCCATTTTAGTCTCAGGTGTGTGGAACTGGATATTTAAGCACCCACACTGTCCTTGCACTGACTGTCAGCCCCATTGGTCATGCTCTGCCCACTGCTTCAGCCCCACACGAGAGGGAAGCCCAGCCCCTGAGGTCTCCCCTTGCCCAGGGGTAACAAAGATGGGTAACAAAGCTGCCTGCCTCCAGCCCGTGCACTGGATCTGCAAAGGGCCTGCTTCCAATAAAGCCAACAGCAACCTGCCTGTGGGACAGACTCTGAGCTTCCTTATTCCCATCTCAGATGACGATGGGAGCAGGAGAGGTGTGAGCCAAACACATCTGGAGAGCCAAATGCCTGCATCCCCAGCTCTTCTTTCAGGCTCCAGAGCTCTGCAAGGTGGCTTAACCCTGCCTGGACACCAGGTGCCCACCAAAGCCACTCCATCACTCCTGTCTTCAGAGGGACAGAGGAGAGAAAATAAAATGAAAAGTTTGAGGAAAGGACAGAGAGAGATCATTCAGCAGTTATTGCCATGTGCAAACAGACTCAACTTGGAGAAATTAATTACCAATTTACTACCAATAATATCAGAGTAGGATGAGAATTAAACCCAAATCTTAAAAACACATTCCCCCCCACCCCTCCCATCTTCCTGGGCTTAACTTTATTCCTGACTCTCTAACTTCTGCCAGCCCTGCAAGGGGACAGTGCAGGGGAACAGGGAATGTGGGTTGTGATCAACTCATCACATGCTGTTTCTACCATTGCCCCCTCCTCAGGGAAGGGAGCTTACTTCCCTGCTCCAGCATGGGGTCTTTCCCATGAGAAACAGTCTTCCATTAACTTCTCCAGTGTCAGTCCTTCCCATGGGCTGTAGTTCTTCACAAACTGCTCCAGTGGGAGCCCCTCCCACAGGGCGCCGTTCTTCAGGCACAGCCAGCTCCAGTGCAAGTTCCCCATGGGGTCTCAAACCTGCTCCAGCATGGGCTCCTTTGCCCACATGTTCCCAGGTCCTGCCAGGAGCCTGCTTTAGCATGGGTTTAGCACAGGGTCTGAGCCTCCTTCAGGCACCCCCTTGCTCTGGTGTGGGATCCTCCACAGGTGGATATCTGCTCCACCATGGGCTGCCTCACCATGATCTACAGCATGGGCTAAGGGGAATCTCTGCTCCAGTTCCTGGAGCATCTCCATCCCCCCTTCTTCACTGACCTTGGTGTCTGCAGAGTCATTGCTATCACATAATCTCATTCTGGTCTTCTCTGGCCACAAATGTGTCTGTGCAATAACATTTTTCTTGTATTAAATTCATCATCCCAGGGGTGCTACCACCAAAACTGATGGGCTCACCTTTCCCAGGGGTGCTGCCATCATCGCTGATGAGTTCAGCCTTGGCCTGGTCTGCTTAGAAGCTGCCTGGCATTGACACTGTGGGACACAGAGGAAGCTTCTAGCAGCTTCTTGCAGAAGCCAACCCCAGCCCCCCACTCCCACCCTTCCCCCCCAAAGCCTGCCACGTAAACCCAACACGTTCACTTCCCAGATCAGGAGTCCATGGCATCCAGTGGTGGCTTTACCACCATCAGACAGTGTAAAGAAGAGTGAATGGAGGCTCATCCCTTAAGGCTGAATGTCTCATAGTGGCCAAAACCACAGAGAGGTTGTATTTCGAACATGTCCCATCACAACCTATGAGTTAACCTCTAGGGTGGCATTGCATGCTGGTGGCCATGAGGAATCTCAGGCACTCACCAGTTCAGGTCTTCCCATCTCAGCTTGGGATGCTGTTGTCCACTGAGACATCAAGGACTCAAAGATTCCTGCCTTATCTGTTTATCTGTGTACTGGCAACCTTCACCGATGCTCCAAAACTTCATATATATATATACATATATATATATATATATATATATATATACACACATATACACATATAAGCAGCCCAAATCCAAGATTTCAGCAGTACAAGTGATGGGAACCTGACATACCTGACATTATGTTTAAGCTCTCTCCTGATTGAATCATACGCATGCAACTGCTCTGAAAGATCCAGTAGCTAAGTTCCCAACAGGAATATGCTTCATTAGCTCCATTTACTTTTGTTTCTATTAGACAAACATTTCTGTCTCATCACACAACAACACCCCCAAAGCAGACAAATAGCTTTTGCTAGTTTCACACCAGCAAAGACTAGTTACACTGGCCTCAGGAAGTCGACCTACATCCTTTAGGCTGTTATTATCTCATCAAACAGGCCAACCTTATGCTAGCTAGTTCTTGCCCTGTCTTGTTTCAATCAGTTGGCATAGTGGCTCTTTTTTCAAGGATTCACATTTCATTTGCATAAGAACATTAGTGGAGAAATTTCAGAAATAAACGCCCAGCTTAACCCTGCTGTACCCTTAGGAAAAGTCCTCTTCACTGGGAAGGCTTTTTGGCATTTCCCTTCTCCTCCACTGGCTAAAAAAGAGACAGGAGAGAGGTCATGCTCCTCTTTGTGCCACTTTCAAAAACAGTGGCTTTCACAATAACAAAACACATGCAACATATTCTGTCTAAGGCTAGGCTAAAGTCATAATTTGTCTTCTCCAGACAGACCAAACAAATACAAGACCAGAGTAGGCAGGCCAGAGAATCTTACTGCTGGCAAACTCCTGAACTTTACATTCAAGGAGGGTATGATCAGCACATATGGCTGGGGCAGTACCACATTCAGTGCCCTGCTTTGCACATTTCACCTGAGGCAATGATGGGTATTTAGAAAAAAACACAACAGTCCCAAGAGTGGAAAATCCCAAATCTCCTGCACAGGGCACAGAGCCCAACTGTTGGGTTTTAGAACCAAACACCTTCTGTTTCTTGCTTTGTTCTCCATGATTTTTGCATCTGTGGCCACAGTGTAGTGCTCCCAGTTCCAGCAAGGAAAGATCAGAAGATCTTTCTTTATCCTTGAAATAGCCTATACCTCACTGGTTTCTAGGAGGAGGTGGTGGATGTGTGGTCAGGCCCCTCCAGCTGAGCAGATATTCCAAGTGCCAGACGCCACTCTCCAGCAGGGAGGGAAGCTGGTGCCTGTTTCATCCCATCCTTCACACTCACTTTCTCTTTTGCTGTGAGCTGTAAAGAAAGATTGTGCTTTGTCAAGGTTAATGAGATATTTATTCTACATTTGATCTCTCAATTTAAAGCTTAATTACCGCCCTAGAAGGCTCCAGCCCTTGGAAATCAGCATCTGTGAGTAACAAAAAGATGGAGCCCTCAGCTATTTCACACTACATGAAAGGAGCACCATGTCAGATCATGTTATGAGCTACCTCCATTATCTGTGAGTCAGTCAGTCGTAGGTTTTCCTCAAGCCCATGTTAGCCCCTACTGCCATCATCCTCCTTCCTTGATGCTCCCTTTCAAAACCCTCTCCTCCCTCCCTCTTTGATGCCCATTTGAGGACATCCAGCTGTGGTGCATGGTCCCCCAGACTGGGAGATCCTTCAGCCCCTCAGGGAAAGGTTTCCTTGGCATGAAGGCACTGCCCTATTTGGTTGACAATCCCCCTCCAGAGACACCCTCGAGCTGTCTGCAGGATGTGCTACCTGTCTGTCCCCTGGAGGGGTGCCTGCCTTCCTGGAGATGCTTTCCCTGGGATATAGCTATGGGCCTTGAACAACAAGGGGAGGAGACACAGGAACCCAGGAGAAGCAAAAAGTGTCGCTCCAAGTGCAGGGCTAGCTCCATGCAGAGCCCATGCACACTCTTCTGCAGAGGCTTCTGGCTACACCAGCCTGGTACAAGGAGGGGTCTTGCACCTCAGAATCTCCATGCAGGTCCCTGCTGCTGCTCCTGCTGCTGCCACTGTCCCACACCAAGGCCTCGTAATGAGATGTCAGTGTCACCTCTGATGTCTCCATCCAACCTGGGTAACATGGCAGAGCCAAGTCCCATGGTGTTACACTGGGGCAAGGGGGCATTTGAGCAAGAAAAGCAGTGGAGGGCTCCACCTGCAATACCCAGCACCACCCAGACCCCAGTGACCAGCAATGTCCACCCAGCAACTTGCAGAGGAGCCAGCACACCCTGTCAGGCCTGATCCTGAACCCAAGCATGCCTTTGCTTGCCTTCATTTTCTGAAGGCTAACATGACAGCAGTCCATTAGCAGCTGGGGGCAGCTCAGCTTCTGGGCTGAGAGGTTTTGGGTGTCTCTGGTATCCATCACACTGTGGGTGCTGCTATAGCTCATCTTCACTGTCACCAAGGAACTGGGTGTGAGCTGCATGGTGTGGCACCCAGAGAACAAAGAGCACCAGGGCTGGCACAGCACAGCAGGAGGCACAGGCATGGATTTGACACTGCATCAGGCCCCAGAAGGAGCAGTACTGGATCACAGTGAATGTGCAGATGGCACTGTGGACTGAGAGCCACTGACACCTTCATTGTACGGCCCAGGCCCTCAGTGGCAGATGTCACCCATCCCCACATGCACATTACCGGCCCCATGGAACCCAGAACCAGGACTCTGATGCATTTACTGGTGGGGACCTCCAGAGGTTGAACCTCCAGAGGTTGGGGGACTTTCAGTGGGGGATAGGGACCAGCATGGAAATGTCTGAGGGAGTTTGGGACACCTATGGTGACAGGAACCTCTAGGGGTGGCTAAGGACCGTGGGAGGTTAGGGAGATCCATGGGTTGGGAGTGTCCAGAGACACAGAGGACATGCAGGGAGGGGGTCAGGAGTGGGCAATGCCCCTGCACCATAGTGACCCTATATCCAACACCATGTGCCTCTGTTCCCCCCTGCATATGGCTGCAGGTGTTGGGAGCCCCTCTGTGGGGGTGTGTTGGGAGAACTACAACCAAAAAACCACATCAGGTCAGAAGCTTCTGCCAGGCAGGATGCAAAGCAGCACAGGCCAAACCTCCAGACTGCATCAGCACAGCACGTTACGCTGAGCTGCACTAATTAGTAGCCTAAAGAGAAACAGCATCAGCATGGATGAGCTCTCTCTGAATCAAGGCTCCCTGCAGGACCCGCTTGTGCATCAGCCCTCTCTGCAGGCATTGCACCAGTTTCCAGCTCTGGCTCCAGGTCATTGTGTTGGTCTCCCATGCTGAGGTCAGGTGCACCTGGCAGGCACCTTCATGGGGGTCAAGGAGAGCTGGGGGGTCACTCAGGCTCTTAGAACCAAAATGTGCTGGGCAGGAAGCTGAATGCTCTTTTGGAAACACTTCTGTTCTAGGCCCCACAACCTCCCAAGGAGGCAGGGTAAATGGGTCAGTGGGAGGTGAGAGCAGTGACTCCTCAAGTGTCAGCATGGAACATTTTCACTGGGATGTGTTTCTGAAGTCAGGACTATGTGTATTCTCCAAGCTTTATATAGTTGCTTCTGTAAAGAGAGGAGCTGTCATATGTCGAATGTCTTAAAAGATTTTAACAAGCTCGTCACCAAAAAGAAAGTTATTCTGAACAATTATGTTTTCAGTATGACCCATGAATACATAAATATAAATGATTATATTATAATCAGAATTCTGGGGCTCATTTAGCAAGTCTGGTTCATGACTCTGCAAAACACTCTGAAGGTAAGAGAGCAGTTACGACTCATCAAACACACATAAATTTAACTGTGGGCAAGAGAAGACATTTTTAAATGTAGCTGCATGCCTCTTAAAGACTTGCTATGTTTAAGTAGTCAGTGTTCTTCCAAGGCCATTGCTATAATTGCAGTTATTCACAAGGAAAAAACACTCAGCCTCTCAGCCTCTGTATTTCAGTTTGAGATAGCTTGGAAAAATCAAATCCACAGAATGTGTCCAACTTGACATTTCAAAGCTTAATTTTTAACATTTGCTTTGATATAACATAGTTGTTCTATTGGTAGTTTAGCCCAAATTGATTTAAGATTTCTTGGTTACCTAAGGAACAAATAAAGAGAACAGCAACCAGCCCTCTCCCAGCACTGCAGGAAGGGAAGAGCTCTTTGGCTCACAGTATGAAGCTGTTGTCCCCCCAGTGAAGAACTATGCAGTGCTGCCCAGCTGTGCTCAGTCTTACCAGGGAAACATCAGTTTATGACACTCCACAGTCTCCAGCTGCAAACTGGAAAAAGCTCTTGTTTAATGCTTGCCTTAAACTACCTTCTGCTGTATTATACTGTCAGCAACATTTATTTGAGCCATTTCAAGTATCCCTGAACAAGACGCTATTGCTCCTTTTTCAGGCCTCATGTTTAAAAAGAATTACTCAAATTTTAAAGCAAATGAAGAAACAAACAAGCACTAACAAAACAACAAAAATCATCCAGTAATAATAGAGGTGAGTCTCTCACCTTCTGTTGCAATAACAAAGTTAAACAATTCAAGATGTCATCACTGCTCTGAGAGGTATTCCTGCTTACAACAGCTCTGACGCAGGCAGGGGAAACTCCTTTCAGAAGTGTCAGGACATGCCCAGCAGTGGCAATGTGTAATGTTTCCTGTTATCATGGGATCTTTCATTAAATATGAAAGGAAAACAAGGTATGTCATGCTGGAAAAGCCACGTTCCTTGTACTGTAGCCACAGCCCGCGAGGTGGCAGAAGGAAGCGGGTGTCACCGCAGGCTCAGCCAGCTCAGCCTGCACTTCTCCTCATCACTGGTGTTCTGAGTTTTGAAAAGGAAGGCAAAAGAGAAGAACAGAAGCATGCTTAACTCTCATGTACAAACTTTCCTGAAGAGGAGGATAAGCTGCTAAAAGGATTGTTTATATATGTTAAAGACAGAGGGAAGTGCAGAAAACAAGTGCATGCTTTTAGCACCCTTTTAGCACTATGTACTTCAAAATGGTAAGAGAAATAATAGCAATGGCTAGAAATTATTTTGTGGCTCTTAGTGAAGTGATGATTGCCAAGAAGATGCCTTCAGATAGCTCTGTTGCAATATAAATTTGCAACAAAATTATCAAACCAGCTCTCTACTAAACCCACCTGTCCTGTATGTTTATTGACTTGTTTATTGACCAGGACTATAACCAAATTTAACTAATTTTTTAATTAGGTAAAAAAAGAAACTGGGAGCTTGTTCAGCTCCTCAGTCTAACACATTCTGAAATCCTGAAGGAATGCAATACATTAATTTATTCAGAAATCAGCAATTAACTTCTCAAGCTCCAAGAAACCTGGGTCCTGATGAAGCTTCTGGGGGAATCCCTCCACATACCTTACCCACACATGACTGCAGCTCTCTCCTGCATAGAGAGGATACGGTGGTTGCATTATGCTGAGTAGCATTCCCCATAGCCATGTACTTGGAGGATTTGCTTCCTGGCAGAGCTGTGCCTCAGGTAGGAGGGTCCTATAGGTATTTCTTAACTCCTTTTGCAGGATTCCCAGCATGTCCTGCATCTTTTGGAATTATCTGCTGAAGGAAGCTCATGCAAACACCTGGTTTCATCCTATATTGCAAAGGAGATTTAAATCTCAAGATACTGCAAGATACTGCTCTCTCCAGCATGCTAGTTCAGCAATATGGTTTTACCATTAGTTTCTTGGGAAAAGAGCACAGAAAACAGAACAATAATCTGTTTAACTCCCTCAATTAGCAAAGGTAGGGAGGCCAACATGAGCTTATCAGAGAGCGGAGAACCATGAAAAAACTTCTGTGCAATGCTGTGCATGCCCCAAAGGGAAGGCTATGATGAGAGCTTGTGCTGTTGCATCCAACCACCAAGCATAAAGTCTCAGAAAACCAGTTTTACTCAGCCTGTCCCTCACTCCTGCATGCATTGCTGCTGGCCTGACATCATGTGTTGTATTTCCTAGATAAAAGTGAGTGAGGTCACTTTAGACTGCCTTTATAGCAGCTCTTAATTAGATTGCCCATGGACTATGTCCTTTCCTTGCCACATCTGCCCTGACAAAGTAGGCTTGCTGGCCATTACCTGGGGGGTTTTGTTGTCTGGCTGAGCTGCCTGGGCTTGGACTCCCTGGAACAGGACCCACAGCACTCGGTGCTCACTGGCTCAGGCTGCAATGCCAGCCCTGCCTGCACAACCTGCAGAAAAGCACTTTAAGAAGGGGTCCCCTCAGCTATGACAGTATTTCTGCTCCATGTTCCCTTTATAAACTTAATTCTTCATAGAGCTCCCTTACCACCAGGCTGACACCACCTCCAGTGCTTCTTGCAGATCCAGCACAAGTCTAAAGCATCCACCACTGGTAAATGTACCTGCTTCTGGTGCTCTTTGTGTACTAACTTAGGTTCTTTTGCCTTAGGAAACTCTTAGTCCTTTTTAGTGGGGTCAGCTTTGTGCTTTTCTGTCACTACAAAGTTCAGTACACTTATAGCACCACTGTGCAATTAACATTGCCATCACTTTCTGACAATCTTCTTTTTTTTTCTCTCATGCTGCAGTTTTGGGCTAATACAGGTATCACCAGCAAAAGAAGGACTGTAAAGTCATTTGCACCTGAGAGTTTCTTTGGATGTAGAGCCAGTGCTCTTAGTTATAATAAACTCTTATCTTAAAAGTTAAAAAGCAGTTGACCAACACAGTTAAGAAATCTGCTTTCCCATGGATTTTAGCTGCATTCTCTGGTGTCCAGCAAGACACAAACTCCCCCAAAAAGTTTTCATTGTTGGGATGAAATGCCTCTTCCACAAATATTTTGTGGTGTCTGAGAGCAAAACTCACAGTGTGGCTCTCAGGACCTGGGGAGGATGCTCTGTGCATAGATGGGCTGCCTCTGCTGATGAACTGCTCCCTCAGAGTCTGACTGAAATCAGCCAATGGGTCCAAAATTCCTAGTGGGACAGACTGAATGGTTGTATAAGCCTCCTCTCCGTGGGAAAATGCTCTGGAAGAATACATGGTCAGACCAACTGTGCATGTCACTAACTGTGCTCTGAGTAAGCCAATTTACCTCAACCAGTCTGGTCCTGTTAACAAAATGCAACTACTAATATAGGAGACATGCCAGCAAAGCCTAAGTAGCTCTGATAACATTGTGTATATTATTGTGTATGGAACAGAAAGTTTAAGATAAAATCAATGGAAAGAATTTAAAGCTGGGTGAGATCTAAGGCTGAAGCAGAGTCCTGGCATGGTTGGGACCCCTGTACTCAGCTGAGTTTTTCCATTTCTTTGGCAGAAGGACCCCTGTGCTTGTAAAGGCTCCCCCTTAGAGCAGAGACTGCTGGGGACTGATTGCAGGGTGCTATACTCCTTCTGAAGAGAAATCCCTTAAAAATGTCATCATCATTTTAATTGCTGATTAAGTCTGTTGGCAACAGAAAAGTAATGAGAGCTACTTCTGAGGTAGTGAGCTTGCATGGACTGGGTCAACATACTGCAGAAGCAATGGATGTTGTGCTAGAAGTAAATTGGGCTCTATAGCTTGAATACATGCCAAGGAGCAAGTCTGATCTCCAAAACTGCAGCTAGCAGACCATGAAGAGAAATTGGCAGAAAAACACAGTGATCAGCCATCAAGAACTACAACACGTCCTGCAGAGGAGGAGCTCAGGGCTGGGTACCACATTCTCATACAATGTGCAAGCTGCAAATGAACAACTCCACCTCCTTGAAATTCACTTGTGGGCCTTCTGGAAAGAATTAAACACAGGCAACAGCACTCAAACCAAAAGTAGGGTTGGGCTGGATTTCTGCCAGTATTTATCATATGTAAGACTTCATTTAAGAGAGAGCAGAACCAGAGAAGAGGTCAAGTACATCTGTTGACTGAGCATTTGCCATGCTCTTAATGCTAATGGACCTCTGCCCATCATGCCCATGAGCAGTGCTGCCCACAGTATGATGCAGGATTATCTTTTAGAATGCCTTTTAAGCAAACCAAAGTTCAGAAATTCTTACTCCTATCTTCCTTATATGTTAAGGAATAATGTTATTCTTACCTGACATTATCTGTCATGATACTAGTTCTGTTCTTATGCAGACCAGGGCTGGCTAAGGCTCTGCTGTGACATGAGCCATTGAATTGCTCTGAGCCCCCTTCAAAGTCAGTGCCTGAAGGGAGCAGTGGAGATGTTACTGGAGAGCAGCTATCCCAAAGGGGTCGGGGTTTAACTTCTCCAGACTCTGCTGTGTCTGTGGAAGAGACTTGGATAGCAGGCTGGAACACGTTTGCTATCACCAGACTTATCCAGTCTGGACTCAGCCCTTCCTTTGAAGAATGGATATTGGATACTTTTTGAGGATTACTGGCATTGTGCTGGATATCACTGTTGCAGTCCTTCTGTCACAGCACAGTGGAACAGCTGTTTCCCCCTTAATCCAAGTAACAGGATCTTGAGACCCTTCCTAGAGGCCATGTGACGCTTGGAGAGGAGTGCCATGACTACAGGGCAAGAAACCCTAATGCTATAAACCACTGTCTCTCCTCTCACAAGCAGCAGAAGAGCTGCAGGCACTCAGGAGCAACCAGGCTTTCTACCATGTGATCAAATTGATTCATCATTTCTGCTCCAGTAAATCCCACCTAGAACTCTTCAGGATGTACTAAGGTTAGATGACAGACAATGTGCAAGTAAGGTTAGATGACAGACAATGTGCCTGCTGGTTTAAAATCTCCTGGCCATCATGCTTTGTCCTAACTGTTAAAAACCAAGTATTTTGCCCTGAGAAGGTTGTTGGCTGAAATGGTCACAGCTTCCCAGCCACAATGCCTTTGCCCAGGGCAGGATGCTGATGTGTTGGGGTCTCTGTGTGTTGTGCAACACATCCCAGAGACACTGCAGCCACATCTAACATCACCACTGAGATTTAAGAATGTAGCTGTCCCATCATGAGACAGCTAAGAGCAAGGGATCCAGCATGTGAGGTCAGTGTATTCCACAGGATCACAAAAAAGCAGAGATGCCATAGTGAGCCTGCTGTTAGCCTGCCAGCTGTGTCCTTCACTGCTTCACTGGCTTTTCAGTATTGTCACATAATTCTCCCCAAGAGCCCTGAAGAAATTCACAGAGACTTGACCAGAGTCTTTCCTCTTGCGTGGGCTGTCCTAAGCACAAGGGTGGTTCCTCCCATCTCCTCCTCTTTCCCAAGACAAACATTTCTGCCTTCTTTGAGGTGGTAAAAAGCCACCTCCAGTGCTGAGACAGCAAAGCCATATGTTCTTTGCCATATCATCACTGTTTGCCTAAGCACCTCACCCTCCACAGCACCTCTGTGAACAATGAGAGCCACAGGCTCTCCAGCTGTGTTGAGCACCAAGGTCATTTCCCGACCCAGGGTGGAGGTGTGAGCTGCAGTGCCTGTGCAGAGCATTAGCAAGGCTTTGTGCTGGCAAGGGGCTGCAGGGTCAGAGTGATGAGGAAAAAGGGATTCAAGCTTCAGAGGAGCTGTGTCAGCATTAGTCCCTCCGCTGGTGTGTTTGACAGGCACAGCTGCATCTGGGTACTATTGGAGGCTTCCAATCAACAGTGGTGTCAGGGCATCCACAAGAACTAGTGAATGCCAGGCTTTGTGGTGTTGGTTGTGGAAACTTTGCCTAGCATATGGGAAGGGACATCTAGAGAAAGATCTAGGGAAGACCCTCGGGACTTCAGGGCACCCAGTAAAGCAGTCAGGACAGTAGGACCTGGACCTGGTCACCCAGGGGGGCAGGTTGTCTGCAGCACAGTCTTGAGAAGTCAAAAGAGAAATACAGGTGTCCTGTTTATAGGCTGATGGAAACCACGGGAACAGACTGGGAGCTGACTGTACAAAATCTCAAAAAGTAATTGCTGATGGGAAGCAATCCTTGCTGCCAGTCGTTTTTGGTAGTGCTAGTCCCACAAGGACCTGTTCTTACAAAGTACTATTCAATACTAGTTTAAGCTCTTTGGTTTATCAAACAGAAAAGTAAGAAAAGGATTTGATCCTGATTTAAAATATCTGTGGAAAAGATTTCTGTCACTAAGAAACTCTTTACAGTAACAGAGAAAAATATAAAAGCAGTAAGCCTGGAAGGTCGTTTTCCAGGCTAAATTTATTTTGCTTAAAGGTGCACATTTTAAAACAGGGAACAGGTGAGGTGTGCAAAGGCTTATGTTGTGCAGGCAGCCTTTGGTTCGGGCTTTGAACAGATGGAATTGTTACCATGAATACTGGGACATAGGGGACAGACCCAGGAAAAGCCTGGACAACTGGTTTGGAGAAGGGTACCCTGGAGTAGGAAGGCTCAGGATGTTAAGGCGTTGCAGTCTTGGTTTGGGGATGGAGAGAATGAAGCTTGCAGGTATTTAAGCTGCTCCTGCCTATGCTTAGAATCAGGCCTTTGTCTTCTTGCCTGTGGAAGCACTGTAAAAGACACTTTTCCCCTGGGACAAATAGGCATGTTTCCAGCACCAGGCATTTCCACTTCACTTCTTTATAACTCTTTAGCCAGGCTGCAAGAGCAGAATTTTTCAAATTAGCTTTGCAAAACAGCAGTCAGATTAAAATTAGTCTTTTTTTTTTCTTTTTTAACCAGGTAATTTAAATGAGAGCTTTACATTTTTCTAGCCTAGGAAATACTAATGTGCAAAGTCTGTACTTAATGTTACCTCACAACCAGCTCTTGGGACTCTTCTTTAAGTGCCATTCTGCCTGATTAGAGATGTGCACTGAGTCTTTTCACAGAAGCATTAATTCATCCTCCTTGGTTTTCTCCCACAGTTTCCAAGGAAAAGCCAGGCTAAAAGACAGAGTGAAAGAACAGCCAGCCCTCTGCCTGTGCTGCTGAGACACCAGCCATATAGCAGGAAAAGGGTTTTCTATTCCTCCATCCCATAATAGTCTGTCCCAAGAGTGCACTTACAAGCATCTACTGAGACATGACTTTGTATATCCACAGTAACTCAGCTGCAGAAGTTCTGTCAATTAGCACAGACATTCTGTCTTGCTGCCCCATAAGTAAAGTCTTTTACTCTACATAGCTGCCATCTTTTGGAATTGCTGGCTCCTTCCAGGAATGTGTTTTCTGTTCTGCTCCACATCCCATAGCACATTCCTCCAGTGCAGTAGTCTGCAATGTTTTGTACAAAGAAATGGGATCCAGTGGCCTGGTGCAAACCAAATAATTCCCCTGATTTCTCTTGCCAGGTCCTGTTTATCCACCAGTGTTTGTTAGCTAGATCTTACTCTGTTCCAAGCTCTGTCAGCAGCTGGCAGGAAACACTGGCAATCAGAGCAATCCCCACAGCTCACTTTGCAGCAGGCTCTTTGGATTCCTGCCTTTAAGTCATGCAGTGATTCCAGAGTGAGTGTAATGGGGCATCTGAAAAGGAGAAAGTTGAAATCCAGCAGATGTTTCTCACTGATCTCTTCCTGGAGCAGCAGACTGCTGGGACTGAGCCAGCACTGCTAACCTGGGAAAACCAGCAGTGCGTGTGGCACCTCTGGATATCCAAGGCTGCTTCCCTTCCATGAAGAATATCCTACAGCTGCAGAGCTCTTTCCTGTGTACTCTCTGTGCTTATTCTCTCATGTGTAATTCTGACATGCACCTTTGGCCTTTTGCTTCCTTATCCCGCAGGATTTTACGTGCTGTTTGGAAAACATGAGGAGCTTCCCATCCTGCCCTTAGCAGTTCTAGAATGGCAATGAAATCTGCACATGGATAACTGAAAAACAGATGGAGAGGTTGGCTCTGGATGAGAAGTAATTGCCCCTTCCTCTAGGTACAATAAGCAGCTACCAAAATATTTCCAGTACGAGGCTGGAGCATTGCAGATGGGCTGAAGAAGGAAGCAGAGATAGTGAACACTTTGAGCCACCTCAGCAAGAGGCATCTCTGGGATGTGCAGCCATTCAGAAGCATAGGCTGAGGGATGTATTTCTCTTCTTGAAGCTAGAGGCCAGTTGTCACCAATGTTTGCATGTTTGTGAGAGGTTTTAATCACAATTGCTGCAGGCTTTAACATGCACATGACACAGTGTGTGGATTTTCTTTATGCCTCATACATGTATTTGTATTGATGGAGAGGAGGGAAACCTTGTTATTCTGAATTAATTTAAAATGTACAGATGTATTTGTTTTCATGATAAGACAAGGACTTGAACACATATGAGATTCAAAAGCATGAATGGAGGGCACAGGCAAAAAAAAAGGGAATGATTAATTGGAGTGCATTTTAAAATAGTAACTGTACGTAATGCTGAGCAAAGCTAAAATCTATTTTAAACTGTTTATACGGAACGGAAGCGTATGTTCTCAAGGTCTCCAGTTTGTCTATGTGGGTTGGTCAAAAAATTGTGACATGCTGAGAAAGGCATTTGTGCTTTGTTGTTTTTAGCAAAACTCACTTCCAACAAAATGGATTTAAAAGAGGAGAGACTGCAAAATACATGAAGGTCACAAGGCAATCTTGGCCCATGCTCTCCAGGAGGTTCATATGCCTTGAAACGTTTGAGGAACTGCATCTCCATGCTTCTGACTGCCTCCATCTGTCATTCTTCAGGAGCCTTTTCCTCAAGCCCTCACATTTTTGTCTCTCAGAGGATATAGGCAGCTCTTTATTGCATCCTCCCTTGTACATTTTTTTGCCCTTACAGTGGAAAGGAACGCTCACTAAAGGAGCTCTGTCCATCTGTCCATTCTTGCTAGAAAGGGTCAGGCACTATGGGAAGAAAAAAACCAACCACTAAACCCAGAGAAAGGACAGTTAGCTGTAGTCTCTGTGCGACCAAAATCTACCATTGACCTTGGGACACTTCCTTGGGTTCATCCTAATTTAAGGTTTGGTGGGAAAAGTATTTCTGCAGGCTGCCTTGCTGCACTAGAGCCTAAACCCATGGTAGAGGTGAGAGAGAAGTGAGAGTTATATCAACTTTTGGAAGCGGTTTACAAATGTGTGGCCACCTGGTACACTGCCAGCTCACTGGGGATGCAGAAGAACGGGGCACTGTCCTGCTAGGAGAGACAATGTCAGTCTTATTTATGTGCTTCTGGAGTCTACTGATGGGACCAGGAGTACCGTGAGGAGCACAGGGAGGCTGGCAATGTGGTGGACATCACCTGAGGTTGTCCTTGTTCTGGAGGATGCCACCCATCAGGTGGGCCTGGAACAAAGCAGCTGTTCAGAAAGGCAGCAGGCAGACCAGAAAAAGATGCTGCATTGCTGCTAATGGGGCTGGTTCTTTAAAGCCAGCGTGGAATTGCAAGGGTACCACAAGCGTGAGGTGCCCTGCCAAGGGAGCTGCATTGTTGTGCTGGCTTCTTTCCAAAACAGAGCTTAATCTTTGGCTTTCCTTCTCAATTTGTTTGTTCTCCTTTTTTCCTACCTTTGTTTTCCATTTTTAGACCTTGTGGATCAGCATACTGTGGATTACAGAACACCTAGTTCTACAGCAGCATGCAAAAGGAGGCACACCATCACGTGCCTTAAAATACTTATTTCTGCAGTATGGATGTATTGTGACTTGGTATCATCTCATGCCAGTGCAGTGCCAAGAATCTATTGAATCTGTGAGCCAAATATGTGATTTAAGATCTCACACTTGTTTTGGATTTGCCACAAGAGCAATGCTGATCAAGCCCATGAGGTGCCCACATCCTGGCTCTGGAGAAGCAGCACACAGCAATCAGGGTCAACAGAGGGACGGGAGTTAATGCTGTGTCAGGGAGGCGTGAACTGGATGTATGAAAGCTGGAGCTGGAGCTGTGAAAAATGCCTTTGCAGGGAAAAGAACAGTGTGCTAACGTGTGGGGGAGGGAGGAAGTGAAAGTCCACAAAGCAGAGAAAGGGTAAACGAGCAAAACACCACCTTGTGAGGCCCCCAAGTTAGAGAGGCACTGCTGCATGATGTTTTCCATCAAACAGCACTAACTACCAGGATTACAGCCTGGCTGGGGTTCTGCCTGCATCCATGTCATCCTGTCCCTAATATTCAGCACTGCTGACTCTGATCTACCGTTGCATCAGCCTTGACTATTCTTTCAAAGGCTGTTGGGTTCACAGCCAATCTCTCCTATTCTGTGTTTGTGTCAACATTGCTCTGCATCCACAAAATCTAGTGAGCAGATCGCTGTCACTTGCAGGCCCAGGGCATCTCCTTCCCTTTCCTTCACCTCTTTAGACATGACAAGGGGTCATGGTGGGGTGCCACACAAAACCCCTCAATAGGCAGGCACACAGTACCAGCACATTCCTCCCTGCAAGCAAGGGAAAGGGCAGCCCTAAAGCCAATATATTCAGCCAGCTGAGATGATCTTTGATGTGACACTGGGTCAATAGTGAACACAGGAGCAAATGAACAGGAAAAATACACCACAGTAAGTGCAGCAGGGAATGGCAGTGGGAGGACCTGGCAGATGCTCAGGGGCTGATTCAGAAGGGAGATGCAGCCCCACCCATGCTGTTGTGAGCAAACTTGCCCTGCACCTCACGACACTGCTTTCAAAATGGGTTTAATAACACATGTCAAAATGCCACCTGGTTCCCAGCAGGGAACCATGGGGGGGACACCAGTCACACCAGGGTGAGACAGCTCAAGCTGACCTGCACCAAAATCCAAGTGCCAACAAGTTGCTATTGAGCAGAACAGGTATTTTGACCTAATGGCAGAAATTGCACCTCTCTGCAGGCACAGGAAATGATGAGGTGGGGTGGAATCCAAGGGGATAAGAAATAAGCATGAGAATAACAAACAATCAAGACTGCTAAAAAAACCCTCCAAGAAACTAAGAAACAATTCTGCCTCACAGCACTGCTCCTTCCAGTTTCCTTTGCTGCTTCCCTTCTCAGCAGACCATCATTTTGGGGTTTATTTGATCACCACATTCAAGCTTGGGCTTAAATTGAAGTCTTGTTTCTCATCAATTGCCTCATCGTGAGAAGATATCATCTTTCTTTTTTTAAATTTGGACTATTTTTAGGGGCTACATAGGGGCTAAAATGCCTTATCCTTAAGGATCTGTGTTTTCTATGCATATGGTGCTTCTACAGATTTCAGTGAATTGTAATTTTGTTAGGCTTGGCTTGGGGTAATAAACGCCTTGCATTTTGTCTATGCTTAACTACCAAGAGATGTTCTTGTTTTTCACTCTATTTTAATGCAGAGTATTTGGTAATAGCTGTGGGGTTGGGGAGATGTTTTTATATTAGAAAACAAGAATTAAACAAGAAGTACACAGAAAAGTGCTGCAGTGTATTTATAGTAATTCTAAGATGCAACATTTCAGTCTAATATTTCCACTTATTTTACATTTTAACTTCTATTTGTGCTTTTGTTCATACACTCTGGCTTGTTTCACCTCATGTGGGAGCAACACAGAGGAGAGGAAGTTCACAAGCCAGATAAACTGCAATTACCACAGGTTCATTTCGTCAGAGCTACGCAAAGCATGGAGTGCACGGGCCCGCCCTGCCTCTCTAACAGCTCATCACATCTACCCCACGTCTCTGCTAACCTGCACATGGGCATGGAAATACACCCTTTGGTGTGACAAATAAGCTTCATGCAGTGAATCAATTTTGAAAAATTATCTACAGTGAATGGGAAGTTTTCCTTATGATCTTAGTAGTAGAAATCTCAGCTATGGGCACTTACATTCTTCTTTCACTGCGGTGTTTATTTTTTTTTCCTAACAGTCTCTTTGGAATGATCTCAATTGCAAAGCCATGATTTGGGCATACAGAGACCGATGCTGTGACCAGGATCTAAAGCACAAAGGGATAAAAGACAAAGCAGAAAGAAAAACAGCCACAGTCCCCTGTCCTGCAAGATCTATCCCTCGTTCTTCTAAAAGCAGAAAAAGCTTCCAAGACCAGCCAGAGCTCAGCATGTGCTTGGGAGAGCCACTTTATTTGAAATTCTTGTCTAGCCAGATGTATAGCAACACCATAGTATGGGAACATGACCCTTGAAAAACCCTCTCCAGTTTCACATATAAGGCCAGCAGTCCTTAAAAATAGCATCAGCCAGGACAGAAGCTACTTTTTCACTTGCCAGTCTCCCGCCTGAAGAAAGCAAAACTTCATTCTGAAAGCCACCTGCTTGCAAGCCCAGGACACAAAAAGGCCCCCTCTCCACACCACCCCACAAGCCCATGCACATATGCACTTTGAGTGTTTTTTTTTTTTTATAGTTGCCTATTTCCATAAAGTTCAGAACCCAGTGACAAGATCATTTTAATGCAGATCAATTTCAAAGCTATCAGTTTAATGCGGAAGACATAGTTGCACAGAGGAATATTAGGAAGATTTTTTTAAAGGAGAACATTAGGAAATTCATTTTTTATCACAGGCTTATGTTCGACTATCTTAGATATTGTGACATCTGGACCAACTTCCAGTGACTTACATATCAGAAATCTACTATACAGCTCCCTCAACTGCTAACATGCTCTAGGCAAGACTCATGATAATGGCCTAAAACCTTCACTGTACTTCTTTACGGATTTTTTGTTGTTGTTTCATTTTCCTATCTCGGATCAGAACAATTCAATCATTCAGCCTAAGCTCTGCAAAACATCAAGCTAACACCTAATAGTTCCTCTGGTAGGTATATTATGTTTGCTGTTTTGTCCCGGACACAGAAGTGATGAAGATGCCAGGTTTGGAAGCTACAACAATTACTCAATGAGTGGCAGAATGTCATCTCTAAGCAGAGATGCTGCCTGTATTTCACCTTTTCCTAACAGGTGCATAATCTGAGCAGGCACAAAGATTCAGCCTCCCTAAGGCTGAATCTAACAAAGAGGTCCGTATAAAATAAAGAGCTCATTTATGCTTCCTTACAGGGCCTGCCTACCTCTGTATTCATGCAAGTCAGTAACCCAAATCACTTGGGCAGTGGATACAGCCTGTAAACTTCCTCTACGATCCTTGACAAACGTGTCCTAACCAGATCTACTGCACTTTAAACTTGAATAAAATTCTTCTCATCGCAGGCTGTTTCCTTCTACTTTACTTAACCTTTCAAGCCTACACACGGGCCCTCTGTGTGAAGGGCAGCCAGAGCAGGATCCCCTCCTCTCCACGGCCTCCCGAGAGCCTCTCCGAGCCATTTCTCGGGATCCCGGCGAGCAGCGCTATTTCGGGCCGCGCCCGTGCGCCAAGCACACAGGAATGCGGCTGGGAGCCCGAGGGCAGCGCTGCGCATCCGCCGGGGCTGCGGCACCGCCACCGGGGCTCCGCCCGGGCTGCGCTCCCGGGAACCGGGCGGGGCGAGGCTGCCTGTCCTGGCTGATCCCGGTGCGCCCCAGGACCGGACCCCGCCCCTGCCCGCAGCAGCACAGGAGGGTTCCGAGGGTCCCAAAGCCGGGCTTGGCGGCCTCAGCCACCCGGTCCGGGTGCTCGCGGTGGAGCCCCGCACGGTGCTCCGCCGCCGGGACGCGAACCCGCGACCCCGGAGCCCTGGCTCCCGCCGCCCCCCACGCCGGCGTTATGTAACGGCCGCGCGCCGCCATTGGCCAGCGCCGGCCGGGGCGCGCGGGCGCGGGGGCGGGTCCGGCGCGCGCGCACTGCCGGTCCCGCTCCCTCCTCCTCCTCCTCGTTCTCCTCCCGAGCAGCGGCGGCGGCGGGGCCGCGCGGAGCCTCCACAGCGCTCGGCAGGGCCGCCCAGCCCGCATCCCGCACGGGTGAGCAGCGCCGCGGAAGCGGAGCCCAGGGGAGCGGGGTGGGGTGGGCGGGGGAAGGGGAGCAGGCCTGGCCCAGGGGAAGGGAGGCGGCCCGGCCCGGCCTGCGCGCCACTCGCGGGCCGCCGCTCCCGGCTGCGGCCTCCGTCCGTCTGTCTTTCCGTGGTCGCTTCCCTCCCGCTACGCACGTGGTGGGGCTGCGGCCGCCCCTGCCCCGCCGGGCCCACCCGAGGCCCGTGGCCGCCCCCGGTCCCTGCGCGCCGCAGGCCGGGCCCGGCCGGGGCGTCCCTGGCGGAGCGGCCGCCCGAGCCCTCGTTCCCGGCCGGGGGGGCGGCGGTGCTCGAGCTGCCGTGTGCCTCTGGCAGTGACAGCGGAGACAGCTGTCGGTGTCCAGCTTTAGGACTTGAAACTCCGCTCGGATTCTGGTGACTTACAAGGAAATGACCCCGTGTGAGGTATGGCTGTGCTGCGGGTTTCAGCCTCGCTTCCCGACGGTGCCCGTGCTGCTGCTGCTATGATTTGGCAGTAAAAAATCCTGTTACGATTTGGCAGCAGATTTTTTCCATGTGTTCTGTTTCCTACGTGCTCGCGCGTTCTTTATTTGGAGACAGCCGGCTGGTCTGTTGGACTCTGTGAGGGCGTGCCTGATAGGGAAAACAACACTTACCTGCGTTGTGCAATTGAAATTAGTGATTTGGCTTTGTAGATGAACTCATCATTCTTTTAAACGAGCTTTGGGATTATTCGTTTTGTCACTTTCTTAGAATAATAGTAGACTAAACCTTACTTTTCTCTGTTTCAAGCGCATTAATGTAACTTGCAGTATTTAAACTCTCGGATTTTTGGTTTTGGACTTTGTGTCATGGTTGATATTTTTGAGCAAATGTTTGTAGTCGCGTTTTCTTGTCTGTGACTACTAAAACCAGCAGTTGCCAAGTACATGAAAGCTCAGTGTGGTTGGCTGTTGTAATGTAGTACTTATCAAAGCACTAAAATACAAAGTAATATGCAAACACTTTGTGAAAAGAATTCTTTTTTGTTACATCTGAGTATTTTCTGTCAGGAACCGTCTGACTCCTGAACGATTGCTGTAATGCTGATAAAATAGAAGTGAAATAAAACCTACTGTTCCTTCTTCTGTATGTAAAGCTATTGGCAATATATCTTCTTTTTTTTAAATTTAAAGTGGGAATCCAGTGTTCTGATTGAGCCATGCTGTATATAAACAGCATGAGGCCCTGGGTGGGGTGTTCTGGTGTAGTTGTAGCATCCAGTGGAACATGGACTGGCACTTTCAGTCTTACTGACATTGACTGTTGTACCTTGTGGAAACTGTTGGACACCACATGTATTTCTATCTGCTTGTTAATGGAATTGTTGTTGTGTTCCATTTTATTAGCTGTATGGACTTCTGAACTTTCTTTTACAGAAACTGGTGGGGGAAGAGGAGGGAACCCTGAAGATGTAGTCTAATACTTCTGCAGAGGGTTACATGGTGGTGTTGGATGCCATGAAAGAGCTGGGCTGCAGCCTCAGAGGTGTCTCTCAATCCACAAGAGCTGTTCTGGGTCTCAGGGCCACTGTTTTGCTCCCATGTTAGGCACTTGTCCAAAAATTCCCACAATACTAGTGAATTTTCACATGTTGTTGATGTTTCATAGAAACTTAATTTTTGTAATGGTTTTTAAGGGCTTTTCATATGTATTTACTAAAGGTCAGTCACTGTTGGGTAGGATTTTCTCTCCCACTGGGAGGCCACCTGTCCTGATGGGAGGGATTGCTGGGAGACAGACAGTCTGTCTGTCCCACAGGTACCAAACCTGGGGCAAGTGCCCAGGGCACCCAGAGGGGCAGTGGCCAAGCAGCTGCCCTCCTGGGAACACTGGACTTTACTGGTTGTCCTGAGAACAATGGGCTTGGCTAGCTGTCCTGTGCTTGGGCAGGGCTGTGCTTCTGAGAGAGCTGCACAACGGAACCGTGCGTGGGCCGTGAGGGACTGGGAGAGACACAAGAGCAGAAATTGGGCTGCTGGGTTATATAACCACATGCTGAATCCTGTTCTCTTGGTGTGCCCAAATCCTGTCGGGTGTCTGCTCTGGGGGTGGGGTAAAGACTGAATTGGGTGTCCTGGTGGCAGTGTGCAGGTGGAGTGCACTGCTGTGGAATGTGATGTCTTGATGCTCCCTGAATTGTGACACTTTTGTCTCATTTTGTCTTCTGGTAGACCTTGTAATGGCATATGGCAATAGCATTTACTTGCTTTATGCTCCTGTGTTAGATACAGTAATGGCTTCTGATGGGGGCAGTCTTTTTTTTTTCAAGAAATTGTATGCACATAAATGTGGCTGAAAAGCCACCTGTAAAAATCACCTTCAATAAAGATGAGTGACCTATTGTTCTTGGAGTTCCCAATTTCAAAGCAGCTCACAAGCACCTAAAACAGAAGACAATAACACACCTTGGGCAATACTTTGATTTGCCTTTCTTGAAACTTGTTTCAAGTTCCAGAGGTAAAGGTTGAGTCTTAATAAACCACAAACAACAAAACCCTTGAATTTTTCAGAACCTTTTGAAAAAAAGAATAAGTTTCTATTAACTGTAAAGGAAACTTTTCATTATTCTGACTACTGAAAACACTTTTCAAAAGTAGAGCTTGAATCTTAGTAGAGGAAGACACCTTAGAATGGCCTAATAATTCTGATGTTTATTTTAAGAATGATACTGAACCCACAGGCTTTACATAGCAAAGAGCTTGAACAGATGTCTGTTGTATTTGAGTTATGGGAGTCGTAGGCCTTGTGGACAGAGCAGATGACTGCATTGTGCTCATGGTTACAGCTCTTCAGTCAGATAGCAGCAGCAGTTTCTCATGTTTGTAGACTAAATGTCTTCTTTTTGTTTGTAGATATGGCTCGTGGACAGCAGAAGATTCAGTCGCAGCAGAAAAATGCCAAAAAGCAAGCTGAGCAAAAAAAGAAACAAGGACATGATCAGAAGGCTGCAGCCAAGGCTGCCTTGATATATACCTGCACTGTCTGTAGGGTAAGAGGAACTGAAGTCAAAATAGTCTTGTAGGGAGAGGTCTGTCTCCTTGCCTAGAACAGGATTTTTAGATTTTATAGTGGAAACTAAAATACTTAAGTGGTTGGCTAGCTTGTTGCTGTAAGAAGAGTTTGCATCTGTTATGTGACTTGCTTACAGATTACTGAGCTGTACTGGTAATTGAGATAGAAAATCTGAGAGGTTGTGTTCAGGTCTGGTTTGGGTGGTTATTTTGCCTTTTGTATTACAGTGGTCTGCATATGCTCTTAGTATAAGATAGAACATGTAAAAAGTGTCCAAGTCTCTATGTGGAAACATATTTTCTCTGTGATGGAGTTGGCCTGTCTTGGAATCAGTGGTAATGGATGTTGCTGTAGAAAGGAGAAGCGGTGGTGCCAAAAGCTTTCATGTAAGCTTGAGACACAGTAACTTTTGCTAGAACAACTTACTTGACAAGAATAAAGAAATTTGAGTACTAATCAGATTATTCTTTTCCTTCTGGCTGATTTTCCTAAATGCTTCTTTTGGAGCTGAAGGATGAACTTGGTATTTTCACTTCAATAGTCAGTCTCAGAATAGATCTGCCACTTCAAATGTCTTAAATAGGATTCCAAATTGAAGGTTGCTTACTTTAGTACTTGTAACCAGCTCCTCTTGTTGTGAAATCAGGCTGTAGTACCAATCAGTTTGGGCAGTCAATGTCTGCAACTGTGTCATAGCAAAAGTCTGAGATTGCTTGTGCCTAGTAGAGACTCAGTTCATGCCCTATAACTTCTTGGCCTATTGGTAAAGTAAAGAAATGGCTTTCATAAAGATTTGATTCTGTAAAGGATAAATGTTTATCTTTAAGGCGTTGAAAAAGAACATGGTGAGGAGGGAGGTTTTCCACCAGGCCAGCCTGTGAAGTGCAAGATGTGCAGGAAGATACCTAGCCAGACTAACACCATTGATGACCATGCCAAAGCAAGTGTGATTGTAGTGCTTGAAAGCACCTCTGAAAATAGGCAGTTAAATACTCCATCTTACCCTGCAGCTAAATTAGTGGTGCTTCTGTCACTATAGCAGTGTCATCAAGGAGGGAGTTGGCTTCTGGGGAAAGAAAATGAAACGTAGCGGGGATTAGGTTTTGTAGTGTTATTTAACTCTTGTACTGTGCATAAAGTTTAATGTCTCTCTTTAATCAGACTCAAATGCCGGATCCCAAGACCTTCAAACAGCACTTTGAAAGCAAGCATCCTAAGACTCCACTTCCTCCAGAATTGGCTGATGTTCAGGCATAAAGTTGTCTACAGGTCATTACCTTAATTTTTAATTGATTGTCTGAGAAAGATGTATTACAAATTGGTTTTTTTACCACCAACAACTGTGACTTTAAACTTGCTTCAATTCTTTTAATATGAAAACTACTGTAGGTTATAGTTATACCCCTGAACTGTTAAAAAGAGAAGAAAGAAGCAAGCTAGTTCTTACATGGGTGAAATGGCTGTGGCATTTCACTGTGCCCGGAGGTTGTTTTAAAAGGGATTAATGTTATTTCAAATGGTCATTCTTAGGAATATTTCATTATTTAGTTCTTGCTTTGAAATGTTTGTTTTGCTTTGAACAAAATACATAAGTACAATTGATCTGTTACTATAAAACATGTAATGTAAACAGTTGTTTAGTATATTTCCAACAATTGAGCCTTTTTGTTCCTGAAGCTATGCAAGTGAATGCAGAAAAATCTGAATTTCTGTGTTGACTGTAGAAGAGATTTCCCAGTAGGCAGTTGTTAGGCTGTAACTGAAAGTGGTTATAATAAAAGGCTGAAATAAGGTAAAAAGCAGTAGTATGGTATTTCATTCATCAGAGATAAGCAGCATTGTGTAATGGTTCAGCTTAACTGAGTTGTTCTTGTTTTTTATAGGTGAAGTCATGACACCTATTGACTCTTCTACTGTCAGACCTTACATAACAAACCTGCAGCTGCTTTTCTAAAACTGTTGATCAGCAAAAATGAAGGGGCTACAGAAACATTCATATTTTTATGCTGTTCCCTCTTGGGCTTCATGCAAAGACAATTCTGTGTAAATGTACAGTTGTGCCCTATTTGGAAATCCTAAAAAATCAGTCCATACTTGTTATAAAAATTTTTTACAATTGTAATTATATTGATGTTCATATTGTGTAAAATAACTCACTTAATAAAGTAGTACTTTGATTTTACAATATCACAGATTAACTCCTTGTAGAAATTCTGTTTCACCTTTCTGCATTATCTGCCTTATAAAATAATAAAAAGTACAAAAGTGGAATTTTCCCCATCCTGCCAAAACATGAGCAGTATCATTCCACTGCAAGTAATGTACATTACAGTAAATTAATCTTAAAGTGGAGAGGGAAGCTGCTCAGATTTACTGTCTAGTGTGCTGCCTGCTTGAGCCCAGCCACTGGTGGTCAAGCTGACAGCTCAAGGTGCAACACACCCCTGAGCAGCTGCATGAGAATCATGAGACTTCTAAGTTTTTGTCCTGTGTGCTGGAGTCTTACGTACTGCAAGCCATTTCAGATGGGATTCCTTTACTGTGAGGGATCATGTTCCTTGAAGTCATGCACTGGAGGAGCTCTAGTTATGCTTGTTATCCTTTCTATT
The DNA here is from genome assembly GCF_012460135.2 of Molothrus ater. NCBI lineage: Eukaryota > Metazoa > Chordata > Aves > Passeriformes > Icteridae > Molothrus > Molothrus ater. The sequence goes on from NC_050478.2 coordinate 129,331,325, forward strand.
TAGGTAGATGGCTGAGGAAGCTTGAGAAGTGGCACGATTGAAAAATGCTTGCCAAATAACAGGTTAAAGCAACTCTGCTCTTAGTTGAAAACTGGATTTTAAAATATTTTTAGTGATATTTTGAGCAGTCAACCACACATGTTCCCCCTCAAATGTGTCTGGTTATTTCTCTCTTGAAGGAATATGTAAAATAGCCAGCCATTAATAACCTTCCTTCACAACCAGCTTAAAATAAGCCTGTTGGAAAAGAGCCAAAGTAACTAAAATAATATGGCTACTTAAAGAAATCGGATGTGATTAAAGTTGCAATGACAAGAAAAAGCTGGATAATAACTCTGGCCAAGACCATTTGAGCAGATAAACATAATTACCACTAAAGTGTTCTGGGCTGTGTTATAATCCCAGATGTACAGCACAGAAGTAGTGGAGAAACATGGGAATTGTGCTGGAAGGTCTACTATACAAAATCCCATCTTAGGCATTTTGGAGGGGGCTTAAGAGCTTTAGTTTTTACTCTGCAGTTAGAAGCAGTACTAGAATTGCTGTGATGTGCAGAGTTAACAATGGATGTAAAAATTCCAGCAGTCCAAGTAACCCTTGCTATGCAGCAGGACTATACATCTGACCTTCAAATGGCTTCCTAAAATCTAGGACCATAGTCTCAAAGACTCATTCACTTAAAAGAATGCACTTGGTATTTTATTATATAAAGTCAAAACCTTTGTCTTTGTCCACTCATTTTCTCTTTATTGAACTACTTCTGTGAGACTAGCTTCCTGTCCTCTTTGCTGTGACAGTATCTCTGTAAATACTTACTTTGGCATAAAGTTTCTCTGTATTATAGTCACTCTGGGATAACCTGTATACCACTTAACTTTTATAGATAATGTTATTCTCCTCAGCGTAATCCACTACTGCACTTGTACACCTGACATCAGAATGTAACAATTCATTTTTTTTCTTTAATGTTATCAATACATACATCCTGATAAACTGGCTCCACAAGGCAAGAAATCTGCTTTCAACCTATGTGCTGTATGGGGAAGAGGTACTTCAATGTTCTAATGCTGTAGTTTGTCTAAAAATACGCTGAGTAGAAATGGAAAAGATGTTTCTTGCACTGATTGGTATTTGAGAAAATGGTTTTACTCTGGAAAATGTTTGGGGATGCATCCCTAAAGCTTGGGCCTGAGGTGAAGTAAATGTTCTATTCCTTCAGTTCAGATTGTGTAGCATTAAATAAAAGACTTGTTTCATAAACAATCTCTGTTAATGAGCACTGAAGAGCTGGAAAGCTGCATCATTAGTGGGATGGTTACGTTCAGTTAGAATTGTATTTTCAAAACTCCTATGATGCTCAAGTTGAAAATGCCCTCTGAAATGATGGGGTTTATATGTTGGAAGCCAAGGGTGATCCTCGGTTCAGTAAGATCCCCAGCTGCAATAACTGTCATCTTAATTATAGAAGTAAATGAAAGCTGTGACTGAATTGTTATAAAGGCTGTACTAAATGTGGCAATAGCCCTCAGTCAGAGTATCTGCAATACTCATTGTACCTAAAAGATCAGAGGAAGGACTAGTTCTCCATCATCTCTTCCTGATCTGAAAGACAGCACACCCTAGTACCTGGCTAAAGACACAGTTGTGCATTGTAATGTGTCTGATTAAAGAGAATTAAAACTATAAACCATAAAATGTCATATTTCCTGCCTGCTTTTGCTGCACCTAGAAAATTAATTTCCTGGCTGTGACAGCTATGTAACTTGAAGCTATCTAACTGTGTAAGAAAGCAAAATAGACATGGAACGTTTCCTGTATTCCCTTGAGAAAGATGAATTTCTGTGCAGGGTCAGCATTCAGGTGAAGGGCTCTTACTGTGTCAGTGTGGACATCAGCTGTCATGGATACTTGTGGAGCAGCTTTAAGAGGGGTTTTGGATTTTCAGAAGCCTTCGTCTTCTGGGAATCTCTTTAAGCAGCATCTAAATTGCATTTTAAATTAGGCTTAAAATATTCTGAAAAAAATCTCAGAGAGTAAAAAGTTAGCAGGTATGGTTATGATGAGGCCATCATCATGGGGACTACTGAGTAATCAAGAACAGTTTTTCAATTTTTGTTACTCAGGCTTATTTCTGTGCCTCTGCTTTTACCTATCTCAGGGCTTCTAGTTTCTTACTGTCAAAAAGCTGTGTGAAAAATCCAAGATAGAAGTTGCAGACAGTTGCCATGTAGCCTTAGGGAAGCAGTTTATGCAGTGCTCTTGAAACATCCCTGGACACCATCCCCTCTGGTTATTTGCTGAAAACACTTCTGCTCAAGTAAGTAAAGTTACTGACCACAGGCTGTTTGCAAACCACATAGCAATGAAGGAATTTGTGACATTTCTATAAACTATACTGATTTATTTTCCCATCTTGATAAGAAGAGCTAATAGGTGGAATGTCTTATCATCAGGTAGTAGGTAGGCTTTCCCATTTTCACAGAAACAAGTTGGGAATTAATGGGCTTTACTAGAAATGTGATTTTCCAGGGTCTGACAAATAAATTTGGTTAATCCTATAGGAGCCATAAGCAAAGTAAAGGTCAGTTTGTGTTTCTGTCTACCCAGCCACTTTCTGCTGTATGTAATTTGGGGGCCTTTGATTTGCCTATTTAGAACCTTACAGGTTTTGGAGTGGACTTTGAATTCAGTTCCAGATCTCACTTTGCACTGCTATTCAGTGTGATTTTGCTCTAGTCCAGACAGTGGGAGGGTGTCAAGTGCTGTCTGGTATTTTTCTGTACGTTTTTAAAATTATTTTGAAATCTTTTAATACATTGTCTGTTGTGTTACAGGTTTTGTATAGATAAGGCACAATAGTGGCTTACTGAAGGAGTTATCTTGGGAGCTTTTAAAGAAAAGTAGATTGGGTTATATGTATGTTTTATAATTCTCTTATGTAGCATTTCACACTGGGGTTCCTGGGAAAGGAGGAATCTGTAGTTGTCCCAACACAGTTATCTAACAGTTCAAGCTATGTCTCAGCTTTTATAGGAAATATGACACAGCTCTCCTCTGAGAACTACTGTCCATTAGATACATAAAGCCAAGGTCCATGCAGCACTTTGATGGCATTGCACACGAATTTTTGTGTTCCTTTGTAGCTGTGACAATCATTGTGCAAGGCGTAACTGAAAGCTGGAGCTCTTTCAGAGGACTATGGATTAAGGGAAATCTCAGGAATATATCTAGTCCATCTCCCTACTCTGAGATTGGACAAAATCTGCCCAGACAAACCACAAAATGTTCCTCTAACCCTTAAAAGCTTCCAGTGAAAGGGATCCCACGATCCCAGACCTTGGAAGCAGCATGGATCACTGCTGTAACCAGTGCTGAAGTGGACAGTTATCACAACAAGAGTTTATCCCTGCCAGTGAAGTCAATTACTTACTGTTCTTATTGGCAATAGATGTAATGAATAGTGCCTTTATTTTCAACATTGCTACTGTGTTCTCCTAGTCTTCAGAGCAAACCCAGTTAATTGAATCACTCTTCATAGATCACAGTTTCTCAGTCTGGCAATTGTTGGTGCTCTGGATCCTCTACAGTTTGTGCTCTTGAATCATATGGTCCAAGATACGACCCAAAGTGCTGGCTGAGGCTAGTGCAGAGTAGCTGGAACAACTAAGGTCTGACACTTGCATGCACTGGAATTACATTAGGCTTTCTGCAACAACGTCACAGATTCATTTTGGTACCACTAATAATTTCCACTTTGTACCTCTATTTAGTGTCCACATACCTGCCTCTCAGGTTTAAAACTGTTTACCAAGTTCATCCAGGTGTGGTATCATGGAGGATATTGCAGATCCTCTTTTACTCTTTAGTCTGTATTGTTCATGAACACACTGATGGGATACATTGCAGGCAAAGCCTTGCAGGACTTCGCTTGAGTATCTTGCTAGACTCCAGTAAGCCTTTGGTAATTCTTGAGAGCACTTTGTACTGCTGTGATTCTCTTTGTAGTCAGGATGGATTGGAGCCCTGTATCTGTGAGGACTTTGCAGACTGACAATGTCAAAGACATTTACAACAACAGGGAGATGTGGATCTTGTGTGCCTGTGGCCACCAGGACAGTTTTCACAAAGAAATGAGAGGTAGTGAGGTATGGCACAGTTTGTTCCTGAAAAATCCATATTGTCTGGCTGTTGCTTGGTTACTTCTTCACATGCATTTACAAAGGGAATTCTATAAAAATTATCCTAGCCCTTTCCCAGGTTTAGGTTGAATGACAAGAGTCCCTTTATATTTAAATTACTTTTGCTTGTCCCACTAATCTCTTGAGTTCTTTCCTGTGCTGTGTGAGTTCTCAGAGAGCAGCACTCATGGTCCCTAGTGACACGGCTGACTGCTGGAGCATCCTAGGATAAGAGTTATTAGCTGTTGTCAACTTGAATTCCATCAAAGTCCTCTGACTACTTTAGCTTACTCTTTCAATTTCTTAACATGGTTTATTACCTTTTGAGTGAAGTCAAAAATGCTGTTGATTACTTATTTGTAAATCTTTTTTCTTTCCTTCTTCATCAGGTAATGGACCTATACTTAACTTTATCTTTCCTTAGATATTTGTAGTCTGTGTATCTGCCTTTTAGAATCTCAGCTGGCTTTTTGGACTCTGAAAATGAAGGTGTTACTGTGTTGACTTTGGAGTCTTCTAAAACCCAGTCATTTGTATGTCTCTCAGGATCCACACTCTTACATTTGCAACCACTGTGGTGAACTCTTTGAAGTAATTTTTTTTGCATGGTTTGCCCACTGTTGAGCTATCAGAAGCTTTATATATTCCATCCTGATCTGTTCAAGGCCCCAAACATGCAAGAGCATTCTCATTAAAGTTTGAGTTCTGCTGAGTATTTACTTACCTACAGGCTAGCAGTGAGAAGGATCAGGCTGGCCTGGTAAATCTGAATGTGCAATAGTAGTTAATGTTGGATATAAAACTGCAGAGCACTAATTAGATTAAATGCTTGAGTGACTTTTCATCAGACATCATTCTGGCCTCTGGTTTTCTCTTCCTCTGGTTTTCAAGACTGTCCCTATACTTTAATCATTGCTGCCTATCTTTTCCATATGGATGCCAATGTAATCCAACCCCTCACAAGAGCACATCATATCTGTCTCCTTATCCTTAGTTTACCAAGAGAAGAGTAATACCCAAGCTGCCTCTGTGTCTTTTTCAGTGCTTTGCAAAATTAAAGTATGCCGGGACAACAAATCCACATTAATTGTCCAGCATAGGATAGGTCTTAATTTTTAATTTCTTATTCCTGATATGCCTTCAAATTTCAGTGGCCATTACCTACTGATAGTTTTTACTTTCTTTTGGTACACATTTTCTTTAGCTGTTGATAATCACGGCGTATTTTTTCTATGAAATGGTTGCTTTGTTTATTTCCTGTGAACATTTGTGGATCCTTTGAAGAGGGAAAATGAAGTATTTCCAACCAGAAGAATAATAAAAGAATGATGTCTTCTTAAAAAAACCCACAAAAAGTCTAAAATGTTTGATTGTGTCCTCATGGTATTCAGAATTATTCTTATGGTCATTACTCACTTTTGTTACAGTAATGCTTAATGAAGTTGTATTTTCTATTGGAGACACAACTCAGATTTTATATCACTATGGGCTGTGTGCAGTAAGGGAACTGATCAGGATGTCAATGGAGCTCCTTTTTCTTTCCACACAAACTGAGGGAAAAATAATTTTTATTTCTGACTGGTTTTCTCTTGCTGCATTTTTATTTAGAAATAAATTTACATTTGTTATGACTTTACAAAAAATTGCTTAACCCTAAGAGATTTTTTAAGGGACATCTGCTGCTGTTAGCTCTTATCAGATCAGTGCTAGAAGAGAATATTCTTATTGAGGTCTAAGAAATAGTGTTTATTGAAGACCATGTTAAGTAAGGTTAAGAAACAGTAAACAGCTGCTTTTTGTTACTGCAGTAAATCATTCAAAGAATTTGCTGTTATGCATCTGAAAACAAGAGCTGTTAGCAGCTGAAAGAATGTGACACTGTCTGCACCATAACCACCAATAGCCAAGGAGGACAGCTTCTCAGCTTCTGGGCTGACTTCTAAATGAACAAAGCCTGCCTGTATTTTTCTTAAACAATAATTGAATTCTGCATCACTGAAGTCAGTAGGAACTCAATTTTGTCATGTGCTAAATACTCGCATGTGCAGAAAGCTGCTAGCTTGAACACCTTTGTAAAATCAATGTCACATGTTACTAAAATCAGTGTAACTGATGTCTCTATATCAGAAGACAATTTATGTGTGGCTGGAAGATGCAGTAGTCTGTCTAGAAAACATATACAGTGTTGTACCAAGACAGACTACAAATTCTAATTGATAAAGTCAAAAGATGGTTTTGGGCTGTAGTCACCGTCAGTCCCCAAAATTTCTCCTTTTATCATAAACCTTTTGATTGGAAAAAGGTGGGCAATATGACTGTGGACCTCAGGTTAGTGCCTTATGGACAGAGATTTGGATACCACTCTCTTAGACACTTCTGAAATGATTTACCTCTCTTGCTTGCTCTGTGACTCCAGCCATTTTTTCAGGACCCAACTCTCTCTGTTGTGCCCCATTTCTCTACTTGTGGTGGGTGAATGAGTAGGAGCACAATAATATAACAGTAAAATTGTCCAGTGCTGATACTGCCTTGACTGTGCTATTTTTAGTCAATGGTGGCCAGACTTCACCTTTCACTCCCTTCCAAGGGACAGAAGCAGCCTGGCATCTGCAGAGGTGCTTGCTGAGACTGCATTCCTCACCTGCCACCGTCTGGACATGAGGCTCATGGAGCCACACAAGCAGTCTAACTGGTCATGTCTAACTGGCCCTAGGCCCTTCCTGTTAATACCCTTGGCTAAGGACAGCCAGATTTGTAGAAAGGTAGGTATCTTAAAGGCAATTCTGTTGTTCCTATTTGTGAAAATGGCTGGGTAGAGGAAAGGCTTTCTGTCATTATGAGGGATAGTGGGGGCTTAGGGCTGCAAAATAACTTCCTGCAGTGCTGGACGTAGAGAAACACTTGAGAAATGCATAAACTACAAGACAAATTTTCTTTGGTGCTTGCATTTTTTTAGTCAGGGAGGTGAATTCACACTGAAGCACCCGGTATAAAATCCCTTTCCCAAGTTTAGCAAAGTGAGCAGTCAGCCCATGGAAGGGTCTGGCAAACCGAGGTGCCTGTGTGGGGAAGCTTGTGTTTGGGAGCAGGGAAGCAGCAGGGAGTCTGCATTTCTGGGGGAGCTCAGCAAAGACAAACACCCTTCCTTCACAGCTGCCCTGCAGGAGGAAAGGAGGAGAGGCAGTGGCATGATCCCAAATAGACTGTAAGAAAGTTCACTCTGCATTTGCTTACATGAAAGGCTTTGAGCACTTGAAGCTGGCTCAGGATTGATTGATTGCTAATGATGGTTAGGGTCCATTTAAAGGCAATAAACTAACATGTCTTCATGAAAATGTGCTTTATATGGCACCCATGACAGATATTTTGCAAGTACTGACACACCATCCCTCTAACTAATGTGGCAATGACTGTGCTAAGTGCTTGAGTGTTTGGGGATTTTTTCTCCTCCATCCCTCCTTATTGTGGGTATGTCTATACCAGACATCCTTATGCTGCACTCCTCCTTACCCAGGTACTCATCTCTTCAAGTACAATTGAATAGGCTTGTATATAATTGGTGTCTCAGGAAGAGAAAAACTGTATGGGAACTTGAACAAAACTGATGCTGACTTCATTGTCAGCAGTGAAGTTTATGAGCTGCTTTTGACCAGAATTTGACTCCCACAGATAACGTGCTGTAGAGCTGGCAGGGAGAGAACTGAAGTCCTTCCATTTCCTGGAAGCTCTGTGGGAGAAAATGAACAGGAAACCCCAATGAAAGCAGTCCCCATTCAAGAGAAGACTAGAACAGAAAAATGGGAACATTGAAAAGTTCCACCAAAAAACCAGTATTGTCACCTATGAACTTGACAGCCAAAAAGGGCTGCTTTCCAGAGCTTTCTTTGCAAGAGGTCCTGGCTCTTGGGCAGATGTAAGCTCTAATTAGAGCTCGTTGCCATTGTTGCTTAAACTGATTATGAGAGAAAGTGTTGAAATGTTATTCCTCCTGAAGGTTACTTGTCCAGTTTCTTAAAACAAGTAAAGCTGTTACTGTCCCCTTGGAGAGTGAATGGAAGCAGATTAGAATGAAACAGATGGTGCAGAATTTAACTTAAAATCAAGATTCTTATTGAGACCTGTCTGTCTCAAGCCACTCTTCAGGCAAATTGATATGCATAGACATTAAACAAATAATCCCAATGGTCACCCTAGGGTCAGTTTGTTAGTTAAAGATTTCAAGAGCTCAGGACACGTTGCTTATTTGTTGAGGAAGGCATCTCTTGTTTTTCTTCAGCTATAGTAAATACCAGCTGTTTTAAAAGGTGGATCCCAATCTGTGGATTCATATTGTGTAGAAATGGTCCTTCCTCTAATTTAGCAAGACCTATCAAAACAAACATTATTTATAAACCTTTTTTGTCTTCTGACCACTGCCATTTTCTAGTTTCTCCATTCTTACAGCAGTCTTTTCTTTATCCCCATTTCCAGCCAGCTTTCTAGGAGAGCTGTATTAAGTCTTTCCTCTCCAAAAATATGAGTGAGCTACCGTTTATACGCCCAACAACTCCTCAGTCCTTTTCTTTACTGTGGAATGAATCACAGCCACTCTCTTTGACATTTCCAAATGAATGTCTGACCAAAAGCTGTAGCTCTACCCTTGAAAGAAAACTCTTCACCTCTTGCCCACAATGTTTCTACCCCTTAGTTTGTTTTGCATTGCTACAACTATTATGTCCCTTTGGATTGCCCATGAGCCCTTGGTTTGGTTTGGGTCTTCATCTAGATCTCTCTATATCAGTTAGACTTTTTACCAGTTCTTCTGCCTTCCTTAGTCAATGATTTTTTCCAGGTCCTTGACATGTCCTCTGTGCAGCACCCCTCCCTCTTAACATCCAGCCTTCACATACACTGCCTGGCCCTGCTCATTTCCACTCTTGGACAGTGTCAGTGCAAAGAATGCAGTTTGCCCAAAAGATCATTGTCCTCACCTGATCATTGTCCTCACCTGTTGTTTCCTGTATGCTCCTCTCCTCACTCTCAACTTCACTTCCTTCCTTCAAAACCCTGCTTTGCCAGGAAGCATCCCAGGAGCTGATAGCAGCTGTCAGGCTGTTCCTGTTATCCTCCCAGTCTCTCTCCTATTTCCCAGCACTTGCCAGCTGTCTTTGCAGCATCCACCAGTGGGGTCTCAAATAGCACCCACCACAGTTGTCTCCAGCTCCATGGCCAGACTTCCCAAATGCATGGTGCTCACAGCCACACCATCCTGCTTCTTAGGCCACACTGACAAGTCTTTCCCCTGCAGAACAGGTACAGAAGTTGTTGCAGCTGATAGATGCTGAAATAACTTTCTCCTCTCTGTGTTCCTCACTGTTTGTGAGCAGCAGAGGGGCTCTCTTGCTCCTTTTTCACTGAGTTAATAGTTTATTCCACAAGGTCTTTGCTTTCCAGACTATATATTTTTAAATTCTGATTTACTGCCTTGGCCCTTAGCATTCAAATTCATCTATCTTTTTTAAGACCACATTTCCCTCTGCCATGCCACCCTCTCCTTTTTAACCCTTCATCACACATGTGACCTTATTTAGTGACAAGAGAACTGGCAAGTCAGAGACACAAGGGCAAGCCTTGGGTCCAAATGGGGCAGAGAGCAGGGCTGCACATCCACAGCCTCCCCCACCCAATGCCCTCTGTTCACTGCTTGCTGTCCAGTCATCAGTATAGCAGTTGACAGGTAGGTTTTTTATTGCCATATGCAGCTGGTAAAGGAGGGTTTAGGAGCAGCCCAAAATCTGCTCTCCCTACATTCAAAACCACTGTGAACCTAAGCAGCCCTTGTTCTGAAGTGAGCAACCAAACAGCTCCTTAAAAACCTTGGGTGTGTTTCCCACTATGTGTTTAAAGTAATTAGTTCCCAGGTCAAGGCTTGCCACTCTGGTTTTACCCTCAGTGAACCCTGAACTGACAACACCTTGCAGATGGGCTTTGCTGAATTTCCAGCATCTCCTGCCCAACCTGCTTACTTCTTCCTCTTTCTTGTGCTTCATCATCTCGCTTATTTCTCATTTAGTGTCCTTCTATCTGGAGGCACCTGCTTTGTGTGAGAGGAAATGAATCCCCAGCCCACCTGCCCTCCTCCTCAGCACAGTGCACAAGTGAGAGTGGGCAGTATAAAATCCACGTGAGGGATCCCACCTATGCAGCTCAAGTGCTGAAAAAATCTTAGGAGCAGAACTTGCTGAGTCCAGCCCTTATATTTTGGACATTGGGGCAAGAGCTGGTCTTTGTTTTGCAGCCATTACTTTTCCCTTTAGCATTCTCTCAGGATCATTAATATGCCTTAGTCCTCTCTTAGTTATCCAGAATGCAGTTTGCCTGTGTGTTCTCCTGTATCCTGTCTTTTCCAAAGCATCATTACTTTCTGGGCACAAGCAGTCAGGTGCTGGATTTGCTCAGCTTGACTGTGGATCTGCATAAATGTAATTCTTGTATGTCTTGATAGGGGCCTATCAATTGACAAAAACATGCTTTGGATGCTGATTCAACTTCATCTGTAGGATTAGCTCAAAATTTGTAATTGCCTTTGTAGGTGCCATCTCTTCCTGCAAGTACATTTTCCCTTTAAAAAAATCCCAGGTGTTTATAATCACAATTTAATAAACTATATTTTCAGTCTTAATCTCTTGCCAATTCAGACAGATCTGCAGGAGTAATTCTTCAAGTAGCTACCAGGGTATTCCCTTCCATGGTGATTTAAATTAGCCAAACAATAACCCCTTCAGTGATTAAAACACCCAAAAAAGATCAGAACAAAAATCTTCCCATTTAAGTCTGTGTCATTGGAGTGACACAATTAAAATCTTGGGGCCAAATCCTGCTTGTCCTCTTCATGTAAGTGCTGCTTTTGAGAGCAAAGGGATGAGTGAGAACAGCATTTAGTCCATGCATTAAAAATGTATATCCTTTGACTGACAGGGAATGGGCTGGCAGAACAAATGAAAGCACCCTGGGGTAAGAGGAAGAAAGCCTCAGTTTGTTGCTGCAAACTGCGCAGGAATAAAAGTACATTCTGTTCCACTATTAAATAAGGAGATTGGGGATATAATACTGTCTCTTCTGCAGCACTTCCATTTTCTGCTCTTGGCAAAGAGGATAAAACTGTCCACAGCTGTAATTGTTCCATCCAGCACTCACATGCCTGGGAGAATTAACGTGATCTGCAGAATCTGCTCCTCCTAGCTGTGAGCAGCACGCCCGTGTGCAGCCAACACCCACTGGCACGTGAGTCCTTGTGCCCATGCTGCACCCTGCCAACTTGTGCTGGACACCCAGAGCCTCCTTTCTCACCTAGCTTTGTCCTGGGCAGAAGGGCACTGCTGTCCTTCTTTTAATTCAGCTGCTTGGAAATGGAGATGAGAGCCACCATCCTACTTGAGCAGCCCCTCACCTTTTGGCCGCAGCGAGGGCAGGATGCATTGGTGGGTGCCTCCAGCTGCCCACAGGCAGCCAGAGCCAGCCTTCCTGGCTTCATCTGTCTCAGGGGATCTGATGTTATTTTGAGTTGGATTTACTCATTACCTTTCTTTACATGTTGGGGTTTTTTTTTTTGTTGTTGTTTTTGTTGTTGTTGTTGTGGGGTTTTTTTGTTTTGTTTTGGGGTTTTTTTTTGCAAGAGGAATTCTAGACAGACATTAATATTACAAGAAACAAAGCAAATTCCAGGAACAAATTACCTCAAATTTTGCACAGTGTAATAACACAGCACTTCTATAATCTTTCCAGACATTCAATAGTGATTGTTATAGTTTGAATTATTTTGTAATGTTGTTGTCTAGCTTTTGCCAAAGCAACGCTTCCCTATTTGTTACCTGGCTGTTTCTCTGGGTGATTTTTGTATTCATATTGTACCTGATATTTTTCATGCCTCCAGAGCAAAGCCAGAAAACTCCTGCATTAGTGCTGAAGGTAGCCAGGGAGGATGAGTCAGCTTTTATGATTTCCAATCATAAAATTAAGACACAGTAACCAATGAAAACCTGCTAATAAGGGTAAGCACCTTGCCATTTCCTTAGTTTTGAGCACGTAATTTCTACTGAGATACAATTATTACCAAAAAAAACATACTAAAAGAAGCATCTTTGGATGCTTCACCACCCAAAGGCAGGATGATGACCTTGCACCTGGGCACCCCTTCAGCAGAGCAGCTGAGCAGAGCCCTGTGAGGCTGCATTTCTTTGCCAGCTTGCCACCACACATGGTCATTGCTGGCACACATGCCCAAGGCCAGCTCTAGGGAGTGTCTGCAGCTGTTGAGCCTTGTGGATGGATTGGGGTTTCCACAACCAGGAAAGCCTGGTGTTGAGACCCAGCAGCACAAGGGAGGACAGCAAGTGTTCAAGACAGGGGTGTTGAGTGCCCCAGATAACATGGGATGTCCTTGGAGTGAGGTGGGCACTGTGAGGGTTGTGAAAAATAATAGCCCTGCTGGTTGGGCATGAATATGTAGCATCATAAATTCTTTATAACACATAAAAACTACTAGGAAACAAAAAAATATGTAATAATCATGTGCACTAGTTTCCAACCTACCATTTAAAAGCTTTCTGCTTTAGTGGCTGAAAAGCAAAGTGCCTGGATTGAGATCTTCCTTTGGTCAACAGGAGAAGATACATCCCTGAAAGGCACAGCTTCCTACCCAAGGTAGGGCTCAGGATGGGGGAAGATGTCTTCTCAAAGGACTTCACTCCTGTATGGATTTTGACAACTAGTTTAGAAGAGATTTGACTTCTAGAAAGTCAATGTGCATGAGAGCAGTCCTGCTCCTGAAGTCTAAATGGCTTTAGAGCATGACCCAGGCTCCTGGGTTTTATGGATAAGTAGATACATTTTATTTTAGAAATACAGGTAATTTTTTAAAAGTATTTTGCTTGCTAAAGTTTTTTTTATGACTTTTTAAAGTCCTACTCAGCTGTCTGGCTGAAGCTTCTCCAAAGCCAGCCAAGCTCTTGTTGAGCAGAAGGAGGGGATGTTGCAGCTCTGCAGTCCCAGTGGCAGGCTGAAACCCAGGGCAGGTGGCACGAAGCAGCCACTGATGACCAAAGCATGCTCAGGCCATCCTCAGGCCAGGGCTGCCTGTGGCTGGGTGTGTGAAATGGTGCCAGGCCACACAGCCCTGAGGTTTGGGGAGCCCGAGGCTGGCTGGCAGGAGATGGGAAATGGCAAAGAAAGCAGAGAGGGGACAAACCAGCAGCAAAAACTGGGACAGTAGGTGAGGATAGGGGGTGATTGACCTAAAGGAGAACAAGGAAATGGGGACAGGTTGAATGACCAGAGACTGACATGAGCGGGGAGTTGAAGGAAGCAGAGTGCTGCTGAGCTAGGAGCAGGTCTTGGCACCCCCTGGGGATGGATGTCCCCTCTCAAGCAGAACATGGAGCCCAGGAATCCTCTGCTGTGAGCAAGCCCTGGTGAAAGTGGGTGCCCATGGCAGGGCAGGGTGCCAGGACCATGGATTGGTGCTCTGTGCAGTGGCCCTGACCAGCACTGGAGGGCTTGCTGAGTTCAGTGTTTGGTTGTGGAGGGGTTAATTCCACATATGAAACCCTGTGGGAAGGCAGCAACGCCAGACACCCACAGCTGGGAAATGCCACCTACACAAAGCTAAATTGAGTCTCTGGCAAGCAGTTACTGTGATACTGTCTCCAACGGCAGCCCCGCAGCATCCATCGCTGCGACGCAGGGCCCGCACGCTGCCTGTGCTCCCCTGGCAAGAGGAGAGGCAATCTCCCCCCAAGGACACGTTATCTAGCTCCAGGAGACAGGCAGCCCCATCCTTCCATCACTGCTTCAGTGGAACCTGATGGAAATTTGAAGTGATGAAACCATCAGGGGTTGACAATCATTCAAGCTGGATTTACTGCTTTCCTTTGTTTTCCCCAGGACACCCTCAGTTGCTGGTCCATCAACAGGGGAAGGCACAAGCCCTCTATAGATGCTGGTGTTCATCCCTACCTGGTCCCTGGCTCAGCAGCAAAGCTCCTGCCAGCTTAGGTGATGGATGGTACCCAAGCTGGGTTTATGGCCAGGGGAGTTCCTGAGTTCAAGGCCCCATTTGTTAGTACCCATGTTACTATATAAAAATCAGGAAGGGCATGACCAGCAGATCACCAGTTTCCTCTCCAGCAGGCCTTTAGCAGCTGACCACCAGCAGCTGATCCTCAGGAGCTGTGTGTAAAACATTTTTTCTCAGCACAGGGCTGGTGTTAGTTTGTGATGAACTCCTTGCATTTCACTCCAAGGCAGAAAAAGCAGATTTGGCCATAAGGTGTGACAAACTGCTGGAGCATTTTAAAAATCAAACAAGAAGCTCCTAGAGAGTTGTAATATGCTTGAAAATGAAACTTTATGTTTTATTTGGATATCTGAAGTTATCTCTTGGTCCATAATTTCCATGTAGCAGCCCCACTGCCTTGGGCTTGCAAAGTTAAGGTGCTCTGTCTGACAGAGGAGTTAGAGGCAGCAAATAAGGGAGCTTGTGTCCTGGTCACTGGCAGACCAATGCCAAAATGCTAATGGTGGGACTGAGGGCTGGTGCCTGCTTCTACACTTCAGGATCTAGATGGGTGCTGCCAGGTTTATTGAGCCAAGGATCAGAGGTATAAATCTGACTGACCATCCCAGGGGCTGTAAACAGGGTCTGGCCTGTGTGACACACTGCTTTTGGGGTGAGCCAGGGCCAGCACAGCCTGGCCAGGCACAGCTCTGAAATCAGGTATCCTGTGACACCATCACCCACCCAGCACCAACCACTGCTTGTGCATGTAAGAGAGCTTGAACCTGGAGCTGCTGGATGCCTCCAGACTAAGAAGGACATGCCCCTCTCACTGGGTACTCAGGGCTGGGCAGGAGACATGGACAGACCAGCTGGAGAACCAAAAGGAGAATTTTGGCATCCTCTGGGAGATAGTAACAGTCCAAAAATTTAGTCTTGACACCCCTTACATTATAACTCTGCTCTTTTACCTAGCCAAAGGCACAGGGGAGGCAACACTCTCCAAGGGCTCCTGTGGGCTGCACTGCTCCCATCTACCTGAGATCTCCTGTGGGAGCTGCCTCAGAAGGGCTGGAAGCTGTGCTCTGTACACAGTGAAGGGGAGCAGAGGGATGCTGTGCTTGCAGCTGATTCACGAGCTGAATTAATTTGTTCCTCATCTAATGTTAGATTTTAGGAGTGTTGGAAGTATTAGATTCTCAGAAAATTAATTGTCAGGGTGACACAAGACCTTTGTGCTCTTTACTACTAATCAAAGCTAAATATATAGAGAGATAGAGAGTTTCTTTCTTGAACATTACAACTTTAAGATTTGCCCAAGTTCCCTGAATGTTGCCATGATGTGGTCAGTGGCACTGCTCTTGCTGGTGTATTGGTGTCCTTTTCTCATCCTTCCTTCTTCCCAGCTCACTTATCTGCTGGGACCCTCATGGCCCCACTCCCTTGAGAAAACTTATCTTTATGCCCACAACCTGCTTTTTTTCTGCTTTTCTCTCTCTCCTCTTTTCCTCACACAGCTCCTGGACCAGGGATCCTTTCCAAGCTGCCCCAGACCTCTCCAGTACTATACTACCTTTCTTCCTTGCCCTCAGTGCCTCGGGTGCCCAGGAAATTCCCTTAATTAGGGCATGCCCAAATTCCTCCTTCTTCCTGAAAACCATGAAAGACCTCACCTACAAAGCTAAAGCACAGAGCCAAATCCACAGGGCAAACCAACCAACCACCCAGCCAGTGTGCTGCCAACCAGAGTCTGCAGTAAGGCAGGACTTTCCCTCCTGCCCTCCCCTCCTTTCACACCCTCCTTTTGCCTCAGAGCTCATTGCAGATGGCCCCAACATGGGCTGCACAAGAACACTGGGAAGCTCTGGGAACCAGCACCCGTGGCACATGCCAGCATCTTGGAAGAATGTGCAGCATTCTGGCTGGTGTCCCTCAGTATTCCCAATATTTGCATGGAGCTGGGGCTCCTGCCCTGTGTGATGTGCTGGAAGGCAGTGGGGGTTCAGGGCATCAGCATCAAATAGGGTTATTAAAACATTCCTGTTTTATGGCAAAAGCTCTGCTGGATGCTACAATTTGCATCACGATGGACATGGACCAGATGCTGCAAATAGGGCTTCAGCTACATACATATTTCAGAGTCAAGGCAGTGAAGCAGAGGAGGCTGAAAGCATCCCTTTATCCTTTGCTCATTGGAGAGCTTTCACATGGTGGCATGCTCTGGAGCTTGTGGAGTGCTTCTGCTGGAGCCTCAGGTCAGGACCCCAAGATGCCAGTCTCCCTGCCCTGATGAAGGAACCTCACCACAGATGCTTCATGCAGAAAGAACAAAAACCCACTGAAATCCACCTTCCTTTGGTATTCCTGGGTCATGGTGAACCTGGCGTGGTACTGGCAGAGCAACCAGTAATAGATAGTGCTGTATAAATAGCTACCAAAAAACCCAAGAAAAAGCCAGGTTGGCTAGATTTGTCTAAAATGACACAGCCAGTGTCAATCCTGGCTTGCAGCAGCCTGATAAGCAGTAAGGTATTCCAAGACACTGCCAGCTCTGTTTTCTGTGGATTCCATTTGTCAGTCCCTCCTGTAACTGTCTCATCTTCAGTCTGGGGCTCTGCCCGTGGCTGGGGCTCATCTCCTGCATGACCAGCTCCTCAGAGAACACCACTCCGGCCTAATGGGGCCAGGAGGTGCCAGTAGGAGCTCCCATCCTGCTGACAGCTCCTAAGGATGGTCTTGGCTCTGTTGCTGGCCTTCTGGAACACAAAGCCAAGCTCAGGGGCATGTGCAGTATATCTTTCCTTGGTAAACATGTTCCTGGGGAAAGCAGGGCAGCAGCAGTTTACCACACATTCCCTTGACCTGGGGAAGGAAATGCAGCTTGGGCGAAAGGGCAGCATCGGCTTGTCGCAGTCGCAGGCTCTGGTTAGCAGGGCAGGAGAGCAGCAGTGGCTGCTGTGTAAGCAGGTGCTGAGCCAGAGGCAGAGCATCTCTCACCTCACCACTGCAGGGAGGCAATGGGCTGTGGTCCTTCCCTCAGCCAGCTCAGAGCTCAGTGGCCCCAGCCCCAGAGCCCTGGATGGCCGTGGAGAGGGAGTGTGAGCCCGCGTTGGCAGCAGGCAGTGACCAGCAGCAAGCTCCACAAAGGCAGCTCTCTTCTCTCTGCACCTGCCCTCAGAGAAGCTGCAAACACTTCTGCACCATGTTTGACAGCTCGGGCACCACTTCTGAAGGCTGCCAAGCTGATAACAGCAGCAGAACCCAAATAACTCATGTTTACTGGAGCTGAGCTCCCACCCTAAGTGCTGCAGAGATGCTCACGGTTCTGACTCACGTGGTTATCACAGGGTCTCCCCTCAGTCTCTGTATTTCTGCAGAGCAAATACCTGCTCCCTGCACTCTCCTGCCTCTTTTGCCTGCCATCTCTTTACCTACCATATCTAATACATATTATTCTAACAAGATTATTTTCATGTTGCCAGAGGTCTCTGGTTTAAGAAGGCCAGTATATCGAGCCTTGGTCTATAGCAGCAGTTCTTCCTAACCTCACTCACTGGAACTGTTTGTACAGCATAGCCAGGGTTCAGCAATATCAAGGTCTGTACAAATTTGTTTTGCCATTGAGTTCTTGTAGCAGTAATTAGTTTAAAGAAACCAAGGGATTATTAAGTGATCCCATGAAAGCAGAGGTAACTTGGCTTAGGCTATTGCCATGACCTCTTGCAAACATCTCCCCGGAATATCTCTGCCAGCAAAGCACAAGGCTAGGAAACAGGGACTCCTCCAGACTGGCTTACCTGTCATAGCCCTTGCTGGCCATGGCAACATCTCTGATCAGAAGATGCTTCTTCCCACAAGACAGCTGAGGGATATGCAGGCTATGGTGCTGGGACAGCTGTGTCTCTTGGAAGCCAATAAGCTGAGTTTTCTAACCCATATTCAGTAAGTGCCTTTACATGAGAAGGAGAGGTTGGTCACTCGGGGTTAGGCCAGCTGGCTGTGGGAGCTGCCTGCAGCAGAGCCCCTGTGCTGGCAGGAACAGGGCACACCCAGGGGGCACTTGTCCTCCTCCATTTTCAGATGAATAAAACAAGCCAGAGTTGGCTGACATAGTCTTTTTTTTTTACCTCGTGCAAATTTCCCCTGAGCTGCGCTGTTGTTATTGTGCAAAAAATAGAGCAAGAGATGTATTAACTCTCAAAGGAAGGGAACTAGAAAAGCAAGCAGGAGCAGAGCACCCTCATTAACTCCTTTGGCTGAAAGTGGGGCACACACCTGCAGCAGCAGCAGCCTTTGCCTGGGCTGGGGGGGAACATGTGGGGGCCACTCACCCATTACCCATGGGCGCTGGGTAGGTGAGAGGGGTTGAGGGTCATACAATCATAGACATGAGACATCAATCCATAGCCCTGCTGCAATCCCAGAACATGAGGGACCCTAAAGGGCCATGGCCTGGCTGACAAGCCCGTCAGGTGCCACACAGGGCAAGTCCTGGGTCTTAGGTAGGGATAGGCAGGGATGGGTATCACCCTGGTTCTGGAGCATGTGGTATTTCCATCAAGTGCTTGAAAGACCTTTTCTTACAGCTGAGCAGGAGTAAGGGGCTCTCAATATGACGTGGCCCCTGTTCTGTGCAGCCCCTCTGTGTGAGTGCCAAGGGGAGGCAGCTCCAAGGTCCCTCAGCCCTGGGCAGGCGGGGCTGCAGCAGCCATTAACCAGCAGCAGTGCTGCTGGCAAAGCTGCCTCTGGTCTGTCCAGCATGGCTGCTGCTCCCTGAGACACCTCCAGCACACCATGGCCACCTGCCTGTGCCCCTGTCCCTCCATAAAGCACAAGCCTGGGCTGAAGCAAGGCCAGAGACTCAGCTGGCTCGGGCTGACTTCCCTGTATCCATAGTGAGGTGTTACCAATATCCCAAGGGCCTCTTCCAGCTCTGTTTCACATTGAGATTCAAGGGTGTGGTACTGCTGGAGAGCTGCAGCCAGCACCTCAGCCAGCTCAGCTCAGAACCTGGAAATCAATATGGGTCAAATTTTGTTCAGGTGCATTAACAATTGCTCTGTTGGATGCCATGATAAAAATAAGGATGCAGCAGAGCCCCTGGAGCTGGTGAATCCCTGCTTTGTTTTGTGCTGGTCTTCTGGGATCAAAGTTACCGGCGGCTGCATTTATTCTTCAGCCTAATAATGGCAAAATGTTTAGCATCTTATATATATTCTGGCGTCGGCTTTAGACTTGGGTAACAGGCAGTACTTCCCAGAGAAGCAGCAGCCTTTGAGCAGCCCAGCATGATGCATTGCTGCAGTCTGAGAGGGGACATAGAGCAGAGTTGGAGCAGCAAGAGAAGCCTTAACAGAAAAATAATGAAGCTATAGCACAGTTTCTGGTTATTACACAAATATTTGGCTGAGGTACTCAAGCTCTCATATTTCTCTGTGAGAAAAATTCACAGACATTTTACTCATATATAAACTGCCCATCTTGAATAAACCAGGAAAACTCTGCTGGGGCATCACAAAGGAGTAGAAAAATGACTGTAAATCCAGCAGAAGGTAACTGAGCATCATCTCCTCATGTTCTGCTTTGCTCAGCCATCTCAGGCAAGAAGTGGTTCAAGGACTCACCAGAGAGGGTTTAATTCCCCGCAGACCTGGGGATTGGAGCTCAAGGATGCTCATCACTTTCAAGTGGGGTGCAGGTATGCAGCCATGGGCACTGCAGCATGGGGAGATGCAGGAGCAGGGTACAGGGCCTGGAGACATCCTGTGAAGAGGCACAAAACCACTGCTCTGCTTTTGCTTAGGATTTTGTGGCTCTCCCTGGCTATATGTACACAAACATTTACTGGGAGTTTTGTTTGCTCTGCCAGGAGAGCATGGTACCATGCTGGGACCCCTCAAAATTCATCTCCTAGCTAAAATACTGGGAATTATTGCTACTACCTGCCATTCTCCAAGGTGAAAAGAGCACTGCTGGCAGCAGGGCCATGGGCTGGCAGGGGGCACAGGCTGGTGGGGTTCATAGGTATTAGCCCCTGCCAAAAAATACAGCCCAAGAGCTTGCAGGGCTGGGGCTGCAGCGCCTGCACATGCTGGGGAAGCCATACATTTGTTGACTGCAAATGTCTCCATAGAAACTCCTTCTCCAAGACTGAAGATGTGGATCCTGGAGCTGTGTGGAGTGAGCTTTCTGCCCCCAGCACACCTCGAGCAGCCTTGGCAGCCTTCATGGCTGGATTGTTTGGCAGGAAATAATTCAGACTAATGTATCCCCCTGTGCTCCTAAAATTGTATGGAATTTAAAGTGCTAAATGAACTAAATCATTCTAAGTGTGCAAGCAATTTAATTGTGAAGAGAGGCAAAGTGTGCCTGCCTGTTCCAGCTTTCCAGCTATAATTCCTGAAACCATCTAGCTTCAAAACAGAGTGAGCTGAGAAGCAGAGAAACTGCACCAACAAAGAACTGCTCCAGGCTCTAAAAAGAGACAGCAAACTTAGGACTTTCAAAGGACAGAAAGAGCTGGAATGTTTGAATTCCTACCCCTTCCTCAGACAAACACAGTGTCCCATGCTACCAGGAAGGTCCCAGTTGCTGGCATGGGCATGATAAAAGTGCCTTGCCACTTCTTAGCCTGTGATTGACCCAACCAACAAGTAAGAGAACAGACAAAGAAAACAGAAGAAAATGAACAAGATATCTAGAGAAGCAAAGGTGGCAATTGAACTGAGAAGTAACATTTTAAGAGGTTGCACTGGGAAAGGGAAGAGGAAATGTTTGAGAACGGGAAATTTAGTGAGCAAGGTGTAGCCTTGGGTGTCAGAAGGTGTTAGAGGCTGCAATGCCACAATGGGATCATGAGAGAGAAGAATGCAGAAGCTGAGGGCAGGGGAGGGAGGCAGCTGGCATCCCAGGTATTTAACAAGCAGCAGGAGAAGGCACAGTCCAGTTCTCCTTTGGACTAACTCCTTTAAAAAGAAAAGTAAACAGTTATGGCCTGTTCCATGGCTTCTTCCTCCCAGGAGAAGGCCTGAGGACAGGCAGGGTCCCTGAGGCAAGGAGCAAAGTCCAGGAAGAACAAAATCCTCTTCCCTGGGTTACACAGCCAGCTGGCTGCTGCAGCTCTGTGCCTTCACCCTCACCCTTCACAGGGCCTTCCTTTGGAAAACTGCTCTCCTGGTTTAGACCCTTGTATCTCACTGTCTGGAGAAAGAAAATGAGTGAGCTTGTAATGCAATAACCCATAATAGGGCTATGCTCTTACACCAGGCTGCACTGTGTGATAGCTTTAAAGATGGTACCATGTGGCAGCCCCAAAATGACCTTTTCATTCTGCCTCCCTCTGCTTAATTACTTTATATATATATATAGATAGATCTGGATTGTATCTGCTCTGAAGTCTCAGTTGCCATCATCTCCCCCTCCAATTCCCCTGACCCCAGCCACCACCCAGTGTTGT
Source organism: Molothrus ater (assembly GCF_012460135.2). NCBI lineage: Eukaryota > Metazoa > Chordata > Aves > Passeriformes > Icteridae > Molothrus > Molothrus ater. The sequence continues at coordinate 129,352,992 of NC_050478.2, forward strand.
CCCCCCCCAGCTGGGATTTCTCTGTGCCTCCTGCTTGTGGAGCTCCCTGAGGAGCCAGAGCTGCCCAGCAGGAGAGATCACACAAACATAAACGCTCAGCTGAAAATAAAGCAATAAAAATAATAATGTGAACAACAAGTTTTGGCCTCACACAAGTGCCCACTGTAGATCACAAGCTTGTCTTTGCCACACTGGGGAGCAGGAGCTGGCCCTGGGTAGGAGCAGGCCTTTCCCACCAAGCCTGACAGTCCTCTCATGGCAGCTGGCAGTGCCCAAGCCTTGTCCTTCCACCTCCAAGGGACAAATCCTGCCTCCCAGCCCCTGGGCTGGCTGCTGGCAAGCAGTGGGCAGGGGGAAGGGAGGAGGGTGAGAGCCAGGGAGAGGCTCTCCTCTCCCTGCAGCCCCCAGGGCAGCTCCCCCATCCTTGTTGCCACCACCCAGAGTGGCACCTGGGCCCCAAATGCCCCATGCCCAAGGGGACAGCAGACCCCCACCACTGTGTCCACATGGAGATGCCAGGCACAGGGAGCTGAGGGGAAAGACAGCTAAAGTGACACACCCTCTGCCAATGTCCAGTCATTCCTTGTCCCCTCCTGGGGCTGGAAGCATCCCTGGCACAGCAGGTGCTGGGCCCTGCTGCACCTGGGCCACCAGAGACAGAGGTGGATTTGGCAGGACCTGTTGGGGCTCTGGCAGGTGCCCTGAGCAGCTCAGTGGGTGCCCTACAGTCAGTGGCACTCAGGCTTGGCCCCATGTCCCCAGCAGCTGCCAGCCTGGGCCAAGGGAGATGAAGGTGGCTGCTTTTATTTTGGTTCCTCGTGGTTTCACTGCTTTTGGCCTACACCCTGACCAACAGGGGCCCATGGGACAGAAACCAAGCCTATCTGGGCATTGCCTTCCCCTGCTGCAGGTTATGCACCACCAGGTTTTCCCAGGCTGGTCCCTGGCAATGCCCAAGTGTGAATCTCTGCACCCCCAGGAGGTGCCACACCTGCCCTGTGGTTCTCCTGTAGGTCTTGCAAGCTGCTGCTGGCGACAAGTTTCCCCTTTTCATGAGCCACATGGATGTTGGCAGCATCACACACACCCTGTATTGCAAATAGATGATTTGTGGGCCCAGCCTCCCTCTCATCAGGTACTAATGAGGTTTTTGTATACAGCCGCAGTGCCTCGAGTGGCAGATGGTGCTGAGTTACATTTGGATTATTCCTGTTCTGCTGGTTTGGCTCTCCAATGTGCTAACTCATGGAGAGCTTGGCTGTGCTTATTGCAGGAGCTGCAGCAAGGATCTTTTCAAAACACACCTGACCAGGTGTTTGCTGGGAGCTGCAGCTTTGTCTAAAATGGAGAGCAAGGCCTTCTGGTAGTGCTGAAAATAACTATTCAGCTCAACTGCTGCCTGGCTGTTGAGGCACTTGGAAAATATTGATTTTCACTTCTACTAAAATAAACAGGTTTTATTGTGTCTTGTGATTTCCTTGTCTGGAAATCAGTATCACAGGTGGGCCACCAGCACTGTGCCCAGCTCTGGGGCTGAGTCAGTCACCACATGTCCATTCCCACTGCTGGCAAACAGTGCCTGGGCAGGGCACAGAACTGTAACAGAAACACACCATGATCTCTTGCTTTGGAGTTCAATACACATGCTACACATTCGGACTCTTCTCTCTCTTTTGTCTTTAAAAAGAAAAGAAAACATAATCCTGCAGCAGCCTGCTTGAAGTGTGGCTGAGCAATCCTTCAACACAACCTTGCCTTGCTGCCCAGTAGAAAACTCCCAGAGCACACCCAGAAGCTGAGCTGTGGCCAGTCCTCAGCTGGCTTTGTCTTCGAACACGGTGACACTAAAGCTGGCATTGGGAAAGCTGGGCAGGAGGCCCTGGGCTGTGGGCAGGCCAAGGGCAGTGGGCAGCATCCCCCAGGCACCAGGCTGCTGGGCAGGCTGCCCTGCAAGGGACAGGCTCCTGAGCAATGGCAAATTGCTGACATCTCAGGGCATGCCAACAGGCACTGTGCTGTCCCCTCACCTTCCCAGTGGCACCGTCCCCACAGCACACTGGCTGCTTGCTCATTTCTCAGCAGATTGATTGTGCTGCTTGATGAATTCATCAAATGCTTCTGTCAGAGTCCTTATTTTTTTCTGTCTGCTACTGACATGGAGAAGGGCTTTATCAGTCTCACAGACTTCACCTGCCCCAGAGCTCCTGCACCTTACAATTAATTAATACTCAAACTGTGGTAACTCTCATGGTACCAATCTTGTAAATAACATGGAAACAGTATTTCCCCAATCTTGCAAACAGTTAAGTTGAACTATATACAATTTTTTTTCAGGGCCAATTAAAACTGTGCTGCAAACTGCTGGGTTCCCTCCAGGACCTGGGAGCTCCTGTGGATGGCCCATACCTATCCTGCCATGAGGCTTTACTTTGCTTTTTAACTTGCCTCCAGGTTGAATACTGATGGTTAATACACAAGAGGTTTGGCTCCTAAAGGGTGCTATTCAAACAAGCACTGTGATGGTGGGACACAGGTGCAGATTTTCAGGAATCTTAAGTCCCTGCAGAAATGCTTTGAACAGCTCATCCCTTGCTGTCCTGTTTCCCTACCTATCCCTCCAACAATGATTGTACAAACACCAGCCTGGTTCTCCAGGCTCCTGCTCTGTGTCTCTCTGCTGAGCTAGCAAAAACAAAGGGAAGGACTTGTGCATGTTGCTGGGAAGCTGGAGCTCCTGTTCCTGAAATGCACACCACCAGATTCACCACAAATCATCATTTCTCAGAGCTGCTGATGCCTGTGCTAGGTTCAGTGTGGGGACCCATGCACCTGACCTCAGGATCACTGGTGATCTGCCAAGCCCATCCCCCCTCCTCTCCTCCTTCCACCTCTGATCTGAAAGTGCCATTCTGGCTCCTGCCACTGCAGCTCAGTCATTTCAGGATAAGCATCTATTCTTTATCATTCATTCCAGGTTGCTCACTCTGAGAGGGAGGACAAACAACTTCTGCATCAAGAGATAGCTTGCTGCTGGGGTCAAATGCCTTACAAGGCAACTTTTCTTCTGTAAAAGTAACCAGAAATTCATCTGAGACTGCTTGACCTTGATTGTGTAAGTCACCTCCACTTCAAAATCAAACAAATGCACCCATTTAAAACGAAAAGTTTCCTAAGGACAGTCCTAAAGCAGCCTGTAGCTGGAATAAAGCAAGGCACCCATGCTCCCAGGGCCCTCAGAAGTCCCCCTGGTCACTCTGTGTTATACTCAGTCCACTCAAGTCTAAATTTTGCAGGCTGAGCAGCAAGGTAAGAGCTGCTCCTGACTGTGTGTGGAGGTGAACTTGAGATACGTGCCAAGCACAATCTCCATGGGAATTCTGCAGACTGCACAGCAACAGCCTCTGCCTCCTGCATGAGAGTGCTTCCCCCAGCACCTTCTGCTCCAGCACAGCCCCAGAGACCAGGCAGGAGAGCATTGATCAGGCCTGAGGCTGTCCATGCTGGCCAATACTCCGTGCCCTGAGAGAGTCCTGGTGTGCAGAGCTATAAAGTGCTATTGTGAACACAATCTGCTGGCCCAAACGTGTGCTAGAACTTAATCAAAGCCAAACCTGATTCAAAGGGCTGCATTATTCAGCCTGTTCAGATTAAATATATCCCATCACACTGTAGGCTCCACAGGAAAAAGGCAAGCAGCAATTTTCTTTACTCCTACACCGGCAAAGTCAGAAGGACCTGCAATTGAAGTAGCTGATTTGCTCCAGTATAAGTAAAACCAGCCTGGTACAGTCCCACAGCTTGACCATTAGGTGATATTTCAGTGTCCAGAGGTTTCTTCTGTTCATGGGAGAAAGCAAGGTGCAGAGTTGGGCAGCTGTGGTGCAGCTGTCACAGCAGCTGCTGGCCCTGCTGCAGCCCCAGCCATTTTAGGGGCCCAGAGGACAGAGCTGCTTTCCTCAGCAGCACCAGGCAAGGACTCTGTCCCCAGCTCTCTCAGCTCCTACAGACCCCTGCTCCTGCCTGTGTGCTCACCTCCTCTGCCTTGCTTCTCCAGGAACAGTGCCTCCTGGTCCTCCAGGGGCATCCAACACCCTCCCCAATGCCTGTAAAGAAATCCCACTACTCCATTTCTCCACATTAGTCTGCATGTTGGAAAAGGCCTTGATTATCATAGAATCATAAAATAGAGTAGTTTGGGTTGGAAAGTCATCCAGTCTGAGCCCCTGCCATGAGCAGGGACATCTTGCTATATGATATTTTATTTTATTGTTGCCCATCTTAGCTGAACAACTAAGATGGGCCACAATCCTGTACAATTGCTGGCTGCAACCCTGGCAGGGATGGCTGTAATGCAAACATAGGCCTAAGGCTGAAGTCCCTATCCAGGTATAGCCAGGGCTTTGATCCCAGCAGGAATTTTGCCCAAGCATCTATCAGGGGTTTCATTGTTCATTCCTGGTGAATCTCTACTGGTATTTCACATCAGAATAAACCCAAATTGAAACCACATGTAAAACTCAAGGGTTGAGACTGAAGAGCAAATGGAGCTGGGAAGTGCAAGAGAGAGCAGACAGTAATAAGTGCAGGCAGCTGTTGTCATGATGCATCCCACATGCCTGTAATGAGATGGTCATTGTCTACTCTGGCTTTAGTAAAACACTGGAGACAAGACAAGGCTGAGCTTGAGGAAATCTGGAGGAGGCTCATTTTTTACTCCTGATCTACCTGGGAACAAATTATGACAAATAACTTCACCCCAGTGTGGTTATGGAGAAGTGTATCTCATGCTGTGGCAGGGCCAGGCTAGCAGAGTGTGCTCCACAGCCTCTGGCTACTGAGCCAGACAGCCAGGATCCTGGAAAGCCACACTGTGGGAAGCTCACACCCTGTCTGGAGAGACATCTGTCAGACTCTGGGATGGAACCTCCATGGTTTCACTACTGCCAAGACTTGCTGCAAGTAGATTTCTTGTGCTTGTGACTGACCATCCAGCAGCTCTGGGGCACTGTGAATGGGGACACAGGGCCATTACAGTGAGGTTGCTAATTACAGCTGGTGGTTAATGACATGGGCTCTTGAGTTCCTCATTCTAAACAATCACTGAGTGCAAAAATGACAGCTCTGGTATGAGAGACCCACAAAGCCATGGGTATCTCCAGTGAGAATCAGCTGTGTAACTCAGAAAAGGTGATTTTAAAGCAGCACAGTCAATCCAGGAGACTTAGAGCTCTCTGTCATTTTAGGAACACCTTCTGAGATAGACCAGGCCACTTTGGGTGAGCCTGTGTCCTTTTCAAGACCTTCCACTTTCTCTTGAGGCTCATTTAAACTAACAAATAAAGTATGGGAAAACACCTTATGGTTGCAAAGATACACATTGTACACACTGTTTAAAAAGAGTGTGAACAAACACAGGGGTGCACACATGGAGAATACTGGCTTGCATACCAGTAATCTGCCCAGCTCCCCTCATGCTGGTCAGCACTCTGCCCTGGTTAATTATTTTTCCACCCCATTAGCAGGTAAGGACGAGTGCTTTGACCTTGCTGTAAGTGGTATTTTGTTTCTCTCTTTCTTACAGCTGGATAGAGCTTGGGTCAATGTGTTTCAAGTGTTGCCATCCAGGTCTGACCCTGGATGCTGGGTGGCAGGAGCAGGAGCCCCAGAGCACAGCCCAGTGGCAACCCCAGAACAGCCCGAGCTGGGGCTGCCCTGCGGCCTCAGGGGAGCAGTGACCTGTGTATGAAAACAGCCACACTTCAGACTCTGGTTGGCAGCTGTGAGGAGTAAAATCACTGAATTTTACAGTGAGAGCTCCTTTGCTGGTGCTCTCAAGAGCTGGGTTAGCAGTGCAGCACACACATATGCATCCACATACATGTGCTTACCACCAGCCATCTCTTTTACAGTGTTAGCCCACCTGTACAACCAGGAAGAACTGCATGGAATGTGCATACCTGACCTCCAGGCAAGCTAACCTGAGCCTCCAAGGTGTTAACCATAGCTTGACAACTATTTTGAGTTAAATTCCCTCCATGATTTCTCTATTGTCCCAATATGTTTTGTTTTATTAAAAAATTAATGTTTTTCTTGTTAAACTTCAGATCTTGGATACAGTAACTCTGTGCTGATTTTCTTCTGCCTCTAACACTTCTGCAACTTAATGCTTCCAGCTTTCATTCTCCCTTTGTGCTCCCCAGTGACTCATCTAGGCAGGTATTTTCTTACCATCCTATGCAGCCTCTTAAGAGACGATGTTCTTTCCAGGTATCAGCTGAAAAATGCAACTGCTCAGAATAGAGCAGAAATGGGAAGGCAATCTGTCAGTCTGGAATGAGTAATTCAGCTCTTTGCAAAGCAGGGGTTGTTTTTGTTACAAGCAAAAAAGGGTGAAAAGATCTTAAAGGCAAGATACCTTCACAGCAAGTTTTACATTCCTGCATTCAATTCACTCCTCAGGTGGGGTCAGAAGCAGCAGCTCTTACTCTCCAGTACTCTGCAGTGGCAAAACAATAAGTATCTGTAACTCCTGTGTCATTCTGCCTGCCTTAACATCCCAGGAGTACAATTTTCAAAGAGATAGGTTCATCCTGGAAATTAAATAAATAAATAAATAAGTTTATTATAAAAATTTGAAATGCCATTTCCATGTAGTTAAGACCACATATAAAGTCATCTCCTTAAGGAACCATGCAGATGAAGAGTACAACATTCTGCTTTTACACATCATATTAAAAGAGGATCCCAAATGCTGTCTTCTGGTGTCCAGGTCTCAGCATGAGTGCTGCCACCCACAGCACCAGCCACAGGAGGCCTCATGCAGACTTCATCCTGGTTTTGAAGGATTTTTTTTGTAAGATGACATCATCCAAACTAATTGAATCCCAATGATTTCATAGTGCATGCTAACACAGAACAGGAAGACCAGACCAGCCTTGAGCCCAGATTTGCTTGTCTCTGATCAAAGTATAAATAAAAATTACTACTAAGCTATGAGGTTTTCTTGCTTGGACAAATTCTCATGATGAACAACCACCAGTGCTGAGGTCCCAGCCAAAGACTTGAGTTCCCACATTTGATTTAGGGCACATAAATCAAGATGGCTTATGTGATGAAAGCACTTGTATTATCTGTCCATGCGGAGCTGCGTTGCTGTTTTAGTTCTTTATTATGGCAAAAGATTGTAAAATTTTTCTCCCAAGTGGAGAAAATTATATCTCTTATTTCCTGATGGCATTCAGAATGAAGAGTTTCTCATAGTTTTTAAATTACAGTGTCCAATCCCTAAATTTATAGTATCCATGGATGTTCCCAGTGTGGTGTAGGAAGGCTCTGCAAAGGAGGTAATCCTGCCTCACCTAACTGTCTTGGAGGAGTTCAGCATGTTTTCTCTGGAGGCGCCTGACAGCTGGATCCAGTCCATCCAGTTGTGGTCTGTCTTAAATACCTAGCAAGTTTCCTGCCTCATTCACCATCCTAATGAACATCACACTTTCTGGGAAAAATTACTTCAGCTCTCTGAAGATGCAGGGGAGCTGTGAAAAACTTGAATAAGACTCTTACATTCTTCAGAGCTCTGAAGAGAGGGAAGATTTCCAGCTCCCTGACTAGCAGCTCCCTTGCTGAGATGATATTTGGCACTTTCTCCTCTTCTTTCTGAGGAGAGGCAGCCAAGGAGGAGCCAGCCTGCTTCTGCTCATGCCCTGGAGATGTGTTCACACTCACACACACAGAAATGCACACTTGCACACTCTGCCACAGCTCCCCTTCCCCCAGCTCCTCCTGGCACTTTCCCTGCATGTGGCAAGTGAATAAAATGGACAACTGTGGCTGCTGCAGCCAAAATAAGGCAAAAACATGGAGAGGAAAGGAGCAACAAGAACAGAGGCAACAAGGGCACAGTAAATCTACAAAATCAAACCAGGTGAGGGGAAGGAATGGGGCTAACCTGGCCAGATTAATTCCTTTGACTCCCAGCAAAGCAGCATGGTCTTATTGGAGGCTCAGCAATCAGGCCAGAGGAAGATAAAAACCTTGCTCTGGAATGGCTTCGTTTTGCCATGCCCACAACCACCACACATCCTATTTTTACCCTAAAACCACCCCACCAGGGGTGCCTCCTGTGCAGCTCCTGGTTGTCCAGCCCTGTGTCACCTCCATGCCACGGCCATGCTCTGCTGACAGCTGAGGCTCTGCTGGTCAGTGTGGCTTCCAGGTTCCTCATGGCCAGCACCATCAGCCTGTCCTGTATGTGCCTGCTCCCACCCAGATGGAGAAACCATTGGCTTGCATGGGAGCTGGTGCCCCAGGCAGCCCTAGGCTTTCTGCAGGAATGTGCTGCACCTGGCTTGTGGCAGCTATTTGGGGTCAGAAAGCAATCCACTCCATTTCTTTCACAAGCGGGTCTAATCAAAAGAACACAAAAGACAAAGTTGGAAGGGACTTCAAAAGGTCTTTTGTCCAGTCACCTATCTAAGCAGAACTGCCACTAAGTGCAGGTCTTTACAGTCCCTTCCAATGCAAACCCTTCTATCACGGAGAAGCTCCTTTTTTAGGCAAGCAGTTCTTCCCCTGAAACCCTTGGTCTGACTACCCAACAGGAAGATATGTTGCTCAGCTCTTGGTGTTTTCTTTAAAAGTTGGCCAGACTCTTGGCTCCTTTTCCCACAGGTTTCCAAGGTTATTCTGCCTAACAATTCCCTAAACAAGCCCAAATCTGCTCTCCTGAAGTAGAGACTCCTATATCTGCAGCTTGCCTACTGAGTCTTCCTCCAAAGCTTGCACTCATTCACCTCAGGATGAGGAGATGGCCCCATGGTCTCAGCTGTCAGCTCACACGCCATCGGTGATTTTCTTTCCTATTTCCATTGCTCCCTGAGTTTAGATGCAGACCTGCACTGATGTTTGGCATTTCAGTGCTAGAAGGGGTGCCTTTCTGAGCACTTCTCAACGCACACTCACAAGGGGCTATGTTGTGCTTTAACTCATCCATGTAGCAAACAGAGACTGATCAACCAAAGGTACAGCACTAGCAACTCTGACAGAATGTTAAAAAATGGGCAAGAAAGCAAAGCATCAGTGCAAGGGGTTTGAGAAAAGGTGCTTCAACACTCCTTACCAGAGTACCTGGTGGGATCAAGGCCTGGGGACAAGAGCAGCTCTGCTCTCCCCATAGTTTGAAAGGGAAATAAAGTCCCAGCATATTTTTCTCACTGGACTTCTCTGCCCCAGGAAGAAGCAGCATTTAAATGACAGTAATCCCACATTACAGTGCTGCCAGCTTTGCACCTTTCCTTTTGCTACCTGGTTGTCACACCCAGTCCTCAAAGGCCTTACTCCTCTGGTTTCTGCTCTGAAAGGGCTCCTGCTGCCAGAAGCTGCCAAGGGTTAGTCTGACTCAGAATCCAGGCCCTGCATAGACTCCTCAGGCTTCTCTTTGAATCAGCAGACTTGTCCTTTCTCAGCCTTCTCCTTGCAAAGCAGGACATTCAGTGATTGTGTGTACACTCAGTACCCTCCCATGGGGCTGCAGCATCTTTGCTGCCTCCTCTTCCAGGGATCACTCCTGATCTAACTGCTTCCACCTGCTTTTATGCCAGGGTAAATCTGGGCCATAATTAACCTATTTTCTATTATGTAACTAGCTACACCCATGAACAAGAAATAAAATGGGTTTAATCCAGACCTCCTGCCTAGGAACTTGGCCTCAAACTGCTCTCCCAGGTCTCTAGGGAGAGGCTTTTTGGTGGTGCTATGTTCTTGGAGTCAGTTCCTGTCTCTGGCTCTGAAGGAGCTGCTGTTGGAGGCCCAGCCCTCAGAAACCCAACTCTGCAAGCCTGTGCAACCAATTGACCTAAATGTCTGCTGGCACTTGGTAAGGCAGGTGACTAAACCCGAGGGACTGCAGCTGACAGCCGTTCACCCTGCAGACTAATGGCTGGGGACAGAGTGTGGGGACATCCTTGAGACCTCCCCACAGACACCCACTGCAGAAACAGAAAGGGAGATGAGAGGTGTCAGAAAGACAGGCAGCCTTCTCCTTCCTGGGGAAAAGGTATCTCCTGGGAGGCTGGCATTGCCCAGGGCAAGGGGAGGCAACTTCTTCTGAGAAGGCTTCTAAAAGGTGGCAGGCAGGCTGGCCCCAGGAACCTGCCCTGAGGCAGGGAGGTACGTGCCTGAGCACCAGGCACAGCTGTGTCCATTTTTCTTCTTTTTATTAGTCCAGTAGGTGCTTGATTTCACTATGCAAAATAGGAGTTTGGGAGCACTAACTCTCCCTCCAATGGTAAGAGCTGATAGCCCAGCTGGCAAAGGGTTCTTGTAGCAAATGGGGATTCAAATTCCCTCCAAGAAGGACTTGCACTCCATTGGAAAAGGATTGGTGAGGCAACCCTTTCATTCTGAATGGCCTGGTACTTCTTGTCTAAGTTTGGAATAAAGGTTTGGGATGTAACTTCAAGGGAAAGAGGGAGATAAGGGCAGCAAATCCTGAGTGCAAGATTCATATCTCCCTCAAATCTTAATAAAGGGCAGAATCCAGCCCCAAGAGCTGTCCCACATGTTTCCTGCAGGCCACCATTGAGGGGTCCCTGCTTGGCACATTGTTCTGTGGATCCTGGCATATTGTTGGTGGACCTTTCTTCCCTGCCTCCAGGTGGTCTGTACTGCACATCAGAGTCCTGTAAGGGCAGAGTGCCCAGCCTTGGAGCATCCTGGCCTGGCCAGAGTTTCCAAGCCAGAGGCATGAATGGAGTGAAGCTGTTGCTGGTACCTTCACCCAAGTGAGCACAGCAAGGCCAAGTAAATGCTGTTCCACTCGGCCTGCTGGGGTTTGTCCCCTGTGCCCCACACAACACATGCCCACTCAGAGGGCTGGTGCTCCATGCTGGCCTTGCAGAGACAACCATCTGCTTCAGAGGCTGCCAGCATGAAAGACAGCCAAGAGGAAAACCAGAATTGTACAGAAGTGCTGTGAGTTCAGGATGTGGGCTTTCAATTTTTCCACCCATCTCCAGACTGGGAGCAGGGTGCTTATGGCATTAAGTGCCTCATCCACATTTCCTCTGGGTTTTTGACAGTGAAATATGAACATCATGTTTATCATTAATATGTACTCACTATGCTGGAGTTAGGTGAGCATGTTCAGTGCATAGCTCTGGGGACTCCCTGTTTTCCATGCAGGACACCCCTGAGCAGCTGAGCCTGCACTTACACCTTGGAGTAATTGCTGCCAGGCCTGCAGGGAACCTGTTTTCTCCTCCTTCTGAGGCAGCCTTTTCAAGCCCACCAAGCACCTAGGGACTGAAATGTCACCATTTTTTCTCATGCTAATCCTGATGTTTGTACTGAATTTCAGCTGGATGATCACCAGTCCTTCTGGAGTCAAGCTGAGCTGCAGTACTGCTGGGATGCAAGGAGAGACTTGTGTCCCTTGGCTGCCAGTTAGATTTCTGGAGATGTAGTTTTCATTCCTGTCTCTCCTGCACAATATTAAGCAAATAATCTGCAGTCAGGTTTTTCAAACATCCAGCATTTACCAGCAAAGCTCACTCTTCAAAGCATGCAACTCTTGCAAATGCATCATGATGGAGGGACAGATTTTAGTAGATTTTAGACATAGATTTTAAACTTTTAATTTTTTTTTTTTTTTCTTTTTTTGCCAACCAGGGTACTGCTTCCTTAGAGCAGTCTGGCTTTCTTCATTCTGTTTTCTCTCTGGTTAATCCTATACATAAAGATGCACACATCACACTCAGAATATGAAATAATGCCGAGTCAAAAATACAAGTTCAGGCTTCGTTGGTTTGAATGGTACTCTCAGGCTTTCCTGAATGTAATTGTTATTTGTAAGTGTTCTCAAATACTTGAGAAAAAAAAAATGCTGTGGGTTGTCTGCAAATGTTCATTTTGACAAGTTGCTGTCTGTTACTGGTATTGGACTAGTCACACAGTGTATCTTATGTTCCCTAACTGGATGACAAGCTTGGAAAACAGAAGAATAGCAAGTGACAGATACTAGTATGATTTCTGGTTATTTTTTATAGTTCCTGGTTTCATGGGCACTGGAAGCTGTACAAATTTCATGAAAAAGATATTAGGAATGAGGAACTTATTGGGAAATATGGCAGCCATGGCAACTTTGTCAGAAAATGAAAGGCTTAATGATGAATCAGGCAGCTTCCCTTTACACAATGGCATTCAGTTACTGAGAGGTACGAGGAAAGGCTTGTAGGAAATAATCAATAAGATACAGTAAGGTTTGATATGTGAAAGATTTGTCTAAGTACTCCTGGCACATCAGAAGAAGTGTTTCATAGGTGTTTCATACTTAAATACAAGGGAGGAAAAAAGGAAACTTCCTTAGAGCTCAAAACAACAACATAGCAGCCCAGACACTAATAATCTTTTTGCCCTCTTAAGATGTTCTTCATACCACTCTCTTTCCACTCTAATAACTTCAACATAGTTTCAAGCTAGAACAACAATCTTACAGAGGCACCTTTTTCTCAGAAAGTTCTACCTAATGTGTACACAGTGAGCACCTGGTTTCCCAATCAATTCTTGTATAGAACTGCAATATTTAACCATCTGATTCCGGGTTGCAGTTCAGTGCAGTTTACTGGTCTGACAAACATATGCCATCCATCAAACAAGCTATTTAAACTAACTGTAAGACTTATAGTTAATAGAATTTTAACTGATTTTTAAAAATGCATTTCAGAATAAAACTCATGCTTAAAATATTAATGTTTAGCTAAAGGGATTGTAATTTGTTCCAAAGAGAAGCTGCAGTATGGGATATGTGGCTTTGGTGGCATTCCTTAACCACAAGAAATTTGGCTTGGTAGGATATTCCCCCAGAGCTTCTCTTGCAGTTATTCCCCAGACTCGTTTCTTGTCTGCCCAGTGCTTCATATTCCAACCTGTCAGAATCATGGAAAGGGATTTTGAAGCTGAAACATGACCACCTTCAAGTCAACACCAGAGTGTGTCCCAACTGAGACATGGGTAGTAAAGGAAAATGTTAATTTCAGGCCCCTTTTCCATAAAGCTCCTTATAAAGAAAACAGGTCTCCCTCAGAGGCTTTGGACCATGGCATCAGCACAGAGTGATGGGAACCTCTGGTTGGTATCAGTTGGTCCAAAAGGTCTAGTGTTGTACCACAACCTATATGGCAGTAACAGATTTGGCCTGAGTTAGGGTATCAGAGTAAGATCACTATTACCACAGTGGAAAGGCCATGTCCATATTATCCACACCAGATAAGAAGCATTCTTTCTCTTATCCATGCAGCTGAATTTTCTGGAACTCAGACTTTATGACTTTTGGTGATTTATGGAAGATGAAGGTCAGGTAAGAATATCCAGAGATGTAAAAAACAAAACAAACAAACAAACAACAAACAAACAACAAAAAAAAATCAAATTACTAAATTTGTGACCATAGTGGTGAAAAGCTTTTGAAGAACCTAAAATAATCTAGCTGAAAGGAAACTCAAGGCACAGGAAATGCAATGCAGATAAATGAAAGCAAGCACCTGCTAAAAGGAAAAAAAAAATCTAAACATTGCAGAGTCCTAAATGAACCAACTGACTGTGTAAAGACATGTGGATGTAATGCTACGTTTAGGCAGGGGCCAAATAAGTAGCACATAAATGAAATGGGAAAGTCTGCATAAAACCAGAACATGATTCGCATATCACATGGCCCCTGCCAGCTCACTGAATGTGATGGGAACCAGGATGAGGAAACACCATGGGCCCAGCAGCAAGGCCCCTCTGCCTCTGCTTGGCAGACATCAGCAATTTAGAACAGGAGGCCCCAGGAAAGAGCAGATCTCTCCTACAAATACTCTCAGCTTGACTAACACTTCTATAGGCAGCTCTCAAAGATGAACAGCACAGGCTTAGAGAAGTGAAGCAATTGAAATTTGTACATAAATGGTGAACAGAAGTCAAATGAAAAAAGAGGCTCCCCAAGAACTATTTCAGCCTCTGTACTATCGTTTAATTCAAATCTCATTAACTGCTATGCCAACAATATCGGTTTAAAGGCAGAACTACCCATTTCTGATGGGGGATAGTAACTGAGGGACTGCAAGTGCCATGGCCCTCTCTGCAAAAGGCAGAAAGGCCTGAAAAGTACAAAATTTACCTAAGGTAAGGCGGTTCTGGACTTCATTCCAGAAATGGCTTGAGCAACTAGCGCTACCTTATCACCATATATTTAACAGGGAAGGACAGAGCTGTTATTCTTTATTTGGCACTCCCCAGACAAGGTGAAATCACCCATCAGCAGAGCAGAACTCACCTGACTGCAGGCAGGGGCAAGCTGGCTGTGCTTGTGCTGGGTGTTGGCTGCTCCAATTCGGCTGCAATCAATGGAGAGAGCGGGCACTGTCACAGTGACTCACCACGCCTCAGAGAGGTGTCTGAAGTAGGGGGGTGACTCATCCTTGGGGTGCTCCTCTCCACAGATGTTCACAGGATCCTGGATCACAGCATAAATTACATGCCTGCCTTTCTGTCCTGTCTTGCATGACAAAACAATTCTTTCTCTGTTACCTTGCACATACCTGGGGACTTCTGGAGGACACAACCTTGTCTGGGACTTGATGCACTAGTTAAGGCCTTATGTATGCAAGAGGCTAGAACTATGAAATGGTTTTCACAACTTTAGACAATTTGTGCTTCAATTATGTTACATCCCAGGCCTTTCCTTTCATGTGATGGCACTATCAGCAAGGTGAGGGTGAGGGTAGAGCCCAAACTCTGGCAGATGACCAGAGCAGACAGCAGGACACTGGTCATCATGTTCTAGCCAGCAGTACAGAACATTTTATCACTAAGGTGGTAAAACATGGGACATTGAACACAGAACATTTTGACATCCTATCCTGTGTTTTCCATCTTCCCATGAATCCACAGCATCGTTAGCAGACATGCTGAAGAGTGGATTGTCAGCAAATCTGTAGTCTTATATTTATAAAAGCTTGTTATGTAAAGACTAAAACTGAATAAATTAGAAAAGCTTAATAAATAGACATCCAGCAATATTAGAACAAGGAAAAAATTCTTAAGTTAGGTCAGATGCAGAGAGAAAACCAGTAATTATCTGGAAACTGCACCAATTCAATAGGCCTGGGCACCTGTGGCCAGATGTCTGCTCTCCACTTAGAGGCTGGCAGAACTGCCTGCACAGGACAGGCAGAAAACAAAAAGCAGGACACAGTACTAGGAGTTCCTTTTGGGGAAATCCAGAGATCTGCCAGTGGGACATGTGGGATGCCACCTCTACTCTCTGATCTTTTTCTGTTGACCCACCTCTGAATAAAAACCATAAAGTTCTCCTAAAGGAAAAAAAAAAAAAAAGACTTCAACATTTATGGAGTCAGGCCACAAGGAAGGGATCCAGAAGCTTTGCTTTGCATCCAGATGTGCTTTTTGTTGATATCTTCCCTAAGGGGATAAACAGTTTTCTGTCTGTCAGACTGTGGTTATGTTAAATGCTTTAAACCCATGTCTCATAATGAGCACCACTGAGAGCACTGGCTCTGTACAGCAGATGGCTGCAGAACATGATCGCCCTGAGAAATCCAGGGGAAGGTCCTGAGCTGTGTTTTTATGTTATGTGCCTTCAGCTGGCACTGGAAAAGCCAATCCATCACTTTGACACTGGGGGTGCTAAGCCTCCAGCAGCATCCTGCAGTGCAGGGTTTGGCAATGTGATTTCACTGCTCGTACATGCAGCAGCCGTTTTCACCTGTGAGGACAGGTAACTTCTGTGCCTCTTATGACTATCTGCTTTTCACTGGGCACATTTCACAATGACACCTTTCTGGGCATCTTGGAAATGAAGTGACTAAAGAAGAGGATTGAATTTCCTGTCTTTGAGCAGAGGGACACAGAATAAGCACTGTATTTCAAAACTGGTTAATAATGTTCATGGAGGGCTTGATTCCACCAAAGTTAGTCGTGCTGAGTAGTTGCTTTTTCAACAAGTAGCCTATTCATCTCAATTAGATTAGTCACAGCATAAGGAGAACAGAATTGGACTTCGAATAATTTCAATTAATTTTCTGCTGTAAAAAAACACTATTAATTAATATTTCCCATTTCCTCGGCATTTGGCAAATATGTTTTAACTATGCATAAATATTACTCATTTTCTACATTTTCTTCATATAAAACATTTTTGATAGTTTGTCAAGTTCCACTTAGCTTTTTAATGCAGTTTTTTGTCTAAGCATAATTCACTGCATGATCTAAACAGAAGTGCCAGCCCAGAGCGGGCATTGCTTTATTCTGCTAAAGTTTAGAGTACTTGAAGTGAGGGCCAAATTTTTTGTGTACAGAATTAGGAGAGTTATTTGACTGATCTAATGAAACTACTAGCATTTAATGTTATCTTTTCTATGTCTTTAATATTACCTTACCCATGTAAAGAAGTGCTGAGTTCTGCATTTAATCCTCATGGTCTAACACGATGCAATTTTGAATCAAAACTCTCTTCCACTCTTATGTGCTGCTCTGGGTCTTCTGCCATGAAGGATAAGATGTCCTCCTCTGAAAACCACAGTGTGCTAAATAAATTGCAGAGTATCAGTCTGCAGGTATCTCTAAACATAGGATAAGGGGATCTTTTGGAGTACCTAAAGCACACATGTGGCCTCAGGATCAGAGGTGGTGACTGCTCCAAAAACATAACTGAAGGAAGGAGCTGTGCTTCCAGAAAGAGGTGCTACAGCTGGATGAAATTCCTACATCAGAGGGCAGTGCTTCCCCTGCATTCAGGCAGGAAGGGAGGGGGTACTGACCTCCAAAAGCAGGGGTGAGATGCTGCTCCTGAGTTTAGCCCTGCTGGACCCACATGCTAAAGGGATGAGTTTCTCAGTCTCTGCTTCTGGTCACAAGCAAGGGCATAAACAGCTTAATGGAAGGTCTAGCATATGCTTCCAGAGGGAAATGGAGGGAGATTCATCTGCCATCAACAGCACCAGTGGGATACTGAGGAGGTCAGGGCAGTCAGGTGAACTTTGGGATTGGGGTTCTGACAAAGACGTTCCTGGACCATTTCTGCAGACAGAGATGCTCCATGACTCGGTACTGTGGGGAAGGGGCGGGGGGCACAGGTTGTTTGCCTGATCTGCTGCCAGATAAATGCCAGTACTTAGTGGCACCTACACAGCTTCCCATCAGAAATAGCTTTAGCTGATGAAAATATTTGCCCAGGAGAGTCTCCTGCGAGAGCCTCTGGAAACATCTGAACAACAAATTCCACCTGCTGCCCGCATTTCCACAGGGATTTTAGGTGGCATTTGATGGAATCCAAATCTGTGCTCATGCCTAAGAGCTTGTCTTTGACATGCAACAAGTGACTTATAAATGTTAGGGGAAAATCTGAAAAAGGGAGAAACTGGTTTCACTCGATGCTTAGACATCTCTCTTTTTAACTTCTCCTGTGAAACTGATGCCTGCCAGAAGTTTCACGCTGCTTTCTTACATAACTATTCCAATTCTCTCCCCTGCATCACTGCTCCTGACAGACACAAAACCATCCCCTCCCAAACAAGCAACTGATCTCCATGAGGCTAACCAGAAACTTAAGGAACCAGATGGAGGACCACAAGCAGACAGGTATCTCACTTCTGTTAATTTCGAGGGATATTAGGCTGTGTTATAGATAAGGACCTCAGTTATTCTGAATGCAGAGCGTAAGCAAAAGAAAAACACGTGTTGTGAATACAAAGAGGTACATTTGTTTCACAATGCTGCACTGGGTTATACAGATGACATTACAGAGGAGTAGCTTCAGGGAAAACAATGTTTGTCAGCATCCTTGAATACTGAAAATTTAAAATCCATGAGCAGAGAAACTAAAGAGATGATCAGACCTCTCCAACCAGTCATCCAGAATGCAGTATCAATTTGCTGCTCTACCAAACCCTGAAATGCCATTCTTAATAGGTGGGGACTGATTTGCTAAGATCCATGTTATTTGCCTCTGGGATTTATAGAGATAACAGCAAGATCAGATAGAATTAACACCTTATCCTATAATACCTCATTTCTCTGAGAAGATCTGAAAACCCTTTACAAGTAGCAGTGATCCTTCACTGATGCATGGTACACTGAAGACGCTGTCACCTCAGAAAAATGGACAAAGGACCACTGTTGCTCTCCTCCTTAGCAAATATAATCATTGGCAAGAAACACATACATGTAAACTTTTCTTGATTGCTTTGCTTCTTGTACATTTCTTTTAGAATATTCCTTGTAAAATAACTCAAAATATATGGTTCATATAGGTATTATTTTTCCTTACCATAGAAGAGGTTTTCCCATAGGACCAGTAATGGCATACTACAGCAGTGATACTGGCCTCCATTATCTCAGAAGCTGCATTTTCTAGTTGCTGACACTGAACAGCTGGTCTGATTTGTTTCATATAACAAAGACTGTATAAATTAAATTGTCATGTGAATCAAGAATGAATCCCCCCCACAAAAAGATATGCAATACCTTTTATTTAGCTTTGAGCACTAGAAGTGTTCACGATACTGAAATCTGCCATCCTGCAGGGAGGGAAAGATACATATTGGGCCATTTCTTTGAACACCAAAGACATTTCTTTAGTATTTGACTTTAAGAGTAGGTGAATCCATATAAAATATGGATTTTTATCTTTACAGCTTTAAAGAAATTTCTGCAGTATAGCTGTGTTTTTCTTCACAGTGTAGGTTTTCCTTCTATTTGTCATTCACACAAACACAGTCATATATGGAGGTTAATGAATATCCAGTTTGCTGATGGTACCCCAGGGACCTGTGTTTTTATTGTAAGCATCTCCTTCAACAGATATCTCACTTAACCGTCAACTTGGAGGTGTAAGACTAAGGATTTCTGTATTCTCATTTCACTTATACAACTACTGTTTTTAAAAGAAATTGTTTCTGGCAGCAGTCCACTGGAGTTTCTGAATGACCTAGTTCCCTCCCGAGGCATGACTCCTAAAACTACTTAATTCAAAGGCAGTTATCCTTAATTCTTTAAAAACACTTTGAAAAAAAAAGAAATCCCAAATTGGGTGTTGTGTTTATCTGGCCAGAACTTTTGTGCTGGCTCAGAAGTACCTTCAAGAAAAAGTTCATTTTGGCACATCCAATCAAGTAAGGGATTAATGCCTCTAATGTGGGAAAATAACAAATAGGCAGCTTCAAAGAGTTATCACACCGCCTTGCTCTTCAACCATTCTTGCTTTAGAATATTGGCTTTTGTCTGCCCTTCCAACTGCCAGCAAGGGAGGCAACTGGAACCTCACAAAGAGAACAAAAGCTGGACCGCCATCTCCTTTCTCTTTTTTTGAGCAAAAACCTCTCTGAACCCGTCAGAGGGACAGGCCTTCTCTCTCAGATATTTGAGCACTTATCTACATAATTTCCTCTTGTGGAACAGTGCCATCACATTTCCCAGCTTGGAAGCATTTTCCCGGTGTGCAATGCCCTTACTGACGTGCAGCCCTCGGTGAGGGATGTGCTGATGGCTGTGCTGTCTGAGGAACAGCACCACTGCTGTCCTGCCCACAGCCAGAACTGCTGCATGGTGCCCCAGCTCTCTGTGGGATCACAGGGAGCTTTCGTGGAGGGAAGATGCTCTCTAAATCCTGCTTATCTGGCAAGAAGATTTGCAAAGAAGGAGCCCTCTGCCCCCTCATCTTGCACAGACGGTCTGACTCACTGGACTCAGGATTCCCATCTGGATGTCTCTTTGAAAGATGGGTGCAAGCCAAGGAGTTTGTCTATTCTTAGCCTTATCTGTTATAAAGATAGTTTTCCCCATAAAAATCTCCTGTCATTCAGCCATCTCAGAGAACACCTGTCTCTAAGCAAAACCAGCAGCAGTGTGAATCCTATTCCCTGCTCATTTTAATGCGGTGTTAATATCAGAGCCTGATGGAGATTATATAAGTGCTGACATAGCTGAGGAAAACCGTGAAAGAAACAAAAATAAATGGAAGTCAAATAATTTGAACCCTGTCACCATGCAGTGCCAGCTACAGGAATGTGAATGGCACTTGGAGGCAAAAAAAATCTTCTTACACCTCCTGTGCTCCAGAAATGACAGCACTTTCTCGCCAGCTTCTCCGACCAGCATCTTCCCACTTTCTCCTGTGCTGCCTGAGGACATGGCATGTCCTAGCTGACGTGATCCACAAATCCGTGCCTCACTCAGGTTCTCTGCAGCGCTGCTCCCTGCCCTGGCGCTCGGGATTGCTGCGGGAGCTTGGCCCCGGCAGCCAGGCAGCAGCGAGAGGGATGCCAGAGGGGGCAGTGTATATTAAAAAACAACACGCAGCCTCTTAAACCGCCTGGAACAAAATTGTGCAATAATTGGCTTGTGCAACCATGTGATCTTATCACTGTGAGCCAGGGTTTTCAGAGGAAACTGAAAGGAGTGAAACACCCACTGGATCCTGCCTCCGATCATCTGAAAAGCTCGGCTGTTCCTTCGTCCTCCTCTCTTCGTGTTTTACATTTGCTCGTGGTGGTTTTTCTCCCTGAGCTCTGGGAGGCCAGGCTCGCTGCCAGATCTGTTTGTACACACTCCCAGGGTGGGTTTGGGTTGTTGGCCAGTTTCCCTGTGTCCCGGGTTTCCCTGTAGCTCGGAGCTGAGGCAGCTCCGGCCATCTTCCAGCAAAAGGCTGGTGTGGCCTGGCAGGGCGGGGCTGGCCCTGTCCCTGAGGGCTCTGCAGGTGCCACCCTAACAGGGCCAGGGCCACGGGGGGCACCTTGAAGGGTGATGTCTTGAGACAGACAAGATATGGAGATTTAAAAGGCCTGAAGAGAATGAGGAAAGAGAAATCTTCCTCGCTGTACAGTTAAGACAGAAAAATAAGAGTCTGTAAAAACAGGAAGAAACTATAGCAGAGCATACTGGTGTGCTGTGTGGTTCCTGTGCTGGGTTTATCGAGAACATTCAGGACCATTGTGTTTCCAGTCTCCTGGCTGTCCATGACAAATACCTGAGTCTCTCCCTTTCCCACAGATGTATCTTGCAGCTTGCCCCACCTTCAGAAAGGATCTCTGGTGGCAGCACTGTGTGTTTCTGCCAGGGTTACACGGTGTGGCTGACTGTGTTTCCTGCCCACACGTGTTTCCTGAGGAAGCTACGAGCGGTCAGGGATGCAGGGAGACTTGAGGGGCAGGGGCAGCAGGAGGATTGGGTGCTGGGATGGCAGCTCCAAAACACAACTCTGGACTCCTCTGATAGTCAGGGGAGAGAAATCAACATTTCCAGAACCCGATTCCTCTTGTCCTTGTGCATGTGCAAAAAGAAGACCAGGTAAAAAAAGGCAAAAAACCCTCTTTTGAGTGCCTGTTTCTCTCTTAACTACAAAGGGAGCCCAGTTGCCTGAGAGAAGAGATTTGAAAAGCCCTGAAATCAGGTGGTATCAATCCCACCACAGCTTTAGAAATCAAGGCAATTTCAGACAAGGACTTGATATATGGCACTTTTATGTGGACACAATTATGTGTGGAGACACTTGCATGTGTAACATTATACCAGGGTGCAGGAGGAACTGTTATCTTCAAGATGATGTAAACATACCCTTAATAGCTTTACCATCATATGGCCACTTAGTACTCAAAACTGTGTAAAACACCAGAATGTCTTTAAAGAGTCATCAGGATAATGCCCAGAAGTGATCTGGGATCACAGTGACCCCAGAGCTGCCAAACTCCAAATTAGAAGAGCGTGGGGCATGAGGCCTCATCTAGAAGTTATGTGTGTGCCACATTTTTTTTTTTCTTTTTTAGTTCAAACTGCCTTTGATTAGTCATTGACCTGGTTTAGAAGTTGCACTGCTACCACTACAGCTGTGAGTGGAGTACATATTTAAATATAATAGACTCTGCAATCATTTTAAAACTGGCCTAGATCTAGGCCCACAGGGAGCTATAACTAATTTGATAGAAGCTGTAGCTTCTAAATAGAACCACCTAAGACCTCTCCAGAGTTCAGCTATAGGGTTCACTGTTCCAGCACAACCTCTCAGCTCAGTTCCCCTGACTTCTTCACGGCCTTCTCAGCAAACTGAGGCCGATTTGGGGAGCATCAGAAATCAGTTTCCTCATGGGTAACCTTCCCAGTGGGAATTATGAACCAGAGAACCAGAGGGAGGAGGGGAATTATGATTTCAACTCCCCAAACCATTGAAGGGCTGCATTTTTGCACAGTTTTGAGTCAAAGCCATATGCAGCTCCACAGTTTTGGCTGTGGTTTGCCTTAGGTTTTTTTTGAGCTAACTGCAGTAGTGACTGATCCAAAAGGTAGGAGGAAGTAAAGTCACCGTATGTTTGAAATCTTCTATACTGGAATGGTTTTTGCAGTGTGCAAGTCCCGTTTTTAATGTCAGAATCACTTCCCACCTTACATTTTCGCTTCTTCAGCACTGACTAAGCACCTCTGAAAACTCAGGACTAAATATCTGCCTTTTATCTGCAAGCACAACACTGTCAAGCAATTAGGTTTGTGTATCTGTAGTGATTTTGGTTAAATTATTTGCAGTAGCTGGTACTCCTGTACCTTCCAGACCAGAACATCACAGGGGCTGGCTCTACAGAGTGAACAAAACTTCGGCTGATGGTGGGTGGCACTTCAATGCTACTGAAGCAAAAGCATCAGCCTTCAGACAGCACCATAGCTGAGATTGCTTTGCCCATCTCTGATGTCTACTGAAGTGGAAATCAGCCATTGCC
Organism: Molothrus ater; assembly: GCF_012460135.2. Classification (NCBI taxonomy): domain Eukaryota; kingdom Metazoa; phylum Chordata; class Aves; order Passeriformes; family Icteridae; genus Molothrus; species Molothrus ater. The sequence continues at coordinate 129,375,752 of NC_050478.2, forward strand.
CCAGGCTCTTTATTCAAATTTAATTTCTTTCAAATTTCATCTGTTCCCTCTCCAAAAAAAAAGGTTTAGTGGAAGCTTTGTGTGAGAGTGCTGCTGTGTTTGCCTCTCTTTCCCACTCCTGTACCATAGTCTAAATACCACAAAACCATGAAAAAAAGACACAGTAAAGCAAGTGCTAGTGATACCGAGTTCTAGGATAAGTTTTATCCACAGAATCACAGAATGGTTGGAATGGATCTCTGGAGATCATTTAGTCCAGCACCCCTGCTAAAGCAGGTTTATCTAGAACAGGTTGCATGGGATCATGTCCAGGCAGGTTTGAATATTTCCAGAGAAGGAGACTCCACAACCTCTCTGGGCAGCCTGTTCCCCAGGTTTTCTGTCACCCTCGCAGTAAAGAAGTTCTTTCTCATATTCAGATGGAACTTCCTGTGTTTCAGGTTGTGCCCGTTGCCCTTATCCTGTCACTGGGCAGCACTAGAAAGAATCATGCCCCATTCTCTTGACACCTGCCCTCAAGATACTTGGATGCAATGATAAGGTCCCCTCCCAGCCATCTCTTCACAGCCCTCCACTGGACCTGCTCCAGGAGTTCCTTGTATTTCTTGAACTGGAGAGTTCAGAACTGGACCCAGCTCTCCAGATGTGGCCCCACCAGGGCTGAGTAGAGGGGCAGGATCACCTCCCTTGACCTGCTGGCCACGCTCCTGCTACCACCCCAGGCTGGCCACAAGGCACACACACTTCTGGCTCATGGACACTTTGTTGTCCACAGGACCCACTGGTCCTTCTCCACAGAGCTGTTTCCACCAGCTCAGCCCCAAACTGTGCTGGTGCATGGGCTTATTCCTTCCTGTTTATCCCTCCCCAGGGCAGGACTCTGCACTTGCCTTTACTGAACTTCTCTCCAGCCTGTCCAGGTGCCACTGAACAGCAGCACAAGGCTCTGGGGTACCAGCCACTCCTCCCACTATGGAACCACCAGCAAACCCGCTGAGGGGACACTCTGTGCCTTCATCCAGGTCATGGTGAGTGAGGCGAACAGGCTGGGCCCAGCACTGACCCCCAGGAGCACCCTGAGCTGCAGCCTCCAGCCAGGCTCTGTGTCTGAGCACAGCCTCTGAGCTCTGCTCTCCAGGCAGTGCCCAACCACCTCCTCTGCCCACCCAGCACACGCTCCTGAGCTTGCCTAGGAGGGGGTTATGGCAGGCAGTGCCAAAGGCCTGATGAAGGTGAGGAAGACAACACCCACTGCTCTCCCCTCATCTACCCAGCCAGTCATGACAGCTCAGCACTCAGGTTGGTCAAGCATGATTTTCCCTTGGTGAGTCCATGCTGGCTACTCCTGATCACCTTCTTTTCCTCCACATGCTTAGAGATGACATCCAGAATGAGCTGCTCCATCCTCTTTCCAGGGACTGAGGTGAGGCTGGCTGGCCTGTAGTTCCCTGGGCTCTCCTTCTAGCCCATTGTGAATACTAAAGTGACATTGGCTTTCCTTCAGTCCTCAGGCACCTCTTGTGTTCTCCACAGCCTTTCAAAGATGATGGAGAGCAATAACATTTGCCAGCTCTCTCAGCACTCATGGGCACATCCCATTGGGCGCCACAGATGTGTAGGGAGAAGTTTGCCTAAATGAACTCTAACCCCAGCCTCCTCCAACAGTGGGAAGTTCTCATTTCTCCAGGCTTTCTCTCTTGCTGCCAGGGTCTGGGATTCCTGACAGCCACCTCTTGCAGTAAGGACTGAGGCAAAGAAGGCTTTCAGCAGCACCACCTTCCTTATCAGGATGCCCACCTCATGCAGAAGCAAGCCCACATTTCCCTCTTTTCTTTTTGCTACTTATTCATTGCAGATGATGCTACAACACACATTCTGAATCCAGTGCTACACAGATGCCCAAATATTCCAGTATAGGTAAGGTTCACCCATAAAAACATAAATATCAAGTGCAACCTATTTGTTAGCTTTTTGCATCAAATGCAAGCAGACATTCCTAAAATGTTGATTATGTTATGCCCTCTCCACACCAGCACAATCGGTGTTGCAAAGTCTGCAATATTCACAAGGAACTCGACATCCCTTAGACCCTCGTCACCAGAACTGTATCATGCCCTTTCTTGCCTGGGGCACAGGAATTATGCAAAAGGGAGACTTTCCCCCTGGATTTGAATGAAGGATGGATGTGGCTCACTTTACATGCAGACAGGGTTAATTTTTTCTTCTTCCTGCATTCTTTCGAACAGCCATCCCGGAGAAGTGTCATATTACCTTACCTCTCACTCCTAGGCTTCTAAGTCGGACCTGGATTTGAATTTCCCTGGCATTAGAGAGGAGTCTCAGTGTTCTGGTTTGGGTCCATCGCACAATGGTGGGTGGGAACTTCACATGAAGGGAGTTTGATTTGCTTATTCCCCTTCCAGCCTCTCGTTTTACACAGGTCCTCTGTCTAGTCTCCCCCCCTTTGTGCAGCTGTGGCAGATACAGGGACGAATCACTTTAAAGAGGAAATGAAGCATTGCCTTCCCACGGGAGAATTCCTGAAGACAGAAAGACAGGGTGGTTAGCACTGCAGCCTTGTCCTGGCTTGCCTACACATGAAAGTTATTTCAGAATAAGCCAGGGGTTGAATGTAAAGCAGCATAGGCATTCCACAACTGCTGTGTGCCTTGCTGAAATCTCAGCAGAAGCAATGGGCTGAAGTAGCTGCATGCTGATTCTTTGGGACTGCCCTGTGTCTTTGTTAGCTGTGTCCAACAGAAAGAAATAGGCAAAGCTTTTTGGAACTTTGTGTGTGGTGCAATATATATAAAAGCAGAAGTAAACTGCTGCAGAACAGTCAGGATTAAATAAAGAATTCTTATTTTCCTAACTTATAATACCGAAGCAATGAGACATCTCTAAGGCTTCTTTTCAGAGTAGAATGAGAAATCAAGATGAAGGCACATGGAAAGGTGCCTTCAAACCATTTTGTTCCTTCTGGCTCCCATACCAAAGATATTTCAGTCCTGCCTGTGTCCCCTTCAGCTGCACCATGTCTGGCTCTGGCACAGCCAGTGGGAAGCTCACAGGTCTCTTCACCAATTGAAAGGCACATTGTGGTGCATGATTGCTCAAGAGAGGCAGATCCTAGTCCAGAAACATCTACTCCATTTCCCACACTGGCATGGATGCAATCCAAAGACAAACACTGCCTGGCATCAGTTTAGCCAGATTTCACCCAAGTATTCAGCTAACCTGAAGCACCAGGTTTACAGAGATGGCTTTTAACAGAAACTTCATGTCCACCATGTCCTGAACAGTCTGGCATTGCACCTTTGACTCCACCTCCATCCCTCCCAGCTGCAGGACAGAAGGAGGGCAGTCAAACCCACGTCAACCCCACCTTGAGAGGGGCGAGGCACTGGCACAGAAAAACTGTGGCTGCCCCATTCCTGAAGTGTTCAAGCCAGGCTGGGGGGGGCCCTGGGCAGCCTGGTCAAGTGGAAGGTGTCCCTGCCCATGGCAAGGGGTTGGAACTGGATGATCTTTATGGTCCCTTCCAACCCAAACCATTCTGTGATTCTGTGGTAATATGTTGGAGTAAAATGTTTTCAGAGGGGTGACTGCTGAAATGAGCACCATTCCGTGTGTTCAGCATAAAATTAACATGTGTTTTTAACATAATTTCCTCCCCTGAATACAGTAGATGCCAAACTTCCCAGCTGGCTGAAACAAAAGCATTTTACGCCCCCCAAATTTAGGAAATATTTGCCCTGGATTTATAAGTATGCACACTTTTGTCTTCCCTAGAATGTGATCAAAGACTAATGAACAAAATTTAATGTAGCAATGGCTTAAAGACTTGTTTGGGTTTTTTCCCCAAGAAGTCCTAGGCTATGTCTTTACCTGGAATAAAAAAGTGTATTTTAATGTACCTATAAAGTCCAAATTGAAATAGGTTTTCCTACTGTTCTGCCATAAACTGACTGCTAGAACAGGGGTTAGGTTCAATTTTTAGAGGGTCTATCCAAAAAATAAGAACACTTAGGCATTTTTTGAGCTTTCATGGAGAAATCTGGGGAAACTGCATTATATTACCTGTGCCTCATTGTGTGAAACACCTCCAGCTGTGAGCAATAAAGTAAAAAATGTGTTTGAACAGACATAACATTTTTGGAGGGGGATGAAAGAAAAACTCAATAAATCACATCAATTTGGTAAATCTGAACAACACTCTCCAACACCTTTCACTTGGCACGTTGGCAGTAGTCACAGATATTTTCTCCTCTAGCTGGAACTGCTCTGCAGTGAGCAGCTCTTGCCCTCTCCCTTCCCTGCTCCCCACAGTACTTTTTCTCCAGCTCAGAGAAATGCAGTCACTGAACATGCTGATGTCCTGCTCCTGTTTTCTGCAGCAGAGATATAATTCTTCAGTCAAACACATCAATTCTATAGAGGTAAAGCTTCAAAAACAGACATACGCACAGTGCTCCAGAGAAGATGTACCATCTGCCTTCCCCTCTCCTCCTCCTCCTCAAAGGAAGGAAGAAAGAAATGTAGCAGAGGCTTAGCTCTTCATTACCTGCTTGCACTGACATTCATGAGATTCCCTGCAGGATTTTTCTTGCTAACCAGGCAGCATGAACACCCACAAAAATTGGCAAGGAGATGACTTTTAACTCATTTTCACAAACTGGCTCTATTTCAAGTAGACAGTGTCTCTCTGGTATCAAACCAGGAAAAAATTTGGTTTTGCTTTCCTCTGAAAAATAGAAAAGGCAAGTAACCATCTTACTGTTTGCCTTGAATACTAACAGTGAAACATGATGTTTCAAGGATTAAAAGGAATTCAATTTCACCTCTCAAAGCCTGAGGATGAAGTTCCATGTTGGCCTGTTAATATATTTTAGCTGAGCACTGTAAAACCTGAAATAGAGTTTGCTTTCTGCACTGGCTGCCCCCTTGCCACTACTCTAGAGGTGCAGGCACTATTGCTGGCAGCAGGGAACACTTGGATGGATGTGGAATTCAGAGCTTGGATGTTGCATCAGGAGAGAGCTGTCACTGCTACACCAGTCATAAGAATGTAACATTATGCATCCACATGATATTTATGTCCTGGGAAAATCAGACTCTTGGTACAGAAGCAAAAACTTTGTTGCAATAGGTTTTTTGGATTGAGAAAAGTTAAACCATCTCCTTCAGGAAAAAAAAAAAAAGAAACTCAGAAAAGAAAACAAAATAAAACCAACCAAACTTCTTTTATCCAATGTACCCTGAGTAAGGAAATTTACTCTTGGCAGAACTATACAAGACTTGACAAGGCTTGAGATAGACTTGACAGATGACTCAGATCAGTAACACAAAGAAGCAGTGGGTAAGAAAGAACTGTTGTAGAAGTGTGGCTGCAGAGTTACTCCGTACAGGAAAGCATGTGCATTCTCAGATAATATTAATCTTAATTAGCTTTAATTTAAGTCAATTTGTTGTCTGGGTGCTACCAAGAAGTGTTATGCCAAACAGGTTATCCAAGACACTTCCTTATCTCAGAATAGTTACTTCTGGACTTTGAGTTACAGCTTGGCTGATTTGAGTCTCTTGGGGCAGCGAGGTTTTGTGGCTGCACGTAGGAAGTGGCATGTTTGAGAGACAGCAACCAAGCTCTGCTTGGAAATGACCAAATTTGCTGTACACTATCTCTTTTGTATGGCCCCTATTGCAAGATCAGCTAGCAAGGCTCTGGGAGGAAGCAGCACCCAACAGAATTACATGATTGAGGCTTTTATGAGTTACTGGAAGTCTTCCACAGCCTGAAGAAACAGTTGCAGTTTATTGCATCAATAAGAGTACAATTTACATTAGAAAGTAATACTAGGTTGGTTGTTCCAGGAAATTATTGCCATGGCTTGACACCACTTACTACTTGAAGGTGAAGAGCAATATCACTGCCTTGTAGTCATTAGCAATAATTCTGAACAGCTCATCAACCTTAATACCTCCTGTGGCAGACAGGGAAACTTTGACTGCAATGGCTACCATTTACAAGTACAGGTAGCAAGTAAACTCCTGAATATTGGCAACGGTGGGATGGATGACACTTTTGTGTTGCTACAAATACATGCAGCACTGGAATCGGTTACCTTCCACCACTTTGTCTTTATCAAGCATGAGATTTTAACTTACCATAGGAATTTATATGGTTGCCTTTTACCTATACTTGTCAAAAATATTATAAGAAATCTTGATGCTTCCTGTTTAAATAGCCTCTATTTCCTGGCTTCTTTTATGTTTCTCCAGTGCCACGTTAGGTAGGGAGTCTTGCTCCAGGTAAACACCAGTTGAATCAGCTTGTCTTGAGTGTGCTTAGTTAGCTCCAGATGGTCCTGCCACTGCGTCTGGCTGCTCTTTGCTTCAGATTCAAGATGAATTCAAGATAAATACATTGTTCAGATTTACCACCACTTCAGGCCTGGACATGGTCTAGAAACAAGAAGAGATTCCTTCTATTTTGTTCATCTGTGATGAAAGTTTGAACCTGAGCTCCAAATCCACACACTTCAGTCACTGCAGATATTTGCATTTTGATCCTACACTACAAAGGTTTTGCTAATAACCATACACACAGCTTCTCTGCAGGATGGAGAAACATTTTACATTAGCGATGGAGACCTGTTGCTGCTGACAGAGTTAAACCATCTCCCCAAAAAATTCAAGCTATCGAGGTTTTTTCACCTTTATGTGTTGTGTCTGATTTGACCTTGAGTTCCAGGAGAGGTGCCAACAAATCTTTGTTAGTGACAATATTGGTTTTTTCTACTCCAGAGCCAGTGGGACTGTGCTGGGAAAACCTGGTGTCCAGGAGCTGCCTAGCATGACTCCAGTCCACTTTCACCTCTCTCTGGGCAAGCTTTACAACAAATGATGTGCAATATCTCACTGCAGGCAACTCGCCACGTCTCCCTCCCCAGATCACTGCAGCTGCTAGGAAAACCAGTATCCCTCAAATTAGACACCTACTTTAAAGAACAGTGTGCTTCACAGCAACAGACATGATAAATGCTGTGAGTAATGACAGATCCATGTGTTAACAGCACTATCAGCCACCTACTGGCTCCTTTCTTCTTTTGATAAAGGCTTTTCTCCCCTGGTTTTGCATGAAGCACACACTTCTCGTGTCAAGGTGGATCTCTCTGCAGAAGCAGTGGGAGCAGAAGGCAGAAGTTCTGAAGTCCTGACTGCAGCAGTGAAACAGGCTCAGTGCTGATCAAACAACTGGGGCTCTTTGCCTCAGTTTCCCCACTTGTAATAGGAATAATATTTGCATTGCAATCCTACTGCAAGGTGCAGTTAATATTTGCACAGTGGAGCTTGGGAGATACCAAACATCAGATATTCCCAGGATACACCAGTAAATCAATTGTATCTGCACAGTGAACAAAAGCAGGCACAGATGATAGCATAATGTTATGTATTTTTGTACAAAGTGAAATAAAAACCTTGCCTTCTGTCCTCAGATTTCTTTTTAAACAGCCATTGCTGAGGCAGTTAGTAATACAAACCATACCTCTATCCTACTTTATTTTACACTAAAAAGTGAAGAACCATGATTGAATCTTAATACAAAAAAAAAGACCTTAAGTTACATTCTCCTGGGATCATCTGTAGCAAAGCATAATAAGTTTCTCAATATCTGACCTAATTATATCTGTCCTTCTAAGTTTTGTTTCCCATAAGAGCTAAAAGTCTGGTTAAAAATAACATTTGAAATTCCTCCAAGTTCCAACAGAACTTTTGCAGCCTCTCTCAAATTTAATACCTATTTTTGCTTTAATTTTCACCCAACTTTAAAAGTTATGGTTTGAAGGCCAGCATTCTGCTCTGTTATCCAGTTCCTAAATATGTTTGCATCAGATAAACTTGAGAAATAGGGGGGGAAAATCATATTATGTGTGTCTATTTCATGTTAGAAAAATATGGCAGCTATCAAAACAAGTGGCAGATACACATGGGGAAGGAAGGATGTCTTTGTGGTTGGAAAGGAATTGGCTGTGTTAGAAATGTACCTTCTGATCCTCATCAAGGTCTCTTGACAGAAGACACCAGGCAATTCTGCAATGTTGTTTGTGTCATCTGTCCTACCTAAACACCCAGTGTGAGTCACTGCCCCAGAGCAAAGGTGATGGAAGGTGACACAGGCCCCAGACCCTGTGACCCATCAGTCCTGTTTAAAGCTCCCCATACTCAGGCAAGAGCTGGCAAATTGTATTACTGTTGGGATGGCAGAATTCTTCATACTCACCTCTTCCTGCTGGCCCTGTTACGAGAGGGCTGGCACAGACCCAAAGCTGGAATGCTTTGCATCTAAATCCACTTCATACAGCAGCCAGGGGTGCCAGTGGCCATTTAAGACCTTTGTGCCTCAGTTTCCCACCTGTAACCCATGGACATCAGCACTGACCTTCCTGAAGAGACATCACAAGGCTGAAGTGCTAACATTTGCCAAGAGCTAGGAAATCAGGTCTAAAGAAATACAGGATTATTATAGACAGTGCCACTCCATTCCCAGGGAGGTTGATAATAAATAATCTTTATACAGCACCCTCCACTGTGAATAGGCCAAGAAACAAGAGAGTCTGCAAACAGAGATACAAACAGGATTTTTGGATGGGAAATTCAGATTAGCTCTTTTCTATTGAGAAGCTTTTTAGGCCTTGTGGAAGGAAGAATCTGGAGATCAGACTGACTATTTGAACATCAAGCTTTGTGCACCTGCAGGAGTTCTGCATCCATGGCTGTGGATGAGCCATAGAGCCCATCCTGGAGGTTTGTAAATGGTGCTGCCTCTCACAAGAGCAGAGCTGCTGTGAGCTCTGCTTTCATGGTTCAGCTCACGGGAGGGGGGCGCAAGCTGAACAACAAATGCAGGTTATAATTGCCCAGTCGTTCTGCTTCAAGGGTCTGGGACACTTAAATGTCACAGTATATAAATGGGAAATAGAGCAAAGTGATTTCAAAGGCATCCGAGTCCAGGCTTTTGCTAGTTCATAGTACAGGTTCAAGGCTGGAGCAGATTGCCTAAATTCCCTCAGAAAGAGGTAGTGAAGGGCTAGAGGATGAGGCAGCAGCTCCTCAGTGGGTCCTGTGTTGGAAAGGTCTGGTTTTGCTGATGGGCAGCAGCACAGTTTGGATCCCTGCAGGCTGAGACAGGCTGGGCTCTCCAGTGTCACTGGCCTTGCCTTAGCTGTGAAGTTATTCTGCTGGTGCAAAACCTGACTGCAGGCTCTGAGGCCTAATATAACTTAAGCCTTTGGCTTTTCCTTAAGAATTCCTGTGAGGGACACATTCATACCTTTCCTGTGGGTTGCCTAAGGACCAGGGACTGCTGTGAGTGCCCAGCTTTAACTGCAGCACTCTGCTGTGGGGAATTCAAGGCAGAATCAACCAAAGGCTCCTCAGAAGAGCTGCTGGCACTGAGAAATGCTGTCCTCAGAACAAGGGGTCAGGGCTGAGTCGCTCCTGCCACAGGAAAGGGGAAGGAAGGGCAGCACTGTGATGGAAAACCGGGCTTGCTACTGCCGCTCCTGTGGCAGAGATAGGAAGGGTGAAGACAGAAATGCTATTGCAGGATGGGGCCCTTCCTTCACCCCCAACAGCAAAGGCTGCCCTGGCTCCCTGCACTCCTGTGCCAGCCATTGCAGCCATGAGCACCAGGCACCAAGCTGGCAGAGCTCAGGAAGTGTTTGAACAATGCTCTCACACTCATGGTGTGATCCTTGGGGATGGTGCTGAGCAGGGCCAGGAGATGGACTCGAGGATCCTTGTGGGTCCCTTCCAACTCAGCTTATTCTGTGATTCTCTGAGCCTTGTTTGCCAGGGCTGATGCCTTGTGTTGCTGTGACAGCCTGAAGTCCTGTGCCTGTGCTGTGCCAGCACTCACCCCACATGTGTGGGGAGCATGTGGCAGTGTCCATTTCTCTGGGGAGTGGGGCACTGCACCTGCAGCATGTCTGCACTTAGTGACAAAACACTGTCTAGCCCTGCAGAAGGCTTTGCTGATATCTCATATCTGCTTGGACTAGATGATCTCTGTAGGTCCCTTCCAACAGAACCCTTCTAGTCTAGTCTAGTCTAGTTTAATCTAGTCTAGTCTAGTCTATCCTGTCTCAGAGCCACCTCACTCTTCCCAGTGATAGGGTCCCATACAGCAGGCACTTTGCCAAATGTCTGGAATCAAGGCCTCCCCTCCTGAGACAGAAACCATCATGGGGTGGCTGGGGCTGGCAGGGAGCAGAGCATCCCATGTTCATCCTCAGAACAACAAAACCACCAGCCAAGGGAGAGAGAAGACAATACAGCAGAGCTGAGCTTTACTTACATGGCATTCCAGCTAGCTGAGGAATGGAATACAACAGTGGTACCCTGGCTCACTCTTAATGCAAAGGGGATGTTACCTGTGAATTAAATACAATGTGCTTCTGTTCTCCATTTTCTAGCTAGTCTCCCCTGTATAAGGTGTTGATGTGACTTTATTTCTTTTATCCATCTTCTTTTTCTTTTAAGAGTAAAGTATAGTAGAAATTAAGGATCCTAGACACTTCTGAAGGTTTAAGTAGCCCAAATTTTGGAAACTGAAGGGGGGAGGGGGTTTCACTAAGATGCTTTCGAATTAAAAATGGTTTGCAAGCACCAAGCCCATGATGTTCTTTGATGATCTGTCACAGCTCTACCACTACCACTGTGGGAAGCAGTACACGGGGAAACAGCTCTTATAGAAAAGCCAGTGAGATAAATCTTGAAATAATTTTACCAACATTAGGCATCCTATTTTAGGAAGAAACTGAAGAGAGGATTTTTTTTTTTCACATAAAATACTGATATTTCCAAAAGCAAGATATTCATAGGTGATGAGACTGATTTACAGCAATAGTGCACACAAACATTCACTTGCTCCTAGATTGTGAGCAGGAACATCAGACTCATTTCTAAATTAGGCAATTGCACCTGTATGTGTAACATTCCAAACATAGTAGGTGCTTCTTACTGTTTCCCTATGTCTGATTTTGAAAAATCTGTTCCTTGCTAGATTGAACTCCTTGCTTCTCAAGTATCTTCTCTAAATACAAGTTCACATGTGACATTCATCCAGGAGTTCTCTGCAGATTCAGTTCTGATGCTGTACTTTCAGATGTTATTTGTTTTCATTCTTCCATAACATTTTTCAGTCCTCTCTGTCATTTCTATCTAGCTCTCAATAAACCTTTATAGTCCTGCTATGCTGTTTTCATGGTTTCTCCAATAACCTCTTTGAAGCAGCTGGACAAGCTAGACCATCTCTGAAATGATACAAAACATTTTCCTAATGTGGATATTATGTGTGCCAAGAAATTCCTGAATCCCTTTGAGTACTCCCATACTGCATTCATGAATGTCAGCAGCAGTCACAGGAGCTGTCTGTCCTTGCTGGAGACTCCTTCTTCCCAGGAAGGATATTTTGCACCTCTAGGTTCCACATCTGCCACTGCCAGCTCTAAGAAAGAGTTTCCCATCCCTCAACAGGAAATATTCCATCACCCACCCAAAGCCCATCAGGACTAATTCTATTCAGTATCTAAGCAACAATTCAGATAGCAAATGTTGGGGGGGAGGGGTGGGGGGGAGGAATTTATGGCCAAATACTGTCCCAATGTCTCTTTTTAAACAATGACCCTTTTTTCCTGCTTCTTGTCTAGACCAAGTTCTGATCACTCAGGAAAGGCCAAAGCAAAGACACTTTAAGCAGAGACATAAAACCAAGATCGTGTCCCATGGTAATTCTGGATTTCCAGCAGAGCTGCTCTTCAGCTGTTGCAAGAGCCTTTACACAATCAGGGTTCCTCTGCTCCTCTCCCTGCCCTGTAGGGAGGTTTCCTGCCCTGCCTCCCTCAGCACCCAGGCTGTCACAGCCAGCTGGGGTTTGTGGCCGAGGTGCAGAGCAGGGCTGTGCCTGGGAGCTGTGCTGTGCCCTGGCTGGGAGCACAGCCCTGCCCAGAGCAGCCTGCAGGACCCTGGGCAGGGCAGGGCTCCTGCTGCTCCAACTGCTGCAGGCCTGCTAAAGGCAACCAGGGCTTGTTCTGCTGTCTCTATTTGGGAGAACGTTCAAATACCAAAGTTAAATCCAGGCTTATCCTCTCTTTTCTTTACATAAAAGCTTCCACTCAAAGCAGATGTTCTCAAATCTATTATCCTCTATATTGTTCATATTGGTTCTAATTTTTCCCACGTTGCTCAAAGCTCTATCCTCAGGTGACTGTTCTCTGAGCTTTCCCAGCTCAGCTTTAACTTTCAAATAAGATTTATCCATTAAAAAACAATTCTACTGCTTTTTGCAGCTATCATTTTGTCACATATGGATTTATTCAATAAATGCTTTTAATAGCAACATTTCTAGGCTTTGTTTGTCAAGAGCTGCCAGGCTTTTACAAGCTGGGGTTGGCACAGACGCTGAATTGCCTCTCTGTACCCAGGGGAGAGCTTCCTGCTGGGCATGACAGAGGTCCTGCACACACAAGTAAATGAAAGGAAATTAAAAATATGGGTAGCTACATAATTCACAGCCAGTAAATGGTGAAGAGTATCAGGCTTCCAGCAACTTCTGAACCTCAGCAAACATTCTAATAAAAGCAGGGATATGTGATTTTAATTTGCAGTTCCAAGATCTACTGAAAAACCTAAAAAGCCCAGTTTCAACACAAGCACCAGGACAGGGAACTATATAAAGGCCATCAGCAAGAGCAAATTCAGCCAGCCCAAGGGCACTGGGAAGTCACAGCTGACAGGACAGAAAAGAGGTCAAGATCAGTATGCCAAGAATCTTTCATTCATGGGTCAGCCTGAAATTAAAGAGCATTGCTGCTGCCTGCCTGCTGCGGAGCAGTGGGTGCCCAGTATTTGTGTCTTGGTGCACCCTGCATCCACCCATGCAGGCCTTCACAGGTGTCTCCTGAGCAACTGTGGAAGGTGGTGGTTAAAAAAAAGAGGAAGTATTTCCCTCTGTTCTGTTTCCCCAGTCCTTTCTGAGGTCTTCAGATGTCTATTGCTAAAGTGTCCTCCTTGAAAGTGGAACAATACTAAGTTTGTCTAAAGCAAAATCAAAAATAAAAAAGACATTGCCTAATATTATTTTTTAGGTTTTTCAAGAACGCTAAACTTGTTTTGGTGCATCTTTTGCTTTCTTTCAATGAAATATTTAGTACACTCAGACATTAATAGGATTTCTTTTTGCTCATCTTCCTCCATTCTTTCCATACTTACCCATTCAGTCCCACAAGGACTTATTAATTAAATTCTCTCAGAACAGTGTTATCTCTCTTTTACTATCTCTATTTTCTGTACTGCAGCTTGTGTACATTGTAGAGAGGAACCAGAGAGAGCAAAGAACCAAATAAAAAGATCCCTCCAGGAATACAGTATTCGATTATACAAAGAAAACCAGCAGTTCCGATTGCTCATCCTTATTTCCCAGAGGAGGCCTCAAATGTCTTTGTTCTTTGGCTCTTTAACAAGAATCTCCTTTTCTGGTAAAATCATTTTACCTGTGAAGTGCAGGCCAGGCTTTTGGTCACATTCACCTACTTTTCCATTAGCAGCTGTCACAATTTGTTCTTCTCCGTGCCTGGCCTCCAACAAACAGCTTTGGGGTATTTTGCAGCTCCCCATGGCTTTGTGCCTGGGCTCCAGGACCTTCCACCAGACCAGGGTTTCCAGGGGGAACCTGTGAACCACACAGAGGGCTCTTCTCACAAACATCAGAGTGTCATAAATGTGTTATTGCTGACAACAGTCATGATGAGATCCTGGAAAAACCAAAAAAAAGAATGAGCATGGGGGGCCCCAAGCCCCCTCTCATCTCCTGAAGGGCTGCACCCGTTTATGGACAAGGAACAACTTCTGCTCCCAGAGTTGCCAAAGTCAGGTCCCCCAGTGCTAAAGTGACCACAAATAACAGAATAACTCCTACAAACATAAATGGGAAGTACAGCAGTATATATCATTAACTGAGCATTTCAAGCTGTGAACTCCATCTCCTTGAAGTCCACAAGTTTTGTGATTCACAGCCATCACACATAGGGTATATGTGCACACATATACACGTCTTGATACGTTCAGTATTTTGTTCTTGTCTAAAAATAAGGTTGCAAAATTGAATGGGAAAATCCATGTGCTCCCTTACACTGAGAACCTGATATTACCTCCAGTTTACCATTTCCTAGCTAGCTAGATATTGTATCACTTACATTGGATCTCCCCCAAGATTAATGGCATCATTTGTACAGTGTTAACAGCCTAATCCTGCTAAATCTCTTTGTTTTGAATGTGATTGTGCCTGATCTTCATTATTTTAATTGTTTAATATATTATAATTAAATAGATCTAACAGATTCCAGTTCAGCCTGACATAGTCACATCTGTCTGTGAGCTGTGGGCAGCACAGGAAAAACCAGGCTGATTCCAGGCTTTTCAGTCCAGAGACCAGGTACTATTTTTGCCACTGTCTTGTTTATCTGCAGGCAAGTGATCTTTCTGTTTCTCCCAGGGATTCCAGCTTGCTGTGTTTATAGCCTGACTGGATCTCAGCACAAGTTGACATCTTTACCTGGATTGTTAGGGAAGCAGGAATAACATCCCCCAGCCCATCCCATGCACAGCTCCCTTCTAAGCTGGACTGGCTCTGGTTAAACAGAGCACAGCCCTACAGACCACGAACACACGCTCGTGAATATGTATGTTGTTTCAGCATAAAACATGGAAACCTCCCTTTCCTCCACACCCACCTCATGTCAAGTTCTGGCAAGATTTTGGGACTTCCCACAGGACAGACTTTCTGCCTACACCTTTTACTTGCCGTGCGTGACAGAGCCCCATCAGAGTCATGTCAGTTTTTTCCTGGGAATGCTGCTGCTGCTGCTGCTGCATGCACAGGCATCCAGACCCTTTGCACCACCTCTCCAATGGTGCATCTTCATTCTGCCCACAGCCAGCTTGAAGCAAAGAAAAGTTTTTTGCTGGGGATTAAGAGCTATTTCTTCCAAAGGTAGAGCTGTGAGAAGAGCAAGCTTTTCTTTCCAACAGTGAATGAAGCTGCCTTCACCCTAACACAGCACTTCAGTGGGAAGAGCACTCACCCAGGACATGGAGGACTCCAATTCACTTCTCCACCTCAGAGAAGGCAAATCCATTTCTTTAGGGCACACTCTTCCTATTAGTCTCCACAAGGGGATCTTTAGCTCCTGCTAAATGTTTGTCTGAAAATTAATAACAGAGCATTGATCCTAAGAGCAACAGCAGCCTGCTGGTCTGCTGTCCAGAGCTCACAAACAAGGGTGAAAAGATTTGCTCCTGCTCTGTGCCCTATGGACTGCTTTTGCATCTTGTCTGGTGATCACTGTGTAAAATAAATCCAGGATATCTTTCCCAGGAGTATCAGGGCTCCCTAGCACCCTCCTTGCAGCAGTAAGCAGCACAGTGAAAGACCAAACCCCCCCTTATATAACAAATCAGACCTAGACTGAATTCATCATGAAAAAGAAGATGGGAAGAAACAAACAAACGCAGAAACCTGCTGCTGTCATCTCCACGAGAAAACCACATGTTAATGCCCCCCAGCCTGATAAAAGACATTCCCTTTGGCATTGTGGGCAGCCAGCTGCCCGGGGTCCCTTGACAGTAATGAACAGATGCTCCAAGGAAGACACAACAGGTGTGATGTGAGAAGAGCAGCATGCACTTGGTGCAGCAAAGATCCCCCCCAAGGTTACAGAGCAAGTGCCCACCAGTACCACACCTCAGGAACACTGCCTCTGCAGTACCCATGGTTTTGTGGCAGCCAGCCTTCTCTAGAAATGTCTCATCAAGATTAATTAAGACCTTCCCCCAGAAATCCCAGGAAAAACATTATCTTACTTGGGGACCTTGGCACAAAAGAGCATAGAAAAGGATCTCTAGCAAACATGGAGATTGATTTCAAAACGCTAGGGAAAAAAATGTACCTCCTGTATTTTTGAATCCCTTTAATAATTGTCAGATCTGTAAAAATATGCAGTTAGAACAACTGTAATCAAAATAATATACTGTGTGTTTTTGTCATCTTGTTTAGGGATTCTTTTCCACTCCCAAAACAACACTGGCTTGTTTTTAGGTAGAGACGCTTTTCTTCTTGCAATTTGTTTTTCCTCTGAAGAAAATCCACTTTCAAATTATATGCAGGATGGATTCATTAATTTGAAGCAGTTTCCAGGCTGTTAGGGGTGCAAAGGGAGAGTTTGTGGCATTGGGGCCAGGTATGCTCACATCCACCCCAGTAGCCATGACCACAGACTGGGAGGAACCTGGCAGGAGCTATTGTAGCCCAGGGAGAATTTGTCAGAGCAAGAAGCTTGCTGGGGAAGGGAGGAGCAAGACAAAATCACCAGCAAGGCTGGTCTGTGGGAGGAAGATCACAGCAGGAGGGAGAGCGGGAATTTTTGGTTGGTGGCAAAGCACCAAGGCACAGGAAAAGAGCACTTCAGTTCTGCATATATCCAAATGAATGTATTGAGCAGTCCTCGACCACCCTCTGAGCTGCTATGCCATATTTACTTGAGGAACTGATCTGCTGGGGATATAAATTGTTGTAGGAATGTCAGAGTGATGCCAGGGAATGTGTGAGCCAGGGGCAGGACATGCTAACAAACTCCTAAATCTTCCTGGGAATGGCACACTGTACAAGTGCCAGGAGAGGATTCATTTACAGCTGAGGTGAAGGTACATCAGCCTAGCTTGTTACCCAAAAACCTGGAGGAAAAATCTTCCCTGAGTTGTGTCCAGATGCTGAGGAGTAGCTTTGGTGTCACAGACCAAGTGCTTATGCACTGAGAACTCAAAAGCTTCATCAGAATGAGAACTCCTGACTGTGCTTTCCTCATCACCAGGTACCAGTAGGAGATGGAGAAAACAACAAGTTCAGAGTCAGAGAGTTTCTTCATCAGTGTTGAGCAGCTGTAGCACAGACTGCACTGACAGATGGATATAAGCCTGGAATTCAGGACATTTTGAGAACTTCCTGCCTGGACATCAACCACAGCTCTAGCTGGACACCTCCAAATCTCCACCTTGTCCTGTAAACTGCTTCTTAAAGAAACCTCTACCCCATGTGCTTTCTGATAGTTGCAGGATACAGTACAGATCTTTCTACATCCCATGAGATTATCTATGGATCTCATCTGTAGTAGTGATTTTTACTACTTCTTTTTCTTCAGCCCAATTTTGAAACTAGATAGGCTTCATTCTTTTATTACCCTCCTTCTTTTCTGTTTTCACAGTAAGTGGAACATTTTCTTCAGCAGTTTTTTTTTCCCAAATCTTGTCCCTCCACCTATTCTCCTTAGAAAGGCACCTAATCTCTGCTTTTGAGTTTCTGAGCTTTCCTTGTGCATACCATCTTCTCTGAATAATTGGCTTAATCCATAGCCTAGCAAGTCTTCCTGTGCACTGTTGTCTCCATACAACTTTTTGCATTTGCAGGCGTGAGCTGTAACCAGCTCTGGTGACAGTTTTTCTGTAAAAGAAGAAAAATGACATTGTAAAATCTGGAGCTGATCAACAAATCTGTTGGTGAAGCTCAGAGCAACTTGCAGCATTCTGAAGTTAGTCTACTGCTATTATTGCTTATCGTATCATAGAGATCATCTGGTTACAGCCTAGTTGTACTCCTAATTAGCCAACCCAGAAGTCTGCCAAGTTTGAAAAAAACTAAATAGTTTAACTGAGAAGTGAGACATTAACTATTTGAGAGATAATATCATCTATAAACTTGGTAGTCTTGTTCAGGAGTTTAACCATTTTCTTATTGAAATATCCTTTTCAAGTTAAGTGAAACAAAAAAGAGAACCCAAAAGTCGGGAGAAAAATAAAAGAGTGCCTGCCCTGTGAGACCTTAGGCCTGGATTTTTTTCTTCAAAAATCTTTCTTTGGGGTTTAGATTTCAAAGTCTGCCCCAGATAAATGACAAGAAAGATTGGCTTGGTAACTCTGGCACTAGCTTGCTGATATGATCTCAGTCCCTTTTCCAGCCTCAGGTTTTTCCATATGGCCACAGGGAAATCATATGGACATTTGCCTCAGAGCTCTCT
Source organism: Molothrus ater (assembly GCF_012460135.2). Classification (NCBI taxonomy): domain Eukaryota; kingdom Metazoa; phylum Chordata; class Aves; order Passeriformes; family Icteridae; genus Molothrus; species Molothrus ater. The sequence goes on from NC_050478.2 coordinate 129,393,880, forward strand.
CCCTACAGAGCCTCTGCAGGACTGAGTGTAGATGTCAATTTGCTGCTGACCTCTAAACGACTGTAAAAATGTAACTTGGCCACATTGCAAGTACTCCCACTAATTTTATACTTCCTGGGGCTTATCTATTATGCAAAACCAGTCAGGTTTCACAAGCTGGAAGTTGTGTGGAAGAGCAGCTTTTATCACAGCTCAGTACTATACATGTGTGTAGTCTTTGTTTTGACATCAGCTCAATTGTGTCCTGTTTAGATAATTGACCAGAGAAGAACTACAAACATTTCCAGGCTAGATAAGTTATCCATCTTGTGGAAGAATCTGACAGAAAAGACAAAGGAGGCGGGGCATTTTTCTTGGTTTCTCCAGCTTAGCTCATTTGTAAAATATACAACTCTCACATGTTTTGTAGAGCAGCACACACCTGTGGGACAGTTGCAAAACTCCGTATAAGAATATTATAAAACCATTGCAATGTACTATTTAAAATGTGTGTATAGGCTTAAAAAGTAATAATTTGCTTCATTCTAGTTAGCCTCTCTTAAACTAGATTCATTAGCTCCCACACACAACAGCTGGGTCTTCAAAATGTCAGGTAGCTGACAAGGGGGCATGATAAGAATCCACAAGTGTTTCAGGAGTATAAATATCAAAGCAGGAGATTCTCCAGTCAGGATGGAAAAGGCTAAGTAGCAATTAGTTTTGTTACAACTATTGACAGGAGCACATCCTAACAGCCTGGCTGAACTTCTTGGATGAAGAAACAGCCAGCCATTAAGTGGCTCACACCAGGGTGTATATTTGAGACCTCATTTCTAAATCAGACAGGATTCTTAGAGTGGTTAAGTTACAGAAATTGATGCTGAGCCAGGAGAGCAAAGGGAATACAAAGATAGTAACAGACTCCAGGGATCCTGGGAGGAAAAAAGGCGTTCAGGGCCAAAAGGAGGAAGAAGAGGCAGGGCAAGAGAACCAAGCTGTTCTGTAAGAACTTCAAAAAAAAAAGGTGGGGTTTGATTGATTGTTTTCATAGACTTACGTTCCTTGTCTCCTAAAATCTCTTCTGCCATTACAACCTCAGGTTTTCTTCCAAGGCCCACTGTCTATAGGGCATGTGCTGTGCTCAATCAAAAATCTCTGAGCCCACTCCATGGGGCTGGGGGCTCTCAGCGCTGTGCAAGGGCTGCACCCACCTGCCTCTGCCTCAGCACATGCATTTCATTACATGCTTTGTCCCCTCTACAGCTGCAGTTTGTCACAGACCTTATTTCTCTTGAGATTTCAGCTCATCTTTCAAATTTTCTTGAAACCCAGTCCCAAAGTTTTTCAGGGGAATTGCTGAATGTACAGAGAGATAAACAACACAATCTCACAAAGGTAACTGCAAAGGCAACCAGGCTAAAAAATGCCAGGTTTTAATTTCTGACCCCGTTCATGCTAAATGCTGTCTAACACTCTGGCAGCAATATGTGGCCCTGAGATCTTCCTTCAGTATCCTACCAAAAATATAAAATAAATTCTGAGAAATGTAGTCAGTATAAAATAAAGTGAGTTGAAATTGGTTGCTGGGATGCAAAACTGAAGCTGACAGGCAGTTGTGAGGAAACTTGCAAGAAAATGCTTATTTTATGTATTTCTTTGGGGCTTAGCAGCTTGGAGCTGTCAAGATGGTTTTGCACGTGCTCGGCAGCAAAAACAAGGGACTGAGTGATTTTACCAGTAGAAAATGTAAATTCCTACTGCATTAAGCAAAGCTTCAAGATTAGAAGTGCTATTAATGCTATAACTTGAATAAAGTCACTTTAGTATGTATTTAGGGGCCTAAGTTTTCCTTGTAAAACTACATTTGAATTTCTTTAGTAGCCTGTTGTGATAATTTTGCCAAGGGCTTGCGGAAATCTAAGTAAAATATATTAGTAAATGTACCTCCATACACAGCTCTATCAAACTGTTCAGATACCAGTAAGTGATTAATGAGATTTTTTTACTCTAGAAATTAAAAAGGACCACCTTATAAAATGACCTTTGAAGTGTTGTCTCATTTTATTTTTAACTTCAAATTATTATCTGATAAACAATTCGCTGTATTAATAATTCCTTGGATTACCTTAGAGACACATAGGATCAATATGTTACCCATTGATCCTTTTAATGGCAAAGGTTTAGAGTGAGAGTTTAGAAGTTGGTGTGTATCCTAGAGGAGTTATGCTGTTTCATTTTTAGGTCCTCCAGAAATCCTCAGAACATACCCTATGAGACTTGCACCTTAGCATTTTTTTTTTCTCATCCCTTCAACTCCAACAACTATGTTCTATTTCTAAAGAATGCTAAGAAAATAAATAATTTATCTTTAAGAAATAACAGACAAACTCAGGATAAATTCTGCATGCAAGATGAGAAGCTCTGAAATTAAGTGGCACAACTGATTTGAACCAAGACATTATGGAGCCTTTCTCCTCACAATCAACATTAAAATAACATTAGCTAGTAAGAACAAATAAATAAAAAATAAGTCCAAAAATAAATCAAAGTAGGTATAATAGGATGATGTTAGTCTCAAGTTTGCTTGAAGACATCCTGTCTCTTCTGGCTACACTTTTTAAGTGTTACCCTGCTCACTCAAGAGCACTTACACAGAGTGGGAATGAATACAAGCTAAAGAGTTCTGAGTTCCCAAATCCCAATGGCCATTTTTGCAAAAAGTAAAGAACTGTATTAATCTATAAATGAACAGGGTTACTCTGGATTCAGTAATCCAGCCCTGTGGGAAGGACTGGGATAAGACTGATGCACAGTTAATTCATCAATGCCATGCTAAGTTCACTCAAACTCATCCTTGCAGCCCCAGAGGACTCGGGATCAGTCAGTGCTCCCAAAGGAGCAGGTGCCCAACCACCTTCCTGCATCCCAGGGCACAGAATGCCCATCCTGGCACCACCCCTCTTGCTTCCTGGAGGGAGAAATGGTGAAGAAAAGAGATGTCATGGGCTCTGTATCTTTGGAAGACATGCAAATACCCCAGCATTAGGCAATCAGATAGGAAGGAGGATGTAATAAAATCATAATATCTAAACCATGTATATTCTACTTGCAGGCCTCTAGCTAGCCAAGTATTTTCAAACATTCATGTTAAATCTCCTTCTTGTTGCTGATGGTGGGGATATTTCATTTGGATTCTTCAAAATTCTGATGACTGCAGCAGCATCCCTAAAACACTTGCTCCCTAGCTGCATCTCAAAATAGTCTGATTAATCAACCTTACTCATGAGTGATGAACTTTGTTATTACATGCAACTTTTGAGTTCATATCTAATTTTAATAATTATAAGATCAGTGCAAGTACAGAAACAAACTGGATTTTCCCTGAGAAAACAGATACACCCGATGCAATGGCATGAAGCCTTTTTCAAAATGAGCTCTCAACAGCTCAAGAATTTGCACAGTTTCACAATGCCCCTACCATACTTGAAGATTTCAGTGAAAGGAAATAAATGAGATTCAGGACCTCTGCATAGACACAAACATGCATATATGTATGTGACAGCCTCACCACCCAGACCTCTCAAACCTCCTTTCAGCTACTGGATTATTGGAAGTTATTGCAGCCCTGTAAGTGCAGCCAATTCCTGATGTTTTCCTCCATCTCATACACTGAGGGTCAGAAATAAAGTTCTTTAGAGTAAATTCAGCTCTTAGTTACCTCTCTGCAAACTCACAGTCTTTCATAAGTTTCAGGAGCTTTTTCTAAACAAGGAAGACCAGCATCCAGCTTCCTTTCTCAGAAAGGTCAGTAGGAAGCAAAGAGCAGTCCTGATTTATCTTCATCACTTGGTGAGAGGTTCTGTGAAGGCAGTTGCCATTTTACATCAATTTTTTTCAGAATCAGGGAATGTGGTAACCTACAATTCATCATTTCTATGCCATTTATTTGTTGGGTATCCTGTCCTCCTTGGATACTTGTCGCTGTTGACAAGATGTTTGCAAACATTTAAAAATAATTTTGGTGGAAACTATCTTCACATTGTACTGACAGGTGAACTGGAGGAATGACCCTTAGGGATACTTCCAACCATGCACCAACTCTCCAATATATATACATCTAAATGCATCCATATACAAAATCATTTAAGGATTTCAATCCAAGGTAAAGTGTTACTTCTGCAGGACTTGCAGGTACATTGATTCTTTGGCTAGATTTGTAATTTTTATGAAAAAACTAGACTACAAACAGATGAGGAGACTACAGAATGTTTCATGAGGCAGAGAGAAAGGCCTTGTGAGATCCAGCAGCTCCAACTACTTTCCGCTCAGTGATGGAAAATAGTAGCCTTATCCACAATTCATGATTTATCACTGGCACCAGACAGAGAGTCAGAATCTGACTCATTTTACAACACTGGGGATGGGGGAGGGAACAAAAAAGAAAATACTCTAAATGCATGCATCGTTCTCTTAAGTCTTTCAGGTGGGTCCACCTACAAGAGTGTCCTGAGGATGAAGAATATCCATTGATCCAAAAGCACAGACTACAAAAGGGGTGAACAAAAGATCTTATTCTATTCTGCAAAGCTTGAAGTTTGGCTTGCAAATCACAGGCAGTGGCCAAGGAAAAAAAATAAAGATAGGTACAATATATACCCAAAAATGTCAATAAATGTTTTATTCCAGAAAGGTTGTATTAATTGAAGGATCTTACTTTTGATAAGTGAGAGAAAGAAATTCAAAACTCTACAGAAGCACACAAAGGCTGCATAAAAATACACCCATATGCACATGATCATGCAGCCTGAGAATCAGCCCAGAAAGGTATGTAACAAAATCACAACAGTCAGGATTTTAAGCAAGCAGCTTTTGGAAATGTAGCTCTTAACAGTAGGAGAGCACACAACAGAGCTGCCAGCTCTCCTTTTCTTCCCTCTACAGGCCGTAAATTTGCAGAATCATCTCCTGGTCTCTGGGGAAATGCCCTTTGCTAGGCTGCCTTTGCTCATTTTCCTGTTCCCAGGAAAAAAAAAACCAAAAACAACACAAACACCAACCAACAGTAACTCAGAACATCTCCATATTCTAGCAGCAGCCTGGTTAGCACCAAGGGTCACCACCACGGAGCCTTCCAGTCCTGAAAGCATTCACCAACTTCTAAGAGATATTCTCATGGATTTCCTGGGTTGTTGTTCCTGGTCTATGTGAGGGTGACCCCCAAAAATCCTGCCACCCTCTTCTAGTACGGGGATAACCCAACCTTGTACTCAACTAGTTTTAATTAATTCTGCTTAAGCAGAAGAATAACAAGAATAACAAGAAAGAATAACTAAGCACTTGTGGAGAAAGGATGGGAAGGAAGAAGAACTAAAAGCTGATTTAAAGGGGAAGTAAAATATATCTGGAATAATTTTTTCCCCTCCCCATCCCTGGATTTCTTCTTCTCATGTAAGAAAGTAAAGTAAGAATGAGTGTAAATAAACATGCATATATGTACTTTCATATGCAAATGTTTCTAACTCTACAAATGAGTTTTTGCTGCTGGCTGCCGCCTGACAGTCTGAGATAGTGAAAGTGCAAGTCATCGAACAAAAAGCTGTGAGGAGAGCAACAGAGAAAATGCATCTGAAGAACAGGAAAGCTGCTAAAAGCCCAGGTTTTTAAGAGACCGAGTTCCCTGGTCAAAACTGCAATAAGCAAGACAAAATAAAACATTCCACAGTGGGGGAAAAGTGCAGGAAATGTAAGAATAAAAGACAGCAGGCGAGTATCTGTTTAAGAGAGAGCATATGCAAAGGTGAGTAACAGCTAATTCCTCGGATCTGTTCCAAATGGCAGTTCATGAAATCCAGAGCAGTGGAAACGGTGTTTGGCAAAAATAGCCCACTGCAAGGGGAAAGAGTGCAGCAGCTATTGACGCACGGGGCTGTTAGCAAACAAAACCACAGTGAGTGGCAATTAGGGGTGTTGCAGGAGATGTTCCGTTCACTCCAAACCCAAAAATAATGGAAAGGACAGAATGGAAAGGCTGAGGTTTTCCTTCCACAAAACTATTAATGCTGCCTACAGTACTAGAGCCTACTTCACACGGGATTCCCCTATATTTCCTGGAAATATCAAAATGCAATACACACTTGTGCTTCATTCTAATGCAGGCTCCAGTCTGGGTTCTTTATGCACTTTTAAGGATTGTAATTTTTCTTGCATCAATTAATTTTTCATCATGTTACCAGAAAATATTCAAGTACCTCAGAAAACGTATGCTCTATATTTGGGTGGTTGCCATTTCAATGAGACTTTTCTACAAAATAAGGGTTTTTAGCTTATGTTAAAAATGAACTCTGTAACGTAACTTGAAACAAGATGCAGCAAATGCTGTGCCATCATACCATCTGTGTTCAAGTACAGCTCTAAAGCTCTCCTCCTATTGCTTCCTAAAGTGGAAAATAATGGTAAAAAATAAAAACATATAAGATGAAGCATCGTGTATTGGAATACATTATGAACCTGAGCCTTACAATGTTTGTTTCAAAACCCCCCCTCTGTACCTGTATACTCCAATGAAGCATCATTTGGAAAACACAGAGGAAGGTTATATCCTTCACATTTAAATTAAGCAACAGTGATGTTCTCACCTGACACAGCTAGTAAATTCTGGTAAGCTTCACTCTGCACACTATTGCCAATTTTGCTTTTTTTAGCTTTTTTCACAAGGTTTCCAACAATATTCCATAGGAACATTAGTGGAATTCATTAAACCTTGGAGTTAATTGAAGGAACTAGAACTGATGAGAAATAATTTTTAAAATATCCCACTGTTAATGTCTAAGATAACAGAGGCTGATGGGCAAAACTTACGTGGAGTACATTATGACAAACGCCAACATACATCTTAGGCCACAAGGAAGGATAGTAAGAAATCCAGAAACAAACTCTGCAGGTAAAATGCCACCACGGAGGAACTAACTGTTCTTTATATGATATAATGAAAAAAAGCCTGGTTTTTAAAAAGTCAACTTTGACATGAGGATACCACCTTTCTGATATTCAGTCAAAATACAGGATCACTGTTTTGAAGATGGAAGTGACCCCGTTCTGATCACTTTATCTCACTCTCAGGTCCACAGTCACATTGTCCCTGCAGGGTGCAAGGCCACTCTGGGAAGCTGTCCTGGAGCTGCCTGGAAAAGACAGAGAGAAGCGTGCAGGCAAGAGCAGGAGGCAGAGCATCTGCGGGAGAACTTGCAGATGCTGCTCTCTCTGGTACCGAACCAACCCGCTCCCGGCCACCCTAGAACACAAACACCTCTGGAACTTGGTCCTGCTTGCCAGAAGCGAGCACCTCACTCTTCCCTCACTCTGCCCCACCAACAGATTGTTATGGCTGTAGCCATAAGCACAGGCCCGTCCTGCGGGAGTTGTTCCGAGCATTGAGCCGGGCGAGTGCCGGTGATCCGGCGGGAGCCGCTCCGGGAGCCGCTGCCGCCCGCTCCGGCCGCACAGCCGGGACACAGCCCCGGGCACGTGACCGGAGCCGAGGTTTTCCGTGGGGTTTGCACCGAGCGGGAGCTGCGGGGTCTCCCGCAGGCACGGCAGCCTGCAGCCAGCCCCGGCAGGGAATGCCCCTCCCGGTCCCGAGATGCTCCTGGCCCATGGCAGTGCCAGATACAACATGGATCTAGAAGAGAATCTTTAGCCTACCTGGCCCTTTTCAAAAAATATATCGAGGTGCTTTCTCCATCTTATTATTCTCCATTTTATTTCTAATCCTGTGAGACAGTGCTGATCCCAGAGCCCAGGAGAAAGCAGGAGAGGTCAGGACACTGCATACTTGAGCAAGGATTCAGGCTGGGGCATGCTGTTCAGTGTGGGGACAAGTGAATGCCGACTCCCAAGACCTTTAGGAAACAGGGTGGGTTTTTTCAGAAACTGAAAAAGCATTTCCAGCGACAGCAATGTTTATTAATACTCTTCCTACTCCTGTCAGCATGTTCTCAACGTTTGGGTGGTGCTGTCCGAAATGCCCGCTTGCCTTTCCAAGGGAGAGGCTTCCAGAGGGACCGTCCTGCGCCTGCGGAGCCGCTGAAAGCGCCCATCCGCCAGCCCCGGGGGTCTCCCAGGGCCCTGCCGCCATCCCCGGCCCCCCGTGCTCTTCCGGACCTCTCGTTTTTACCCCCAGCATGTGTCGCGCTCCCGGTGCAGGATGAGGCTGGGGTGCGGCTCGATGCGGAGCCGTCCCGCAGCCGCGCGTGTGCCGGGACACTCCCGGTCCCTCCACCGCCCTGGGGGCTCAGCCACCCAGCCACGCACGGGGCTCACCGGGGCTTACTGGGGAGACCGGGCGCTCAGGACGGCACAAAGCCTGGAGAGCCTGCGCGGGGGGCGGCGGTGACATCCGCGCACACCCCGCGGCCGCACGAGGAGGCGGTGCTGCCGCCCCCGCTCCGTGCCGCAGGCGCGGGCACCGCTCCACCGCCCACGGGCGGGTGCGGGGATCTCCCCGTGGGGCCGGGGCCGGTGCTGCGGGAGGGGAGGGGCGGGAAACGGCCCCGAGACCGCGGCGCCCCCGGGACGCCCCGCTCGGCTCGGGGGTGGGGGCGGGGGTGCAGGCGCGCGCCCGCGGGCGGGGCCGCCACCGGCTCTGGGCGTGACCGCGGGGGGGGGGGGGGGGGGGGAGGGAAGGTTCGCGCGCGCCCTCGCGCTCCGTTGCCATGGCGCCGCTTGACGTCACGGACGGCGCGCGGCCCGCGCGGAGCGCCGCGGTGATTGGCGGAGACGCCCCGTGCGCGGCGCCGGGAGAGGGAGGGAGGGAGCGAGGCTGCAGCGCCGCGAGCGCCAGAGCCGCACAGTCCGCGCCGGCCGCCTGCCCGCACCGACGCACCCGTGCCCGCCCGCCCGCCCGCCGCGCACAGGTAACGGGGCCGCCGCCCAGAACCGGCTCCTCTGGCACGCGGCAGTCGGGAGCACTGAGCGGAGCGGCCGGGGGACATCGCCCTGCTCCCCCCGGCGCGGCTCAGCGGGGAGGGAACGGGTCGCGGGGGCCGCTGCGCGGGGCGACGAGGGCCTTTCTCCGCCGGGAAAAAAGAGGGAAGCGCCGGCGGAGGGGGCGGCAGGTGAGGGCGACCCCGTGCCCGCAGGGAGGGCAGCGCCGCCCCCGCCGGGTGGGGGCCGGGGTGCGGGCGGCGGGCGCTGCCGGGTGTGGTCTCCGGCCCGGAACCCTGCCCGGGCGCGGAAGAGTCGGGGCGGCCGCCCCTCGGCCGCTCTCGCTTCCCTCCCTCCGCCCAGGCCCCCCCAACCCCCCTCTCAACGCCCAGGCCTTCCCCCCCCCCCCCAGCCCCCCGTTCATCCTCCCCGCCCCGGCCGAGGGGTCCGGGCGAGAGCGGCGGCTCCCCCGGGACTGGAGGGGGCTCCTGCTCCGCCGCTCCCCTCCCCCGCGCCGAATCCCCCGGGGATGGACCCGCGGGCTTTCCCTATTCCGGGGCGGGGACGCGGCATCCTCCCCCGGGGGCGCTGGGCGGAGGGGAGCGGGATCGGGGCGGGCCGGGCTCCGGCGCCCACCCGCCGTGACAAAGGCGGCGGGCGCGGCGCTCGGTGTCCCCGCGGCGGGCGCGGCGCAGGGAGGGAGGGGCGGCCGCAGCGCCCCGGGGCCGCCCGCCCGCCCCGCCCTCCGCTCCGCCCGCCCCCGGGCCGCTCCATTTTCTGCTGTCACCGCGCTCGCCGTGCCGGAGCCGCGGCAGCGCCCAGCCCGCGGGGGCGGCGGGCGGCCCGCCCGCCCGGGGATGCTGCCGCGGCAGCCTGCGGTGCCCCGGGGGCTGGCGGCGGGGCCGGCGTTGCGAGCACGTTTGGCCCGGTCACGGCGAGCGGTAAATCCCCACCGCCATACGGTTTCTTTAAAATGGCTCCTTAACCCCGCCGCGCGCGGTGTGGGCGAGCTCTTCAACGGGCGTTCGGCAGCAAACGCTCGGTTTGTGCCTGCCTCCCTGCTGGGGACAGGAGCCGTTAAAACTTGCAGTCACCTGAAATGTTAAAATGTGCTTAATTTATTCCCAAAGACGGAACGTAGCCCTGCCATTGTTTCTCCTAACGTCACCTATAATGGCAAAAGTGGTTTAAAATGAAAATATTTGATTGGGGTGTGTGGAACATAGAGAAATAGATAAAGCACTCATTACCAAAACTGGTTCATGCTTTAATAATCTTGTTAAACTTTAAAGGATAATGTATCCCCAAAGCACATTACCAATTCCTCCAAATGATCAAGTTAGGATACACAGAAGGGTGGGGAGTCAGGGAGAAGTATTTTTTCTTCCTCTGTCAAAAGAAATTTCTTAATACCTCTGTTTAGTAGAGTTTGATTTAATTTTTTTTTAAGTGCCAATAGGACAGATTATGAAGCATTTCTGCCCGGTTGTGCTATCTGAAATACTGATGTTGAGGTCTTATTTTTAAGTAGTAAAATTTTCTTTTGTTTGTGAAAGCACAGCCTCCCAGGCCGAGCAGCAATACCTGACACAGAATATCCCATTATGGGGATTCCCATTTTGGGAAAGGGAGTTAGCATTGTGGGAACGTGTACAACTCACAATTTAGGTATTTGTTGCACTGTGACTTTTTAACATCCAGTGTGGAATTTAATTTGCAGATGTTTATGTGAAGTACCTCTGCATGTAACCAATTCTGTTAAGGCTCAGAATGCTCCTTGGTATTCTTTGTCCAGCCTTTATTGGGTTGTCTCCTGTGGAAAGCATCTTATTGGATATTTTCTTTGTCAGTTTTGCTGCACTGATAATGTAGTCTTATGAAAGAGTGGTGGCAAGAATTAGGATCATTTTTGTGCATAAGATAGAAATTATTTGGTTTCAGTTCACCTTTGGATGTTTTTGTTTGTGTTTATTAAAATAACATACTTCTAAAAGTTTACAGTTTTTCATGAGGAATCAGTGACTTTAACTCTCTACTCTATGTGTCCATGTGTTTGAGCAACCAGTGCTGCTAGTGTGCCCTCTGTGCTGGATTTCAGTTGTACCTCTTACAGTTCCAAACTAGAGAATACACGTTGCTCTGTTTATGAAGTTAAAATGCCTTTGTCCTTGACCAATGTCTGAATAATGCCTCACTATTTTTCCTCTTTAGAAATATCAGCATGGATAAAAATGAGCTGGTGCAGAAGGCCAAACTGGCTGAGCAGGCTGAAAGATATGATGACATGGCAAGTTGCATGAAATCTGTGACTGAGCAAGGAGCTGAGTTGTCCAACGAAGAGAGGAATCTTCTCTCTGTTGCCTATAAAAATGTTGTAGGAGCCCGTAGGTCATCCTGGAGAGTCGTCTCAAGTATTGAACAAAAGACGGAAGGCGCTGAGAAAAAACAGCAGATGGCTCGAGAATACAGAGAGAAAATTGAGACCGAGCTAAGAGACATCTGCAATGATGTGCTGGTGAGAAATAATGAAACTGTTGATCCATTTTTACTTAGAGTTGCAGAGTAAATGGTGCTGGGCCTCTGGGACTATTTCTAGTCTGTCAGTAAAGCTGTGGTCTCCTATGCTATTTCTGACAAAGGTTTAAAAAAATGTCTTGAGTTTTTCTTTCCCTCTAATGTGCTGCTTATTTATATACAAATTATCGTTATGAATGCTAATAAACTTGGAGGCATGTAGAAACGTTATTGTATGTAAAGTAGTAGTTATGAAAGGTTAACATATTTCCCTGAGACTGAGCTGTGTACAGGTTTAGTTTGGGGGTTTCTCCTCCCCCAGTGCCCCTTCCCCTTTAATGCAGCATTTGTATCCTAAGATGTCTTCGATTTCTGCAATTTTAATATGCTGCTGTGGTTGTAAGAGGTAGTTCTTACTCTACGGAAATTGTGCCCCTCCCTGGGTAAGATGATGTAATGTTAGTTATGACTCAGCCGTGCAGAAAATTGCTTGCAGGAAGAGGCAGTAGAAATGCTGTGATACCTGCTTAAACTTAATTTTTTTTTGTAGCAAACTCAAAGGGTGTTCAAGTTAGGCATTTCTTGAGACTTGTAGTTATGTTAATATGTGCATGTGTACAGCAAGCAACACCCTATTTTCTCTGGGAGGTTGGTTTATGGAATCCAAACCTCTTCCGAATGCTTATTCCAGATTGTCAGTTTTTTTCAGCTGCACACTCCTGTGGTGCTTCAGTGAGCACGCAAGGAGCAGCTGTTCAGTCCTACAGCCTCTGGTGAGGTAGAGGTTATGTCAGCAATAGAGTTGTCCACTGCACTGTGGATGCTGCTGGCTGTCATCCCATATGTGACAAGGGATCACCTGCAGGTGACAGCATGACATGCAGCATGAGGGAACGTTAAATAGCTAACTGCCTGAAGGTCTGATACCATATGAATGTTAAGATCAATTAGTAGCATAAATCTTGCTTGATGTGTGAGATAACTAAATTATACAGGTGGTGATAGCTTCTAGAAGGCTGGTTCTCCAAGGGTTTGTAGGAGTCAGCATGGGTAACTGAGTCTTGGCTTCCAGTTCAGGCTGGCTGCTATGGTTACTGTAACACACCCAATTTTGTATGTTTTGTTATCTCGTCTAAGGATAGCTCTTTTAACTTCTACTCTGAAAATGAAATGCAGAACTTAACTCATAGGAAAGAACTGATTGACTAGTACTTGTGTTGTAAAGTGGTGGCTCATCTATTCAAGCCAAGAAAATGAGGATCCGAATCTGGCATCCTAATTAGTTGTTATTTCTTTCTTTAATTTTTTTTACTAATGGGAAAGTTGGGGTGGGGGTGAAAGCTTACAGTTCAGGGTCTGAAATTCTTTTGTAAACTACGTTCTGGTTTAAGAAATTATTTTAATTAAATCTGGGCTTATAAACCTTAGAAGAATTTAGTGTTTGCAATTAATTTTTTTTGGTCTGATAATAGGAACTAGTTTAAGGTGAACTAGCTTTTATTGTGCATGCTAAATACAAAAACTAAAACAAAACCCAGCTTTTGAGTTTGCTGCAACTAGAGTGCCTGGGAGGGGAGGAATATGGGTGGGGAATCTTGTTAAATCTTGTGAATCTCAAAATGGACTTGAATTTCTTTTTGTGTTAATGAGACATATATAATTCAAAGAAGTTACTGTTCTTTGACATGCTACTATTTTTAAGAAGCTAATGACTGACTAATTTTTAACATCGCCAGTCCAAGTTTTCTTAATACATTAAAGAAAAATTACTGTCCAGAAGAAACAATGCCTTAAGCAGCGATTAGCAGTAATAAAACTACTTTTTTAGACTTGCATTTAAAAAGAAAAAAATTACAACTTTTGTATTCAAATGATAGGATATAAAAATACTTTTAAATGACATGTGCTACCTTTGATGTTGCCAATTACTTTGAAGATTTAGATTTATATTTAAAACTATACTCTTGTTTTCTTTCTTGAAGTATCCTATGCATGTTCATTCTTACCTAGAAATGTGGCTGACACAGAGAAAAAAAGAACTGTGGTAAGATTCAGTTGTTTAACATGAACACAGGAGTCTGTACAATGTTATATGCAAATGTAGAACTCGGGTTTGGTTTAGTTTTTGGGGTTTTTTTCAGAAGATCTCTGTCATTTTTATGCAGCATAATCTAATCTACAACTGTTTACAGAAGTGAAAACTGGAGCTTACCCAATCTTAATTGGTGTGACATATACCATTAATTAATAAGACCTGAAATACTAAACTTTCAAAGCTTTTAATCATGAGCCTTATGAATTAGAGTACAAAAGCAGCTCTGCAACTTCTGTATCTTTTATTGAAGCTGTGGCTCTGTTTGAGCTGTTGTTGTGTCTTCAGTTGTCTGCTAGTGTCTTAAGTAATGTTTAATGCCCAGGGGTGTTACATCACAGCTGAGAATGACTGCCGTCCTAACTTCAGTGTTGAAGGGAGGAAAGCAATTTAGAGAATGTGTTTGTGACTAGAAGAGTGTGGCCAAAGCTGGCTCCTCTGCAGCTTCCTGCTCTTCCCTCATTTATTGGAAAGAAATCTAGTGTACTGGAAGAAATAGCTCCTCTAATCCTGTAGATACCAAATATACCAAACTCCACCTGGGCTTTGTTTCCATCTCTTCTAATTTACAGAGAGAGTAGGGGCAATTAATGACGAACTTCTTTCTTGCTTCATCCCTCTTGAGCCCAATCATAAAAGTTTTAATAGTTATGTGGTCAGTTCCAAATGTTTATTTTTCTCCTTTACACTGACCTTGCAACAGGAAAAGACAGCATCTGCATCCTTGCCACTTCCTGAATCTTTTCTTCAGCCTGCCATGGAGTACATCTACAACTCTTTTGTAGAGTTTAACTCATCCTCTTTTTTCCTGCAGCCTCAGAGTGCTGCTGTACAAAGAAGAGACATCTTAAATATCTTGTTCCAGCACCATATGCATTTAAATATATTAAAGCGTAATATAACCAGCTCTGGTTTGGAGTTGGTCTGGTAGTGCTGGTAAACGTCAAATAATTGTGGCACATTGAGTGTAGTACAAGTTCCTTGCACTGTGGCCGTGGAGACTGTATTTCCAAATTCTTCACTAGTAATACAGTGTGTGTGGTGCTCTGTGTAAGGAAGTACATTGCCATACTTGAACATCTGAAAAGTGCTTTGAGTATTATAGAAAATTTCCAATTGATACAGGAAATTAGGCTTTTAGTTAAATACTTTTCCTCATGTTAGCTAAGTGTGTGCTTTAAGTTCTGTTTCGGTTTTTATAGTAGAAAGGAGGGTCTGTCTAAAGTACCAGTATAATGATCTATAGTCAACTTCCATGTGTCATTTCCATAATAAAAATCTTTATTAATATAACAGGTGTGGATTTTCTTTAAACTGCCATTAGCAGAGAAGTGAGTTGTAACTGAAGCGATTCAAATTAAATCTGCAGTAAGCTGAGTTTTTCAGCTAACAAGGGTTCTGAAGTACAGAGAAGAATGGAGAGGTCTTTGAATAGCTAACACCCTGTACTGCATGTATGTTAGAAGTTCTCAAGAGCTCTGGTAGCTTTCAGGAAGTCTCTTACATCAGCTAAATGTAAACTAATAATTGAAAACATGACTGGCTATCTTTGCATTAGTATGGATATAATTGCAGACAGTTGCACTCTTCCAGGCTGGCACATCCTGCAGCAGTCCCTGCATGTGCTCCAAGTGCTCATTATGTGACAGTTCCCATGTCCTTGCCCGATGCCCAGTCTTCCCCCTCCAAGTTCCACTGCAGAAATGCCCTAAGTAAATCTCCTCTGGCAGTACCCAAGCACCCTTTCACCATTTCTTTTCCCTTTTAGTTGTTAAGGTCTGGAGAACTTGTGCAAACCTTGGCTGCCCTTCAGCCTTCTGGAGTTACTGTTACACATTGGTGCTACTCAGCACTTTCCCCCCACTCCTTTCCTGTCAGAAAAGCAGCATGTTAATGGTGTTGTTTAGGACCGTCCAGTAAGATGAATTGTTTGCTTTCTTCACTACATTATTTCTTCCAAATTTCACCCTCAGAAGCCTAAAAATGTACTCCTTGTGCGCTCATACTTGAGATTTCTTTGCACTTGTTATGGATGCTTCACTTTTTAGAAGTGGTAATCGTGAGAGCAGAAGGTTCAGTTATATCTCAGATTAGTGACTTTAGGTTTCCATATCTTTTTTATGTATATTGCTTGAGAGGGGGAGTAGAATGTTTAGTAACCTGTCATGGGGCTGCAGGTCACTGGGGGAAGGGGGTGTAATTCCATTCCGAACGCATCTAAATGGCTTTTTAAAGAGCATACCACAGAATTAATACCTATTGCCATCATTCTCAAATTACTGTGGAACTATTTTCTAGTTGCCTGCAAACATCTAATAAGTTACTATGTTAAGTTCTATAAAATGTTTAATAATTCTTAATGATAGGGTTAGGAAATTTGGTCTTCTCTCCTACAGGAAGCCGTATGTTTTTTGACATGCACATGTGAAAATTGTCTTTTTAAAACTCAGCCACTGCATGCTCAGTGTGTCCTCCTGATAGTTAAAGTGCACAGCTAACCTGTAGACTGAGGTTACCATACAACCTTCTTGCTATGATGATATCTGCTACTTAACAGAAAATTGTGTTCTGACTGAAAATGACTACCTTCAGTTCTGTGATTCCTTCGGGCTTGCTTAATTTTTTATTGCACTTTGTCTTTGAGTTCTGTGTCATTTTTTTCAGAAAAAAAGGGGAGACATTTGTAGAACCTTCTATTTGCAGAAATGTCAGTCGCAGAAAGGGGTGATTAATGTGTTGAAATCTGGGAGTTAGGTGCCCAGAAGAATTGAGGTTAGAAGGGAGGTCATTGTGTTCAACTCTGCTCAGAACAGATCTAGTTTGATCACTTTGCTCAAGGCCTTGTCAGTCACATTTTTATAATCTTTAAGCATGGAGATTCCACAGCCTCTCTGGGCAGCCTGTTTTATTATTTGTTCATGTTGTTAAGGAAAGAATACTTGCATGTAAGCAGAGCTTCTCAAGTTCCAACTTGTCTGCTGCCTCCCGTGATGTCACTGTAGATCTCAAGGAAGAGTCTGGTTCCATGGTCTCTAGGCAGCTGTACACAGCAGTAAGATCTGCTGGAATTCTCTGGGCTGCAGAAACCCATCTCTCTCAGCCTTGCCTTGTCCCTCATGTGCTCCAGCCCCATAGTCCCTTCAGTATATCTTTTGTTTTTCTTGTGCTGTGGAGCTCTAACCTGGACATAAAACTCAAGATGTCATCTCAAGTTGTTAAAATTTGCACTAAAAGATAGTAATTGGTAATGTGTTAGTGACATATGTAAAAATATGTGAGTACTCTGGTTCACAAATGCTTCTGTGAATGAACTTTTATATATTGCAGAGCAAAATGTAGCCAGGATTTGCTGACTTAGAAGAGTAGTTATAATTTAAGCTTTTGTCGAACTCTACAAGTCTGGCTTTTTCAGTAAGGGTTTGGTTGGTATCATTGCTCATATGAATTGAAGGTAGGAAGCAGAGGCAATTTGTATCAACCTCATTATTTCACACACTTCCCTCATTGTAGCTACACCCTTTCAGGTTTGGGGTTTGTTTTGGCTGTTGTTTTTTTATTTTGGTTTGGGTTGTTGGTTTGGTTTTTGTTGGGTTTTTTGTTGTTGTTGTTGTTTGCCTGTAGTGAAAGCAGTGCCTAAGCTAGACTAATTTCCTTTACTTTGGTAAGTGATTAGACTGTTGCAAAACTGTTGAATCTTTGATAATTAAATCATCATTCATGGATCAGTTTAAATATGAGATTACTTGTGTTGTTTTTAATTTATTCTAATCTTAGCAAGAAGGGCATCCATAATGTTAACACATACATTTAATGCTCCCATTTATCATAAAATCAGCTAAGGTGCTCTGCATAAATGCAGCTACTTCTTACATTAACTCTGCTTGCACATGAGTAAACACATATGTGCATCTATCTGCATCTTCTTGCATTTATTGCAAGTAGCAGAAACCTTTATTATAACCTGCTGTACTAATCTCATTTGGCATTAATGTTTCATAATTTGCTTTGATTTACAGTAAAAAGGTACAGAGTGCTTATACTGTTCAAAAGCATCGAAGTAACAACTTGCTTTATTTGACAGCAGCCTTCATTGTTCAAATACTTTATGTACCTACTGCTGATACTCAGTTCTAAACAGCAAAATAAAGTAAGTTGATAGTTTAGTCACCTATGACAGATAACTCTTCATCTTCTTTGTGCTGCTGAAGGAAGAACTTCATTGCATGTACTTGCAATTTTGTGAAGCTGATAATTGTATTTGTTTCAATGGTTGGTTGCTTAGAAATCTAAGAAGCAGAAACACTGCATTGTTAATGTATCAGCTTCTTGTGCATGTGGAAGCTGTAAGTGATAGAAACATAAAATTTAGAATATGAGCAGAGTTAGTGCATTATCTCTGCACATCTGTACAGACAAATACTGCACTATCTCTGGTTTTATCTGGAAATTTCTGTCTCGTTACCGTGCACGTGCCAGAAGTGCGTTTGTGAAACAGGTTCTCAAACGCTTTACTTGTGCTCTGCTGTGGGCACACATCAGCTCCTGCCTCTGAAGCTGGTTGTCCATTCAGGCAGCTGTTGACTACCATTTTTAAATAGCTTGGGAAAGCTTGTGCTATTAAAGTTGATTGAACAGAATTAAGATTGTGATTATTTCTTAAACTTTTTTTTTTTAACTGAATGTTAACTTTTGTGCAGTGGATTATTTTTCTTGAAAACTGACAGAAGATTGGCAATGCCTCTTCAAAGGGAAGTAATAAAAAAGTCATGTTCTGCTGAGACCAACAGTAAATTCTTAAATTTTTTTATCAGATATAATATGTTGGACTCAATGATCTCAGAGGTCTTTTCCAACCTACTTGATTCTGTGATTCTGTAAGGCAGCTCACATGAGGCTGAGAAGAGTTGTCAGTTGGTGGTGGTGGGGTTTTTTTTCCTGGATATTACCCTTTGTGATTATGTTACAAAAGAGTCAACAAAGGTAATCTGATCTTTCAACTGGTCATTTTCTCCTAGTGCAGATTTACATTGCTAAAATGGCATTTTTCCTAATAAAATGTTTTTATTAACACTGTATGTATAGTGAGCCCCTAGTCAATCCATATTCTGCTTCAGGAGGTTTGAAATCTGCTCAGAGTGCAAGCTGCTAAAAGATAAATGGCTCCTGCTTCTATTTCTGAGCAAGGATAAAAAGTGTTGCATCATATTTATGGGGAGTTTTATTAGTATTTGTTTAGAGACCAAAACTGTGGAGTCTTAAGACGTGTTCTGGTTTGGAGTACAGCTGCAATAGCTGTAGCTGAGACCTACATCCTGGGCAGAAATTCTTACCCAACTCAGTTGGTTTCAGTTTTTTATTATCTCAGGTTTTACAGAGGATGTTGTGAAAAGAATAATGATTGATGCATCTGGTACCATTTTATTTTGATGCAAGTCCCCAATATTCAAGAAGCAGTTTAATGAGGTGATGCTGAGAAAAAAAGGCACAGGTAAAAATTACATATTGACTTTGATCCTCAATGGAAACTATTTTAGATCTATAGCGATGCATCAAAAATATTAAGACTTTAATCCTACTGTTTTTATATTAAGAGTCTTTACAGCTGCTGCCTTTCATATGAGTTTCCTCAGAGTGGGTTACTAAATTGGGGAGGTATTTTTACCTGTGCTTCAGAATTTGGTTCCCTCACTGTCATGTTTGTCACGCGTGCTTTGGTAGAAAACAATAATGATTGGCTGGAAACACCTGAGGAGTCTTTTGAATTATCTCAAGAGTGTATCCTGATATAAGGCACACTTGCCTCCCTTGCCATAAACACAAATTGGAAAGCAAAACAGTGGAAGAAACTAGCTGGTAAAGGGCATGGTGGTCTGAGCTGGGGAAGGCAGATCTGCAACGGGAGCTACATGTGTGGCTGTAAAAGTGTGAACTGAGATGCTGCTCCTCATTGCCTCAGGTGCTGTGTGTTTCTTGTTTTGCTGACCAGTGGTATGTCCATGCCAAGCACCCTGTATGCATTTTTGTGCCTACATCTGCTTCTAAGTGACTTGTATCTCTCTCCCAGCATATGTCTCAGCTTGAAGATGATTTTTCAGGGTGTTCTACTTCTTCCATGTTTCCTTCACCTGCCCATAGTGATGCTGCTTTTGTTCTCTTTTCTAAGGGAGCACATTTAGACTGGTTTACTAGTACTTCTATGTATAAACTGAAATTTCTTGCCATTGTTTCTGTCATATGGGATTTTCTTCTGTCCATTAGTCCTTTTAGATCTTTTTTTCAGTTACCGTCTTGCTACTCAGACTTCATTTCCTCTGCTCATTTCCTTTCTAGATCTTCACCAGATTGACTACAGCGAAACTGCTAATCAAGTGTACCTTTCTCTTGCTCTTAGCAATTCCACATCTCCCCCTGTTGCATAAATACTGCAAATTACTCAGAGTCAAATTCTTCCCTTCCCCTTTAAGATCCATTGTCCCAAATTCTGAATTCCTCTCCTGCTGAGGGTCATGCTTCTCGCTTCATCTCTTCCAGCCAGCCTTATCACCTTTCTCAAACTTCTACTGCTTTTTCTGTGGGCAGCCAATTTGATGGGAAGAAAGAATAACTGGTACTGAGAACAGGCAGCAGGCTGCTTTCCTTCTTCAGCAGATGTTTCAGCAGAGATCTCCAGTGCCTCAGTAGCCACTAATATTGACAGCTTTTCTTATATTCCTCTTCTAGTGAGCAGACTAGTAGAGAGAATTCTGTAGGTGACTTTAAACTGTAGTGTCACTTTTGGCTGGAGTAGAAGGCTGAGAACAGTCCTTTTAGTTTTCACAAGAGGGATGGAGGTCACCCATGAGGCAGCAGTTACAGAGCCCTTAATCCCAAACTCTGGGCAGAGCTGTAATCAGGAGCAGCATAGTAAGCCTGGGTCAAAACAGGGTTTGGGAAGGGATTGTCTAAAAATATTACCTCTTAAAAATGCAAATTCTTGTCTCTTTCTCCAACAATTCAGATGAATGTGTGTAAATAAAATGGCCACAAATGGTTTAATTAAACCCTCTGTAGTGTGTGTGCGCCAGTCTGTGCAGTGCAGCTAATTGTATGTGTTGTTTTATAGCTTGTAACTTTCTTAATCCTTGTGTGGAAAACAGTCATGGAAAATCACTTGCTAGCTTCTAATGGGAATTGATAGGAGTATTTTTTTAAATGAAACTGAGAAGCAGTTTAAAGATAAAAGTAACACTCATGTACAGGTACACAGGTATCTGCAGCTTCTTCTCTGGTGCATTGTGGGTATTTAGGTTGTTTTGATGTAATGGGAGTTTGAACAATGCGTGGAATGTGGACAAGAAGCCTTTTAAATGTTATTACCTCCAGAGAAACCACATCTGGCTCAGAAAATCCCTGGGCATTGATGGAGGCTAAGAGAAGCATGAGGCTTTCTTGCTTTGTTCATGTGGATTTTCAAGTGGCATCCCCTTTTGGGCAGTGTTGCAGTGAGGTTAGCAGAGAGAGAACTCCTGTCAGCCACTATGATCCCTGTTGTGTTCTTACAACATCTTGGAGAAGAATGCTACTTACATCCTGAAAATACCAGGCTGTTGTCATTAAATATTAATTTAGTGTCAAGCTGAGTTTAAAAAAAGATATGGTTTGTTTAATGTCTTTCATGAATTTAAAAAACAAGAGTTCTTCCATGTCATCTTTGTCCCTATGTCATATACCATGGGTGGGCTGACAAGTGAGTTGAAGTTCAGCTAGTACTCTTGTGTAATTCATTCTCAAAATTAGAAAAAACATAACTATTGCTAGGTGTCTTTTGATACTGCATGAAAACAAAAAGGCTGCTTGTTTAGTAAACAAAAAGCCAGGTTATTTCAGAGAAGAACTGATAGTATTTAAAGTACCTAAAGTTTATCAGTGTATTCTCTTTTGAGTTTTCCCATTCTGCACCTTGGTTCTTTTGTGCAAGAATATCTTTTTTTATTTCTCCTATAGTTGTAGTGTTTTTATTCATTTAAATATCTCAATAATTAATTTTTTCATATTTAAAAGTAAGGCTTCTCATTCCCAGTACTTTAACTGTGTATTATCCACTAATTGCTCCTACATTTTCCTAGAATCTGATGACTGTTCTTATTTTCCTGCTTGTCCAGAGGGAAATCTATAAATAGAAAATTGAGCTGTTGATGCAATCATCTCTAGGGTATTAGTAATTATCTAAAGTTTCTAGGCAATAACATGTACTGAGACCAAGCCTTTAATAAAGGGAAATAAGCACTGAACTAGAAGCAACAAGGCAAAACTGAGCATTAAAATAACATTAATTTTATGTTCTTATGGTGGATTTGGGAATATATTTCTGGCCCACAGACGTCATTTGCCAAAGATGCAAATGCTTTTAAAACAAGAGTGGTTTTAGGCTTCAAGTGTCAGGAAAGGACTCTTCAAGTTTTTGTGTTGGCTTCCAGTCTTCAACTGCAGGGCTCACCACAGTTGGACAGCTGAAGCATGTCCACTTGCAGTAAGAAGAAGGCAGAATTTCAGGAGAAGGTTGGCTGTTGGGGTTTATTGGTAACTACTTGTTAGGCTTCTTTCACATTCCTAAGTCTGATAACTCTTAACCTTTCAGACTTGATCTTGCAAAACCCAGGAGCCTTGATGAAAATCCTTTCATCAAAGTGGCTCAAAATGTGATGTACTTCATGTTGCCACCTGTTGACTGTATCCTGTTCAGGCAGTAGAATATGTGTAAGAATGAAGGAAGTCAATCTCTCTCCAGTTTAGTGTTTAAAATAAGCCAGGATTGAAATTCACCATCAGGATAATTCAAGTTGTATGCTGACAGTGTCTGGTATGACTTTGGAGACAAAGACTTCCCATTAGTACTTGCTGAGGGTGAGGGAACATACCAAATCCTACCAATGGTGTGTGGGCACAGCTGACATCTCCTGAGTTTGAGTGTGTTTGTTGGCCAGTGCAGAGAGGCAGAAAGCTGTTGGCTTTGTCATAGCCAGAGTTGCAGGTCTGAAGTGTTGAAGCCTGATCTTTGAACAGCCAGCATATTAGTAAGAGTTGATAGTCAGATTTAGTACATCCTTTTTAAAAAAAAAGTAATTCCCATTAAATCTTTCTGAAAAGACTTACAAAAAGTGCTAGAAGCACTTGGACAAGGTGTTACAGGTTTGGGCTGAAAAGTGCTCTAAAATGCTGCTGCATCTGCCTAGTTGACTACAATGGTATGGTTTGTTTCACAGCAGTTAGATTCTTGCTGTCAAATTAAAAGCTCTGACAATTACTGCTGTCTCCTTGGGGGGTTTCAAAGGCAGGGACTGTTTAGTTTTGTTCAGAAAACTCTTCCTAGCAGATGCTGAAGGAGATGCTGTAATTAACTGCCCATGTGTTAGTATATATCCAGCCTGGATGGGAGTTTCACATGGTAGCAAGGAACATCATGAACAAGCATGAGACCTTAACTACACATAATATAATAGTAGACATGGGCTGCATGGACTGCAGTGGTCAGGGTGCTGTATGCATTGCAGTGATGCAGATCACATCAGCTTAGTAAATACAGATCACCTAACTGAGCCAGTCTTGGACTAGCTGCTCCAGCTTCAGTGGCCTGCATGGTGATCAGCTCTGTACTGATAAACACTGCTCTCTCAGCTCATAAGGGAGAGAGAAGGTGGCCATGTATTGCTGGTACTACATCAGCTGTGCAAAAACAGCCTGTCAACAGAACTTAAATACCTAGATATTCCTCCTTGTGGAAAAAAAATGTATCCTCCAGAGATGCTTTGCAGTTAAACCTTTTAGAAAAATCCACAAGATAAACAGTATTCCCCATAAGCTGATGTGTTGGCAGATAAAAGGTTAGTAGTGTCATTGGTCTTACCTGTCTGGCTTTCTGTAGCCATACCATGTCCATGCAGGTTATGCTTTCACAGCCACTCTTGGATAAATCTGTACCCTGAATCTTCAGGCTAACTTTAAAGGAGTGATCTGTGTCTACCTTTGCCAGTAAAAGAAAATAGATCCTTAAATAAATGGACTAATACAAACAGAAGAAACTGAATTTATATGACTAAATAAATAATAGGGTAGGGATCTCCTTTCAATCATTTCACATGCTAGCTTTTAAATATTCATCTGCTTGCAGGGTTTATTGTTGCTGTTTTTGAAGTATTTGGCATAAATAAAATTCTTCCAGAGATACGTGGCACACCAGTCCTACATGTTGTTTGTATAGAATAGACTCTTTCATCCAAATATGAGTAAGCTCCCAGTGCAGTTTGAGTTGGAGTCTCTGCATTGGCTATATTCTGTGAATAGCTGTTCAAAGGGATTTTCTCAGTTCATCAGTCTTTGAAATTCAGTATGGCTTTAGAAGTTCTTGCAGTACAAGATTTACAGTCTTCAAGCTCATTTTGCCCTGCTGGTGTTGGTCTGTTTAAAAAGATAATTAGTAGTCTTCCCTCCTATCTGTCTACTGGTGCAATTCACCCATGCAGTTTGCAAACAAAGTCACCTCATTTGTGATCTAAGTGAAGTTTAAATCTTGGAGCTTGGTTCCTGCTGTGTGAATGAGTAGAGCTGTACATTTTAATCAAATGACCTTCTGTAGGGATGAGGAATAATTTCTGTGTCTGGAATCACTAAAAATATTTTGGTCTGGCCGATTAATGGTGGATGCAGAAGAAGGGCAGCTCCCCACAGTGCCAGAAGTATAGGTGCAAACTGACACACCTGGTTTAATTGAAGTCTCACAGAGAAAAACTGATAAGGAGCCTTGTTCTCAGTAGCTGGCAACCTTCAGTTGTCACTGGAGGTCCTTGGCACTCACGAAAATGTCGTAGCTGCAAACCCTGAAGCTCTCTAGTGGTGAGGGCAGAGTGTGTAAGGAGTCACAGAGAGTTGAGGTGTGTGACCCATAAACCTGCTGGCCTCCTGCTACATCCCAGCCTCACTGGGACAGAGCTGCCTCTGAACTCTTCTCCTGGCATG
This sequence comes from Molothrus ater, assembly GCF_012460135.2. Lineage (NCBI taxonomy): Eukaryota > Metazoa > Chordata > Aves > Passeriformes > Icteridae > Molothrus > Molothrus ater. The sequence goes on from NC_050478.2 coordinate 129,418,379, forward strand.
GTGGCATGCCCTCAGAAGGGTGCCTTTGGCATGAGGCAGCTCAGCAGCCCTTTTGACTGTCTCCAGAAAAATACTTCTGCTGCTGACTGGCTTGTGTTGAGTTCCTTCTGTTGCCAAGGAATTGTCTCTGCTGTCATTTGGATGGGAAGTGAGGACAGGCAGGATTTTTCAGTGTCTCCCTGTGTGGTTATAAAATGAAGCTATATACCAAGTCCCACAGTACTGAAAAGGCCTAATATTAAAGATAAACAAATAAATCCACTATGTTGAAGCCACTAAAGAAAGTCCACTTACAGGTTTTGTCTCATTGTAGCACAGGCATGGCTGAACCTTGTCTTTCATGTCTGTCAGCCTGATTTCTTTATTATCTGCCTGCTGCAATAGAAATGAGAGAGATGCTGTGATGGATAGCTTCATTTTGAGGAGTTTCATGCAAGTTTGAGTCTACCAATAAATATCCTTATTCATATAAATGAATTAGCAGTACTTTGATTAAAGAAAAAAGCAACCAAAACAAAAACCAAGACCAGACTTGCTCTTCTTGCTCTTTCTGTGAATTACAGTTTTCCATAGCTTAATACTTGGCCTGCTAGGCAGAGCAGGTACCACAGGTGTCCATGTCACAGTGCAGTAGTTGCAGCCTGTCCCAGCAGTGTCCTGTGAGAATTTCATTTAACCCTGCTGGATGGCCTTGAGAGGAAAGTGCTGTTAAGCAGCCATCATTTCTGTAAGTTGGAACTAAATTAGTTTGTCTGTTTCTGTGGTATCCTTGGAAGTAAAAGCTAAAAAAGTGAAGCAAAACTGCAATGTCAGTCATCTAATTTATACAGGAAAAAATGGCCAAAAATCTGTACTAAAACCTCTTTTAAAAAATTATTTTCTGCATAGCCTTCACCAAGTATATGTAACAGCTTCTGATTGAATTCTGACTATTCAGGCATGCTGTACCTTTTTGACTTTTAAATAACTGGCTTTTCTTTTAGAGTCTGACTTCAAGCACTCAATATCACAAAGTTTGACAAGCTTGTACCTTAATTTGAATGTGTTGAAGCTAGTGATTTTTTTTCCTTTTTTTTTTCATCATAATAGAATTCTTGCTAAATTACATGACTGCCTCAGCTATGTTAACTTGCTATGTTAACAAGCAGTTAGAATAATCTAGAAAAACCTGGTGTTAAATGTCAGCCCATGGGGAGGATTTGGTGGAGTGACTCTAGAGAGCTACTTTGCTTTGGAAGATAATGGAAATACCTGTTAGGGCAGCACATAAAGTCAGATAGAAGTGCTACAGAGCTGAATGTCAGATTGTTAGCTGTCTGGAAATGCAAGAATACAGGTTCACCTTGTGGTTTCTTGCTGGGAATGCCAGTGGAGCATTAAAGTTAATGGGAGCTGGGCTAAGGAAGCTTATTTATTGCCTGTGTATGTAAAATCATTAGGTCTCTGATTTGGCAGCTGATGATATCAAATCCTTTTATTGTATTTTTTAGATGCAAGCTTTCTTCCATGGTATACCCTCTGCCCAGAGTCTTTGGACTACCTTATTTCTGCCAGAGTTCTGTATAGTGATTTATAGAAAGCCATCCTTTGCTCATGTAAAACTTATCTGCTAAATTGACACAGCCTCCTTCTCCCCATCAAGGCACACAATGCAGCATTCTTTTTAAATCTAGAATTGGAATCCAGAACACGTTCTCTAGCTGACTGTGTTATGTAGGATGTGAAGAAAATAAGCAAGAAGTGAAGCTGTCTTGACTTTGAAATAAATGGAAATATAATTGAGTTGTTGGTTCAGCATATGTTCAAAACACTGTGTTCTTTGTTTCCCTTTTAGTCTCTGTTGGAAAAGTTCTTGATCCCCAATGCTTCTCAAGCAGAAAGCAAAGTTTTCTATTTGAAAATGAAAGGAGACTACTACCGTTACTTGGCTGAAGTTGCTGCTGGAGATGACAAGAAAGGTATTGTATGTCACCTTGTAGATAAACATTGTCCAGTTAAAATGCTTTTGGTGGGGTAATGACACAACCCTAATTTTAGAGTAATTCTGATTTGCATATAAATTTCTTTAGCAATAGGCTTTCTGTTTTCTGAAGGAAAATCATAGATTGTTGGGTTTCAAATGAGTTACAGAAATGTTCACGTACATGCCGATGGAGGCACAAAACAGACACTGAGTCACAAAATCTTGAAATTGTCTCCAACTTCCACATGCATCTATCTGGGGGTTTTACCTCTTAGACTTACTCTTGCCACTCCTCCTGCATTTCTGCAGAATATAGGAAGTCTGCATAGGTTCAATGAGCAAAGAGACTAGAAACAACCTGGAGGAGAAAAGGTTTAATAAAATTAATCTTACTGTTAGGAAAGTTTCTTCTGTAAACATGATAGTTTAATGTCCAAATCTCTTCTATTTTCTCAAATTTCTTATATTTTTATGTAAGCAGCTTGTCACAATTGTAGGTAAGTTGCCTTCACCTAATTTTAGTTTAAAAAGTTAATATTAGGTATTCATCATTTTGAGTTCCTTTCCTGCTGTGATGGGAACCACCCTAACAGCATTGCTGCCTCTGTGCAGAGTCCTCTTCAGTTCAGAGCAATGCATTAGCAGGATGCAGCTCGCTGCAAACAGTGCCTGGCTGTTTCCTGGAGCCACTTCAGGGCTGCTGGCAGTGTGCCCTGAGGAGCAGCACAGAGCCAGCCTGCTGTGTCAGACTGCCTTGGGCTGCCCTGGGGATGCAGGAACCCACAGGGGCGAGGAGTGCTGAGCTGTGCAGCCCCACTCTGCCCTCAGCAGCACCTGCAGCCTGTGGCTAAACCCCGCAGTGTGGCACAGAGCAGCGGCTGTGGGACCTCAGACTAGATTGAGCCTGGCAGAGATGTGAAACAGACAGGGAATAATTTCAAGGGGATAGATGTGTCTGCTTTACTGGCATGTGTTATATCCACATTACACAGTGAAGCCCAGTTTTCCCAGCGTGCTGGATAATAGGGAGTTAAACAGAGATCCTCATACTTAGTATGTAAGGCTGGATTTGATTTCTGATGTTTACTGTATGCAAACTGAGCCAGTCCTGGTGACTGCAGAATTGGATGTGTTACCAGTACTTCAGGTCTGTTATAGAGAGTTACTGTGTTTTCCTTCGGTGATTTTAGTGATTTCTGTTCAAATGCATAGGAGGTTCAATATTTTGAGTCCCAAAGTTTCTTTTTCTATTGAGGATTAAGTAACAGGCTCTAAAATTAGACTGTGAAAATCTTTGTTTAAAGTGCTTTTAAAGTTTATTTTTATTTAACCCAGTCTCCTGGCTGAGCAGTTTGTAGTAGGTTTCCAATTTTTCAATTCATCCCCCTCCTCCAGTGTTTCATGTCACATGTTTTTCCTGTATGTTGTCTGTGACCTTGAAGAAGAGCAGTTGATAATTATTATATAGGAAAGAATGGCTTTTGAGTGGGAGCACTAAATACAGCAACAATATAAAGCTCCCAATAGTAGGAATGGGATTTTTATCTTCATAAAACACATTGTTTGTTTTATCGGATGGGGCTTCCTTACGGCAGTCTAGGAGACAGGAATGTCAAGCAGGTACCTCACTCCATTTTATCCTTTAACTTTGGAGCTGCACTTCCTAAAGAATTCAAAGTTAAAAACTTTTTAACACTGTGTGACTGATTTAAAAATTAACAGAATACATTGAATTATGCACTAAGTGCTCAAAATTGTTGCTCAAAAGGTAACTGTTTTCTCAATTAGGGAGAAAAAATACAATTTTTGCTTTGAAATTATGTTAAAGAAAAATTACTAGAAAATAAAACTCTCAGCTTCATTTCCTGAAGTTACTTGTTTTTCATTCTTCTTATTTTGCTTTTCTTAAACAGCACCATTTTCTAAGGCTTTTCCATTATGAGAGGAGTTAAACATTTCTCAAAATTTCTAAATTTAACTTGCAGTAAACCTAGTTCTTCTCAACTGCAATGTACTAACTTCTGGTCCTTTTCAAGACATTAGGGCAGCTCTTTGATCTGAAGCATTCCATTATTAGTGGTGACTGCAGAGAGAGCACTGTTGATGAACTGTGCAGTGCATGTCCTCACTCTTCCATGTGGAAGAGAACAATATGATGCTTTAATTTTTGTGACTGTCTAAAGGTGAACAAATGGTGATTGCATAGACATCCTGAGTATTAGTATTCAGTTGTTTTCAGACTTGGAGTCTGAAAACTCCTTACTTAAATCCTGCTGTATTTTTGAGTCTTTACCTTAAAATTCCCTTCTTTGTTTTTGAATATGTGTGACTGCACTCTTGCAGACATCAGGCTGGATGGATTTCTGGTTTGATCCAGAAATGTTAGGGTTGGAATCCTTTTTGCATCTGAATTGGATGACTTTCTGCCCACCTTTTTCTCAGATGCTGGTGGAGAGCTGAGGAACAAGTGCCCCTTTGTGCTCAGCATCCAGCGACTCCCTGGCCCCTGCAGCTTGTGGGCTGTGTTGGGCCGTGATCTCTGACTTGTGCAGGCAGAACCTGCTCTAAGGTCATGTGCCTTCAGTGAGAAAGGAAACTGTTGAGCTCTTCAATCTTCATATACACATTGTGGTTGCTGGTTTTTGCCAAGTCTTAATAACTTGTACAACTGAACCAGTTAAGAGTGACGAGAGATTCGTCTCTAAAATAAAGGAGCCAGATTATTAATTTTTCTCCCTTCAAAGTTTATAGGTACTGGAACTTCTAAGTTAGGTAAAAATGCTTTCCATATCTGCACTGGAAATAGAACTATGTTGGAAGCTTTTGAAAATACATATTTAATTTGATTTGACGTATGCCACACTATCTTTCCCAAGCAGTTTGAATGGAGACTCATAGATGTCTGTTTCTGAAAGGGTTCAGCATGACAGGCAAAGGTCATCAGTGTTTCCTGTGACTAAAATGTGTCTCTCTAATGCACTACAGACTTGTTTAAAGACATTGAAATTGTGGTACTGTATGTGGTACTGTATCAAGTATACAGTGGGTTTTATCTTCAGTGCTACAAAACTGCTGCAATCATTTGAAAATACAAGTAGTCACAGGGCATTGGGAAGAGACTCAAACCTGTAATTTGGTCAGTAACAACTTCCCTCCTTTTTAATAAATTGAAAATGTATTTTAATAAAATCTTTATTAAATAGCGACTTGTTAGTAAAGTGCTCATTCACAGGCGTTCACTCCTGACATGGTTTCTTCATGCAAGTGTGAACACAGTCCTGATTGTATCCTGCATACAGTGTGTGAATTACTTACTTGTTGTGGGTTTTGTTTGTGTTTGTTTTTTCCCCAAAGGGATAGTGGAGCAATCACAACAGGCATATCAAGAAGCTTTTGAAATCAGTAAAAAGGAGATGCAACCAACACATCCCATCAGATTAGGTCTGGCTCTGAACTTCTCTGTGTTCTATTATGAGATTCTCAATTCCCCGGAGAAGGCCTGTTCCCTTGCAAAAACGGTAAGTCAAAGAGGGGGAAATTCCATTTCAATTATTTGCATAACCTTTTGTCACATGGCTAATGGAGTTGTTTGTTTTTATAACACTAGGCTTTTGATGAAGCAATTGCTGAACTTGATACATTAAGTGAAGAGTCATACAAAGACAGCACGCTAATAATGCAGTTACTGAGAGACAATTTGACAGTGAGTATCATCAAAGTTTGCAAATAGATTACAGAATTGGTCTTCTGGTACTTCAAGGTGTCCTTTTTGTTCCTGGCCATGGAGCTGTGTCTGTAACTCAGAAACAAGTCTATAGTACATCATCCTTCTAAGCTAAATATTTTTCCTGCCTAGTTTGTTGGGGTTTGTTTTTCCTTGTTTTGTTTTGGGGTTTTTTTTTCCATACTAAAATAACATGATTTTCTGACAAATTAACCACATTTTTCAGATTATTTTATTCAAGGAATCTAGCATGTTTAAATGATGAGTCTGAACTGTGACTATCAAACCTACTACCCAGTGTTCAGCAGCATTTGAGAATACAGTGGCATTTGCCTCTTAAAGCTTCTGTCTAATTTCATATAGCTTATTCTGCATTAAAGTATCTGCAAGGAAGAGATTCTACATGAAAACTGGAAACAAAGCTAGCAAGTCCATTTAAGGACTTGTGGTTTAGAGGTTTTTTGTTTGGCTTTAATTTTGGTAAAGCTGAAATGGAAATTGAAGTTCAGAGCCATGCTATTTCCATGGCAGTTGTAAAGTAACTGTCTTAATTAATTTTTTTTCCTCCTTGGACTCAAAGCTGTGGTGTAAATTGTCAGAATAATCAAAATCTTCATCTTGTGTGTGGGATTTTTTTATGGTACTTTGAACTTTAAAACTGACAAAGATAAACATCTAAAGCAAATGAAACTTATATGTGAGCAACATGCAAGAGTGTAATTAGATGGCTTAATTCACTCCTTGGTCTGTTGGGAGACGAGCTGCAAGCTAGAAATGAAAAAATAAGAAACATTTATTGCTGCCACATGTAGCCCCTTGTTAACACTTTGTGCTTCTGATATCAGAGACCTTTGCAAAATAGCTGCACTGCTTTAAAAATAGCTACGGGTAAAATTGTGCAGTTGTAAAAAACTGGAGTTGCCATACTTTCTGCTTTTGCATCTAACATTTCTCTTGTGTTTTGGAGTCTTTTCCATGGGAATGGCAACTTAACACTGCTGCAAAAACTACTTGTTATTGTTTCATTTGTTGCTTACAAAACAAATGGAAGTGATTTCTCAACCTCTGTATTGCAGACAGATAGAGGGTTGGCATTGCTCTCAGTGTCTGTGTACTGTCCCCTTGAGTGGGATTGCTCAAGAGCTGCCCTCTGAATGAGTGGTTTTGAAACAGGAGAGAAGCTGACTTTAATTGCTAACTTCCCAGTAAAAATAATGTAAAGCTTGTCATAGCAATTGGAAAGCAAATTGTTTCACACAAGAACAGAAGTCAGACTGAGCTACTATAGTGTGTGAATTAGGGTAGTAGGCCTGAAAATTGATGTGAGCTTTCCATTGCAAGGAGAAAGCTGTAAACAGATGCAAGATTCCATATTCTTGAATGAGTGATGTGTCTTGCCTTAAATGCTTAGTGTGATCTGTACGAGTGCATTGATTCCATGTTTATCCACAACTTCTTGAGGTAGAAAATAACTTCTCATATGTGTGTGACTGACAGACTACAGTGAACTTCATAAATGTAAAAAAGGTCTGTTTTGCTGGTTATGCAAGTGGTGAAGTCTGAGATAGGTGGGCTTTAGACAGAGATTTAGCATGTTGATCAGTTCTGTGCAGTTGCACTTCCCTCAGTTGTTGGTTGTCTTACCTCAGGTCTTGTATGGCTGAAGAAGTCTGTTCATTCTCTGTGGGGACTGAAGGCAGAGAACTGTTCAGAGGGCTGTTTAACATATCATCAAAATCTGTTTTACTGGAATTGCTTGATAATTTCTTTGCTCTGTTATGAAATTTTGTTTTCTTTTATTAAATAAAAGCCAGTCCTTCTTCCTAGGCGCTTCCCTCCCACCCCGAGCCGTTTGGTTAAACTGATCTCAGTGTCTCAATTGGTAAAATTGGTAATGCCCCTTTCTTAGCACTCAGGCCCTTTTGTCTTAATGTGTATTTTAGATTGGAGATGAGGAAAATTTTCATCACTAAAAGGGTTGTCAAGATTTGGGGACATGGTGGACTTGACAGTGTTAATGGTTGGACTTGATGATATCGAAGGTCTTTTCCATCCTAAATTACTCTTGTGACTGTATTCTAGGGGTGATGATTTAGGATAGAAACCTCTGATTTCTGAATTCTGATAAAATATGATAGAATTGTTCTTACTAATTCTCCTTACAAGAATAGCACTGAATTTGGGACTAATGTAGTAATATAATAATGTCCTAAAGATTGCAGTGCAGATCTAGAAACAGACTATTGGTGTGCTGTTATCTTCAGTAAAATAACTTGTTGCTTAATGCCTTCAGCAAGGAAGAGTAGGTGCAGATGCCATGCATTATGTTCAGAGCAAGGACAAGGCTACTGATCTTGTACAGGTTTCATTGTTGCCTTCTGCTCCTGAAAGCATGAAATGTTTCTGATGATGGATTTTAAAAATAAAGGCATTCTGTAAGACTTCATTGGTACAGCACTGTCAGTGGAGAGAATGGTTGGTTTTATGTTTTACCACCTTATACTATAGAGCATGAATCATTTGGTTAATGCTTCTCTAACTCCATAAAGTGAGAGATGACAAATCATATTGGGCTGGGAATAGTTTGGAGGCAGCCAGCATGGAGATAATTTGGTTTACGAAATAATTTCTTGGCACTGACTGTTCCTCTGGAACTGATGCTCAGTTTCCTTAGCTGGTACTTAATCTTGATATATGGTTCCTTAGTATGATTTTATGGAGCTGAAAATAACATTTTGTGCATAGTGCATGCTTAGCCTGATTTTCTTCCATCCTTGCCCTGCCTGCCAAGTTGGCAGCTCAGTGTTCTGAAAGTTGCTAAAGGGGAGCACAACTAACTGAACAGAGCCAGGGGGTAGAGATTTTTATGAAATATTTTGGGGTTTAAAAAAACAGAGAAAACCTTTAGATGCCTGTTCTGAAGAAAAGTAATATTTGCTGTAGCATTGGATGTGGAGAGATAATTTTGCTGAAGCTTTTCCTCAAGAAAGGCATGTAAAACTTGCTTGAGGAGAAAGAAATTGCTGTTAGTTCCTGGTTCTCACTTACCTGCTCAGTAGGTCCCACTCTTGCCTGCTTGTTAGTTGTATTTTAGTGAGCCCTGTGAGTAAGATACTTGGGTTTTCACTGTTCATAAACTTGCTCATTAAATGCAGTGTAGGGTTGGGTCACCTAGAACTGAATTTCCATCTTGCCATAGCCAAGAAATAGATTGATGTTACTGTGTGCCTTTTCTTTCTCCACAGTGCTTAGTAGGACCTGTTAGAAGTTGCTATTATTAAGACATAGACCTTCTTTCTAAAAATTACTTACAAATTATTAGTAATAAATGTATAATAATGTACCTGTTACTCTGTTTTCTTTCCTAAACAGTTGTGGACATCGGATACCCAGGGAGATGAAGCTGAAGCAGGAGAAGGAGGGGAGAATTAACCAGCCTTCCAATTTCCATCTGCCTCATTCTGAAATTTAAACAGTAGACCATTTGTCATCCATGCTGTCCCACAAATAGTTTTTGTTTACGATTTGACAGGTTTATGTTACTTCTATTTGGATTTCTATATTTCCCATGTGGTTTTGTTTAATATTAGGGGAATAGAGCCAGTTAACATTTGGGGAATTTATCTGTTTTCATCTGAGGTGGCCAATATAGGGTTGTGAAATTTTTATACAAGTTTTACATGTTTGGCATAGTACTTTTGGTACATTGTGGCTTCCCACAAGGCCAGTGTTAAAACAGCTTTCTATGTCAGGCAAAGATGACTGCTTGCATATTGGTCTGTCACGATGGAAAAAAGGGATAATCAATGTTGCAGCCACAGGTGTAGTTAGTCTGAATATCCAAGCTGGAGCACACATGGCTGTGAATAAACTGATGTCCCATAGATATTGCATGTCAGGGGAACATGTGACATCTGTGGAATATTCCAATCAAGTGTACATCTTTGATTGCAGCTGAAGTGTTCCTTAAGACAGTTTGATAACCCAGTCAGCTTTCTCTAGGGAAGGACGGAGAAACGGTTCACATTCCATTATTTGTAAAGTTACCTGCTGTTGCTTTCATTATTTTTGCTACACATTTTATTTGTATTTAAATGGTTTAAGCAACCTAAGAACAAATGTACAAGTAAAGATGCAGTAAAAAATGAATTGCTTGATATTCATAATGACACTGTATATCGAGCACAGCAGTAAAACAAAAACCCATGTATTTAACTTTTTTAGGTTTTTTGCTTTTGTGATTTTTTTTTGATACTTGCCTAACATGCATGTGCTGTAAAAATAGTTAACAGGGAAATAACTTGAGATGATGGCTAGCTTTGTTTAATGTCTTATGAAATTTTCATGAACAATCCAAGCATAACTGTTCAGAACATGTGTATTAAGTTGATGTAAGTGGAATAAAAGTTTTATGAATGGACTTTTCAACTACCTTTGGTGTAGATTTCATGTCATCTGTCTTCCTACACCTTTGAGAGGAATGGCAGTACTAGACAGAAATTCAATATGAAAGTGTATTTCTGTTATGGAAATTTTTAATACAAATTCAGGCATTTATTTCATTTTAGGGAAGTTGAGATTGAATACCCCATACCTGATTGAAGATTGCTCTAATTAACTAGTTTAGAACTTTTAGGTTGAGCTTTCTGACTGTTCCTAACTGGAACTCTGGAGATACCTTAACATAGATGATCCCCAGACTTAGAGCAAAAGGCGTTAAAAACTTCTGTAAAAGCTGACCTTTTGGAATGGTTTTATTTATTTGGAAAACTCTTGCTTGCTGCTGTTGAGTCTTTATAGGAGAACTGAGCAGGAGCCTCTGTATTGTCCAGAGGTTTCAGACATTACAGCTCAGTTGGTGGAATAGTCCAGAGTGATGAAGCAATGATGCTCTTGCATTCCCCATCCCCAGGGACGTGTGCATCCATGGTATTCAGACTAACTACAGCATTTGTGGATACTTGGTGTGAAACTGAAATAGTTACAGGGAGAAATTGACACTGATTTTCAAAGTGTCATATCCCTGTCAAGTACTGAGGATCTTGGAAAGTAATGGAATTGTATTCAAATATTAATGTTACACTTACGTAGTCAAGAGGAGGGACGCTTATATGGCTTTTTTTGACAGAACTGCACCTGTAAGCACAGTGTAAGTATTTTCTGGGTTTACATACACTTCACTGGATTTAAAAGTTAGCAGGTTAATCTTGATACCTGGAGGAAACAGTTGAACCACCTCACTGAACATGAACTCAGTGGCCTTAACCGTTTGCACATGGAATCGACTTTAGCAAGTTACAGATCTTACTTTTACAAATTAGGTATTCCTGTATTTTTTTAAATTACATCACTGCACTTGGACCATGATGTTCCATTTCCAGAAGCATCTGAGCCTTTATTCTGGTATTTAAGGATCAAGATCAGTAGAAAAGATGGTTAGGATAATTTTACACCTTTATAAAAGTAGTTAGGGACATAATCACCATTCCTAGAATTGGAAGGTGATAATCTGTTACAGTACATAATAAAAATTAGAATCCAATTAAGAACAGGAGAAAGGGAAGTGTATGGAGGGCAGAGGTTAACAAGGCTTTCTGAGGAGAGCTTGGTGCATCTCTCAGTCACCAGGGAAAAAGTAACAATGACTTCTTTAATACATGAAAGCACTTGTCAAAGGAAAAAGCAGTCATCACATTTACGAAACAAAGGGCTACATTCCAGTATGGAATCAAGGGAAGTTGACAGACCATGACTAAAAAAATTCCAGTGGGGATATCTGATCCACTTTTAGAAAGGAGCACAGCTCTGCAGCATATGTGAGTTCTGTCTTAGACACACTTTAATGAAGACGTTACCTGCTTCCCTTACTGAAAGGATGTGGCTTTCAGCTAGCATGGTAAATACTTAGACTGGATGCAACAATGTGCCTTGAAAAATGCCCTTTTTAAATTTTTTTTAAGCCTTTATCCAACTGTAAGAAAGTTCTGAGTAGTAGGGTTCTGTGAGGTAATTCCATGTGTCGGAGAAATCAAGGTATTCCCGAAAATTAAGAAGCACATATAATCATGCGAGTGGAACACAGCATAAGAAATATTTTACTCTTGTGCCTTTGAACACAAAATATGAAGGTATCTTTACATAGGTCACTGAATGGTGCAGTGGGTTTTGTTTCAGAAAGCCTTCTCTGATCTCAGCAGTTACGCTGATCTTTTAAATACCACAGAAGGTTCTTCATTTCCCCCGTTCTTCCACTCAAGTGCTCTACAATATGTGATGATGAAAAATGTCCTGTATTGAGTGATCAGCCTTCTCTTACTACAAACGTGTTTTCATGTGCTTACAGTCTTTGTTCTGACTGTGAAGCCCCTAAAGTGTGGCAGTGCTGCCTCCTGCTTTGCTGAGCAGAAAATGATTCTGTGGGCCTGAGATGCTGTGAGTGTTGAGTGCAGGACTGACACCACACACTGCACACCCTCCTGTGGGGCCTGTCAGCACAGGGACAGACAGGGGCTGGGCAGCACAGCTTGAACAGGCAAACCCAGGAGGGATTGGGGGTGTCTGCATGGAAGCCCCCATTGTACGTGGGGCAGCCAAGCCTCTCTGCAGCCTGTGCCCCTCTGATGGGGAAACCTGCCAGGATGGTGGTGTGGCCATGCAGAAGCTTTAAAGGTGCAAGTGCAGGGCTCTGCAGAAGCAGCCCTGACAGCCCAGATAGCACTCAGCTGGCTGCCCTCTCTGCTGAGGCAGCTGTGCAGCAGGCACTGTGTGGGATGTAGGATTCCTTACTGCCACTAAATCACAGCTCAGTCAGCTCCTGGCAGGCTGCTACGTCCTGACTCTGGACAGAGGATGGAAGGAAGGACAGACAGCCCTTGGAACAAGAAAATTTACTGGAAGTCAAGATGTAGCCACTTCTCCCAACTCTTGGGATTTTTTTTTTAATGGTAAGTAGTTTTATTTTCTTCCAAAGTACAGTTAAAATTTGTTGAAAGATAGGGAATTTCAGCTTTTCTGAAAATGATTACTCAAAGTACCCTTTAAACAGGGGAATTGTTTGCTACTGGTATGGTTTTAAGGTGCCTCAAAACTCACGTGAGGAGAGCTGTTCTAAACCATCACTGTTACCTTTGAGCTGTATTCAGAGACCTTGCATTAATCCCATGGATTTCACTGAAAACAATGTTTGCCTACCCAAACCTTTGAAAAACTGGCATTGCCTGTTAGATGTAGCAGTAGGAGCTGCTAGTTGGGATAAGTGAGACCCAAGCATTTTGACCTAAGGATTGCTCTCTTATTTTTTGTCCTCTTGTAGCTGGATTTGAAATAACAACAAAAACCCTTCTTTAAACCTACCAAGTGCTAAGCCATAACAACTACTTGATCTTTGAAAAATACAGAAATATTCGTGATAAGATGCAACTTCAATATGAATACAGATAATTGAGCTCAACTCAATGTTCTTTACATTGTGCTCTGCTGTCTCCAAACTCTCCTTTTGAGAGATGAGTGACAAAAAAGTGTTCTGAAGACTTTCTGTCCTGTGTAATTCAGTTTCCAGCTGAAAGCAGGAAAGCTGAAGCAGCTCTCAAGGTTGGTGTGATTTTCCTGGAGTCAGCACTTCACATTATCACCAGTTTTTGGGAGCTGAGAGTCAAATTACCTTCTCTCCTCAGCAAGGCTGAGGTGTGGCTTCAGTAGATGCAAAGCACTTCTATCTTTAACCATATGCTTGAAAATACAACTTTGTATTCTTATATAAATCTAGAATATTAAATATTCTAGAGGTATGGATTTGCTTCACAGATGAGCAGGGACACAAAAGGCAGGAGCCATCCCTGGCTGGAGTGGGAGGACTCCTGGATCCTGGAGTGAGGCTCTAACTGGCCATCCCTTATTTCCACCGTTTGGGTGAGGGATGCACCTCAGGTTTTCCAGTGGGCTAACAGTTATTAGCAGTGAAATACAGGGTAGAGCCAAGTCAATCATGCCACATGCCAAATTGCTTTTTTAGAACTAGGAAGAAAATGACAACTTCAGATTCTGGTCCCAGGCAAAATACAGCACCAATTATGGCTTGAAAGTAGGAGTTGCTAAGGGCTTTGGAGGGTCACTCTGCAATCACACAGGTTTGCTTGGTCCCTCAGGAACCCACATTTCTGGAACACCCAAGGTTCCTGTAGCAAACAACAAACAAGGCAGTTTTAGATATCTTTGAAGAACTTTCTGGTAGAGCTGTTCTGGAGAATTATTTTTTTCCGAATATTTTTTATTCCAGAAACCTTTCAAGGTCACTGCTCAGATGGTGGTTTTGCCCTCCTGGCCAGGCCTCCAGATGTTACCAGACTGTGGTGGCTAAAAGTAGCCTTGAAGGAGGCTGAAACAGGTTCCCCCTAACTCAGCTGCTTGATGCAGATCTGGAATGCTGTAATTCATTGCTGACCCATTACTTTGTGTGACTCCTGACTGGGAGGAAGAGGGCAAAAATAAAAGGTTTCAAGGACAGAAATTCAGATATGTCATGCCCTGGATTACATGTCTGAGGCTTGTCTTGAAAAGGGATTGGAAAACAGTATTTTCAATCATAGACTACCTTCTTTTTGTTTTGTTCTTTCTTAGGGTTGAGTGTGTTTTATGGTGGTTTCTTTCTTACTCTAGATGTGCTCCTCTGAATCAACTTAGCAAATTATTTTTGTTGACCAGACATTTCTCCTTGCATGGCAGGAAACATCAGTTTTAGTGGGAGAAATTACTCCTTTACTGTTTGTTTGCTTTATGGTCTTTCTTCTCCTTGCTTTTAATCCTGGTCCCTTTATAAACTGTACTGTAGTGCTTTAAAGTTGGAGCATTTAATCAGGAATCAACATATTTTGGTGAGTAAAGTGGCGGTGCATTAGCTGTAGATGAGCGTGCCACCCAAATAAAATCTGAATATCATACACCTGAGCTGCCATCCCAACAGACTGGTGTGGACCCCAGGTGACCTGTAGGACAGACACATCAGCTTGTCAATGTGTAAATTTGCAAAGCCAAGTCCCTACTGCTGAATCTTTCAGGTTCCTTAAAGAGGAAAGAATTTTTTTTACATCTAAGTGTGATCATTTTATTTCTTTATGTTTCAAAAGTAACACTTGGAAATGTTTTCCTCTGGTGCTTTCTGCTGCTGTATAGCCACACAAGGAGGGGAGAGGAAGACTGATCCCCAGCCTTGTGCTACAGAGCCAAGTGCTTGCCCATTGCACTGAGAGTTTTTTAAGAGGCTCATTACAGTTTAACCTTCTGGGACAGGGTATTTAAGCTGTTTTGCTGCTAATGCTAAGCCATTTAGCATCAGCACATCTAATTCCACTCCTACTGCCAAACAAACTGGAGAACCCTTCTAGGTCAGTGAGGTTGTCTCTGGATTGCCAGCAAGTGGCATTTCATGAATGAGAATTTTTCTGGCCCAAGGATGTTCCTGGAGTGGCCAAAGGGGATTCCAGTAAGCTTTGTAAAGAAAACACTGAACTTCAGCAAAGCATCTTGGTGTGGTTTGAGACCTGCCTGTTTTTCTTTATGCAGCTTCACAGTTTTATTCAAGGTAGAGGAAGGTTAACTCCTCAGTGCTTACAGCTGAGCTCTCACCCAAATGCTGTCAGGCATTGCAGTGTGACTCCAGACCATTCATCTCCACGTGCTCACCATGCCATGTGTGGAGGAGCAGTGACCATGGAGGGGTGACAGGCTCTTGCACTAGAGCAGAAAATCACAGAAGCAAGGTGCCTACCCTGTAACAGGGAAACAGAAGTGCAGGTCTATTTTCTAAGGCAGCAAACATCAGCAGTGAGCAAGTTCCTTCTCCAAAATGAAACAGGTCCAGCATAGCTTGACTTTCCGAGGAAAGAGGATGGACTTTACTTCCTGCTGCCTATCAGTAGTATAAATAAGTCTGACATTTGCATAGCAAATTTTGTAACTATCCATCTTTTTCCAGTCTGTTTTTGTCATGCTTGAAATTCATTGTGTGTTACAGCCCCAGCAAAACAGCAGGTTGCACAGCTGGGCTATAGAAACAGTTTATGTTTCAGTCGTAGGGAGGATAAGTCTGTGGTGTTAAGTATTCTGAAAGATAAACAGTTATTTTCCAAAGAATGCAAACAGGCACTCTGGTGAGGTGAGCAAAGAAAATGCTGATGGCAAGACTACAACAAAAGGAAGGAAGAAGACGTGCTGAGAGAGATAGGGAAGTGAGGCAGCAAAAATTTAACCTCAAAGCACACAAGAGATTACACAACCCAACTTCCAGGTCAGCCCTCAGAGCTGGGACCATTCGAGTAGCACATGCAGTGGGACCTTCATGTTGTAGGACTGGGAGGTGTTTCACAAGCTGCTCACACATGGACACACATGAGAATTTTTAGACAGAAAGCAACCTAGAAAAATGATCTGGACTTAATACAAAATGGGATCAGGTTCATTAGATGTGACCTTCAAAAGCACAGTTAGATTTCTACCTTTTTTACTTTTTTCACACCTTTTTCTAAATTAAAAATTTGTCTGTTAATCATATATCAGGCCTGTGTTACTGACAAAACTGATGAGATGTTGATGAAAATCTGGTTTTGGTTGTACTGCTATCCACAGTAGAAATTTAAGTCACAATTAAGGTCCTAGAGGAACCAGTAAAAATGACATCATCATTGGAGTGAAGATACCAAATGCTGCACACGTAAGAGTTTTATAGGAGTGCCTAATTGATTTGGAGTTTTCTTCGCTAAAAAACTGCCAGTGCCTGATGAGAGCTGGGGTATGTCATCACAGCCTCAACTGTTTCTCCTCTTCCATTACTGCAGGAGCTCAACATGATTATCCTGAGGGGTTGGTCAGCTAGGGGAGTCCTGCTTCAGCGTCTGTTTCAGTGGTACAATACATACCAGGAACAGTTCTTCCCTACTCTGGAAGCTGCTGTGTATACAAGGCCCAAGGTTTTGAATAAGCTTGCAAAGTAAAATGAAGATTGAACTTGACATTGCCAATTGCAGCCTGCCCAAGCCAAGGACAGCTTGCAGCCATCATGTGGGAGCTACCTGCCTGCTGCCCACCCAGCTGCCTTCCCTGGTTCCTGCTGTCAGGAGCAGCTGCCCTGGCAGACAAACTGCCTAAGGGAGCCCTGGGGCTGCTCAGCAGCATTCAGCAGATTGGGAGAGAGGTGTGGGGTTAGGAAAGCAGAAGGTGATGGATTTTCAGGAGGGGGAAGGAAATAGTTCTAATGGTTGGGGTGCAGTGGACAGTGCTCCTACAGTGGGATAAACATAATAATAGCAGGGAAAAAGCCTCCAAAGTCCCTTATTAAATATTTTTGTATTACTTCACGTTCTAAACCCATGGAAATGTAAAGGAAAGATCCAGGATGCTTTCTAGTCAAACTGCACTTAATTAAGGAAACCCCTGGAAGTCAGATGAAAAGCTAAAATTGATGCCTAGGTGGCCATTTGGTGGTGACAGAAAATTTATATGGGGAAGGTTGGCTTCCAGTGATCACCTGGATGAAGTCTGTGATGAGTTCACAGCCTCCTGTGTATGAGACTGTGCCTCATACCTCTAAAGAGTCACACTGATTCATGAGTCACCTTCTCCTTTATCCTATTATACCTTAGGATTGATAACAAAGGGGTGAGAAACAGAAGTTGCTGGGCTGGTTTTAGCCTAGTAGTTGACTTAAAAAGAAACTTTACTGTAAAAACTATAGACTAAAAAATATCTGGATTTTCTATCTCTGGATTTCAATATTTTTCTTTCATCAAATGGATGAAACAAGGTGGCAAATTACTCAATTGCCTGTTCATTGGTAATTCTGTATATATGGTATTTTGTTGCAAAAGGATGAAGAATCTTCTTCCCCAAAGAAGTTCAAGAGCTTATTCTCTTGGTTCTTCTGAGGTTGTGCTGCTTCTCTGTCTCCATGAGCACCTGGAGTGGGCAATGTGTGTGCTGAGCACCTGCTGCTGACCACAGGAGAGCCCCCAGGGCTGCACCCCAGCTGTGCCTCACTTCCCTGAAACAGAGCAAATTCCAGCAGAGCCATGAAGTTCCCCTCCCAGCAGGCCAGCACAGTGGACGCCTGAGGCAGTTGTGCAGCTTAACCAGTTCATGCATTATGGTCATTAATGTCTGGGACATGGACATCCTGTCCAAGGCTGACAGTGTGAAGGACAAGTCAGCCAGGGAGGGGAGAGCCAGTCCTGAGCTGGCAGGAAAGCATAAGGACATGGCCATCCCTGTCTGCACTGATGCAGAATTCCATCCTGGTCCTCAGGAATTCAGTTCCTTTGAACCTGGAAGTTGAATGTGGCCAATCTCCTTCCCCTGCCCGTCAGCCCCTCCTCACTGGGGAAGGCACTGAGGGATGAACCCCAAGGAGCTGGATGGATTTCCTGCAGGCCTCCAGAGCTGGCTGCAGGGGACACAGCTCACCCACAAAGGCCAGCCAGAGAGAGGGATCAGCTCTCTGTGCTGCAGTCACACCGAGCCTCACTGCTGCTCTCTGTGTTGTGGGATCATAATAGGAAATTATATTTTCTTGGAATGATAATGAGGAAGCCTCTCTGCCCTTAAAAGCTGTCCTTAAAGGTCACACCTGAGACATTGGCAGAGAAATTCAATGTGGCTGACTGCCTTGCTCCTGCTCCTATTCCCTGGCTGAAGAATGGAATTCTGTCTGCAGGGCTGCAAGGTTTGACTTAAGCTCATGTAAGAGATCTTTTTTACTGAAGTGTTCAATTACAGCATTTACTATTCAAACAAGGAACTTCAAGATGTAATTAAAACCTTATACAAAATCACAGATATTTCTGAGGGTGTGTAAGCTGAATTTGGAAGAGACTCCATGTCACATATGGAGCAAAAGCTACATCACACTCTCCCTAGCAAGGTTCCTGGAACAAATTAAAGAATCAGTTAAGAATCCTTCATAATGAAATGAAATGTCCAGGAGATGAGCCAGATGACCTTCTCTTGATTCAAGAAATGTCTGTTACACTCTGATGATACATTTTTCTTTTACTTGCAAGTCCTGCAGAATTGACTCTGATACTGGGGTTTTTTTTTTACAAGATCCTCTTTAATTATGTCTTTTCTATCATGTGGCATGTGCTAAGGCTTCCAGTTGTGTCGTAGACTGAAACCCCTTCTTGTAAGACTATGGAATATGATCCCAATATTACCAGGTGGAACGTGCCTGGGCTCGTCCGGCCCTTGCTGCTGGACCAAAGGCGGCAGCTGTGGTGTTTCACCTCAGAGACACCCCTGGCTGGCTGGATGCTGCAGCTGGCCCTTGGAACAAGTCCAGGCATGGTAGGAACTCAGTTTACCTCTGATGGAAAGGCTCCAGGCTAGGTGAAGAGGAAAAGGAGACAGATTCTGCAGAGGGTTTAATCCAGAGTTTTATTCCAGGGTCACATATGTCTGAATCTTGTAACAGCTCCACAGAATCCCAACCGCATGGTCCCGTGTCTGTTAAGCTCGGGGGCAGGGGGAGGGAAGGGACAGGTGAGCCACCAACCAGGTGGGAGGGGGGGAAGGGGACAATGACACCTGGACTGGCCAATGACCCCAGGGCTGAGGGGCATCTTTGGAACTTTTGCCAATCACACAAAGCCCTTGCTGGAATGGTAAGATTGACTGACAGCACTTAGCAAGGGGGCAAGGGGGAGGGGAAAGGAGAGCTTGGCACACCTGGGGGACTGGGATAGGTGAAACAGGAAATGGCATCACACTGCAACATAAGACCATATGCATCTGATAAACACAAAACCCACCAAAATAACAAATCAAGACGTTATCAGACTCCGTAATGCAATTTATGGTGTATTACAGCAAGAAATAAAATCCACATTTAAAAAAATGAAAATGTTGTTTATGTTGTTGATGAAAAACCAAGTATTTTTGTAGTTACTTAAGAGCTACTGTTGAAAGTATTTGACACGCACCTTCAGCTGCATCTCTGAGGAGGCCTGAGGTCTGACTATTCTGTGGCTGAGGAAGAAGCACTGAGAAAAGGGTGTGTTGTTTCTCAGAATTCTCAGAAGATGCAGAATTACCTGTGAGAAGAGGAAAACCTCTCAAGAAATGCTTCTGCTGTTGATAATGGTAGCAAATGGTGTGCTGGGCTCTACAGGGCATAGCAAACACATGCCCTGGGGACTTGTGCACTCAGCTGTTGTTCAGTGCATCTGTAGAATTCCTCCAGAGGCTGAGTTCATTTCTCTGTCCATTACTGTCTGGCAGCTCCATCTGCTATGTGTAACCTCAGTGCAGAAATGTCCAGAGACCTAAGTATTAAAGCCTTGGTGCCTGTAAATGAGCACTGTTGGCAATTCAAACTGAAAGTTCATTTTTTGTATTCAGTAAAGAATTCTAGCTCTTCTGGTAGAGCAGCAACATGTTTTCTGTCCAGAACACCCAAAATCTTACTTTTTGCCTCACTTATAGGACAGCATCATTATCTGTCTCATGGCAGCAAGTGGCTGGTGTGGTAGGTCATGGACTAGAACGATGTCAGGCTCCACATTTCAACACACATCCAGACTAATGGAGCAGTTTTGAGCCCAAAGACCCCTGGACAGTATTCCTCAGCATCAAACCACAGAAGAGGCCATGGTGCTGAGCTGTAAAGCATCTAACCTTTGGACTTGGTACTGTAGATGGAGAAGGCAGAGCAGGAGTGTCCCCTCCACCTGTCTCCAGGAGCAAGCTTCAACGTGCAGGGTGGTGGTAATCCCTGTGGCCCCCTCTAAAGCCAACAGAACAGAACAGAACACTCTACATGGGTGACTAATGCTGTGTGTAACAGGCACAGGCATCTCCTGGAGATGCCCTTCCCTCCCGTGGTGGGCAGGCGAGGCCTGTGTTTGATGGCTGGAGCCCGAGGAGCTGCCCCTCTGCATCCTGCTCGTGCCTGCTGCGTTGTGCCTGTGCAGCCTTGCCCGCTGCCCTTTGGCCCCCTCAGTGCCAGGCTCGCTGCGTTTCAAGGTCCCTGTCCTGGCAGCAGCTGCGACAGTGCTCCAGAAGGGCACCCTCTGCAGGGCCGGAGACGACAATCCGGGGAGCAGGGAGATTCTTAACGCTGCTGTTCTATAACAAATTCCCTCGCTTCCAAGCAGTGGGGAAAGCAACTCCTGCAAAATCCTCCAGGTTTCCTTTCAATTCTGTGCTTACGTGGCTGAAGCAGGAGGGCAGCAGAGCCACCCCCTTGACAGGGTTGGTGCCTGCAGTGACCCTTGTGCCTACAGACACCCCAGGGCCTCAAGAAGCTGTTTCTTGCCAAAATCACAATCTCTAGATAAACAGAGGGGCTGTGCAGACAATAAGCCTTTGATTCAACCTGTCATACGTGCAAATCCAAGTGCTGCTGAGAGTAAGTATTCAAGCAGAAAAAGCATTCAGGAAACCTGCAAATTGGGACCTTGACACATTTTTTCATTAATTCCAAGCTGTCTGCAGCATGTGGGTGCTACCTGCATGGAGTGGTGCTTGCCAGGACACCGACCTCCTCTGCCCTGCAAAATGAAGGAAAGGAGCCCAGGTGGCCCCTGCAGCCCCCACACAGCTGAGGGAGGGGGAGCAGTAACAGGCCAGGTACGGAGGCTGGTCCTTGTGCTGTGCTGCACCCAGTCCTGGGCAGGGAACTGGCTGTTCCTGAGATCAGCACAGGCCTTGCTGTTGTCCTTCAGAGAAACTGTATTGGAAGCTCAACAAGGCAGAAAGTACATGCTGCAAATTGAGAGCAAAAGCATCATGGCAAAAGGTGTAGCTGACACTGCAGGGTAAGATTTGCAGTCCTGCTGTCTCTTTCCCTGCACTATCCTCCGCATCTCTTTGTGTGGTTTCACATTCAGAAAACTGATGAGCTGAAACCCAAGCTGTATTTTCTGTAGTGAGATCCCTGACTGTGAGGGCATGAGGCACAGCATTGGCACCTGGACTGGGGGACCACCCTTTGTGATCACAGCCCTGCATGCAGAGCCTGATCCTACCAACTTGCATCAGCCACATGCAGGACTCGGCTGCTCCATCCCGTGGAGCAAAGCTGTATTTTGTGGGAGCATTTATGATCTAAGCCTGACTGATTCATCCATGAGCCACTCCTGTGTGAAGCAGAGGTCACTCACTGCTGGATCCTGTCCTGCACACACTCTACTCCTGTGTAAGATATAAATCAAGGCTAAAAATGTTTACAGTTTTTTTCTATTCCTGAAAAGAAACTAGGTTAGGCAATAAAAAAGCACTTTGCTTCACCATTTTTTTCCCAAAAGGAAAGAGGAAGGTGAACTTTTTGTTTATAAACAATACATATTAAAGGGTTTTCGTAAGAGTTTATCTCATCCTCATGTTGTGTTGTTACTTAATGAAAACAACATGCTGGTGAGATCTCTTAACATTTGCTGCAGGATTATGATTTTGGGGGCATGCTGCAGTAACCAGCATGAGCTGGAGACAGAAGCCATGAAAGGTTTGTAGGGAAACAACCCATACACTGTATCAGACCAAGTTTAGATCATTAACACTGGGTACAGCATCTCTTGGTGCATTTTCACTTGATAATCTCTCCACAACACATAGCCAGGATCCTGGGTGAATAAACTGAATTTTACAGTGTTTGCCATCTCCTACCAGCTCAGTTGCAGGAAAGGGGATGGGAAAGGGAGAGTGGGGGATTAATTTGATTTCCATTGCCCTTCACAACACTTCACCCACCACACTGAGGTGCCCAGACTCCAGCACCTCTTCCAGAAACAACACAGGATTGTTCCCACCTGCCTTCATCAAAAACCAAAACTCTGGCATTGCCTGCAAGTGAGGGGGTTGCTGCTTGTCAAGATGAGCCATGGTAACTGAAAAGAAGGTAGTCTCTAGGGGTTCTTAATATTCCTAAATTCCTGAAGTACATGAGCAGTAAGATAAAAAAAGCCTAATTAATTTTGCATTTGAATTAGTCTTTTGGTGAAGAACTTTCATTTCACGATCAAGAAGACTGGCAACAGCTGCTGAATCAATGTCAGTATGGCAAGAATTTAGTGGCACCTCTCACCTGAGACCAAGACAGTCTGGGAAACTGCCTTTGAAAGCACACAGCTGAAGGGAAAGGTACAATCCAGACATTGTTTTTCATGCTTTATAAACATGATGACATAGCAGCTTCAGCAGTTGATGTTAGGATTGCAGCTGCTTGGCCGATGCTGTGCTGTGACCTTGGGCCAGGACTGCTGTCCTGAAGGGTGGTACCTGGGGGGGGCACGGGGAGGGGCCTCTCTCCTGTCCAGCTGTTTGCATGGCACAAGTGAATGTCCCAGCTCCTGCAGCCCCTCTGCTCCCCTCCCCAGCTGTCAAGCACCAGAGCCCCTGTGAGACCCCAGTGGATGCTGAGGCTGTGGCAGTGGCCCTGGGAGGCTGCCAGGAGAGAGCAGCAGCTGTCTTCCCATGCTGAGGTTTGCTGAAATGGACACGCTTATGTTGGAGTTCAAGCCCAGCCTTTGGGGTGTTAGCAATAATTTACACTGCTGAAAAGGAGACCATGAGATCATCTGAAGTTGCCTTTTGTGAGAGTTTAAAACTACACTGTCTGGGATGTGATGAATACTGCTCACAAAGACTCAGGCGACCACCCAGGAGTTAATATGATTAAGATCATTTATTCCTTTTGTAATTCTAAGAAAGCTTTCAGGTTCATCAAGTGAGTGGCTTCTGTTCCTTTTATGCTGAGATGGGTACACCTACTAGAGCTCGCTGTGTGTCACTTTGACAAAACACACTTTCTGAGCCTTATTTACATGAAAAAAAAAATCCAGATTATTATAAACATTTCTATTCACATCAAAAGCATTTTTATTTTGCAAGCCTTTCTTTGTTATTTCCTTTGCTACTGAATCACAGCTGCTGAGAGGGATGCTGGCATGTTGCTCAGCCTTCCCGCCCACCGCTGCCGAACCAGTGGGGTTTCCATTCCTGCATGGGGATGTCAGGTCTGCCACCAGGGACAGTGGCCCAGGGACATGTGCATGCTCAGAATAACCCCTGCACCGTCCAAGCTGAAGGCTTCAGCCCCAGGAGAGTCAAGGAGAGCTGCAGGGTCCGACGTCCCAGAATTGCTCTGCCCAGGCTTTCCCATGCACGTGTGGGGTGACCATCCCTCCTGCCCACCATGAGCATTGATGACCAGAGGTGAGAGACAGACAACAAAGTCTCAGCAGGGAGCCAGGAGGAGGAGCAAGAGCCTACAGCACCCAGGTCCTGCTGAACCACAGTTCCTGTGTCTGCTGGGCACAGAGGCAGCTGGGCAGGGGCAGCAGGGGAGGTGCTGCTGCAGGTGATGCCAGCCTGAGCAGGCCCTGGGAGACACAGCACCCGGTGCTGAGTGCTGTACTGCTGGCACAGGGCCTGGCCTGACAGCTGGAGAAACAGAGGAGACCAGGAACTCCTTTTCAAGGTGAGAACCAGCTCAGGTGAGCCCAAGGAAGGACATGGCAATGTGGCTGCTGGGCCCGGCCTGCAGAGCTGAGCTGCAGTGAAACAGGACATGGCCATGGCACACAAGTACAGGTGCCACAACAGCAGGGTGGCATCTGGCTTTGCAGTGGGATTCCACAGTTCACTGTGGGGTGCGTTCTGGGCCCCTCTTTCTCATTCTGCTGATAGCATGCTTGTTCTCAGTTGTCTCTCTGCGAAGACCCTGCAGTCAGTCCCACGAGATGTTACATAAATCAGTTACTAATTTCTTCAGTGACTGAAATACCAGCCGGCCCCCGAGTGGCTCAGCTAAAGAAGCAAACCTGGCGGGGGTGAGAGGAGAGGACAAGAAACGCCCCACAAGCCCAGCAGAGCGTGGGATGCAGGCAGCAGTGGCAGCTAAGCTGAGAGCAGGGTTTGCATCTGCCCAGCAGAAGGAACACTTGGCCCAGCCAGGGTGTTTCCAGCACAGCTGTGAGCCTGCATGCAGCGGGCAGCCGGGCCCACGCCCAGCTGCTCCCTGCACTCTCCTCCCCCATGCCCAGGAAAGATTCTCAGGTTCTCACTGCAGTGAGTACATAAACAGCTCGGTCCTTCAGATCCAAGCAAGGCAGGCAGGCTGCAACCTACCTGGGCAGAGGTGATGCCACCTCCTGCCCCTGGGGAGGAGCAACCCAGGCACCAGTGCAAGCTGCACAGACTAGGATTCAGATGGCTGAGAAGCACAGGGCTGCTCACAGCAGTCTTCTGTCTTAAGTAATTTGTTTTATAAACGCATTAGCTTCTCAGCCCATGCCCTCAACAGTTTGATATTGCTGTGCACTGCAGTGCTAAGCAATGCCCTCTGGCAGGAGCCTCTCCCAGTGAGCATGGGGTGTCAGTGTGGTGGGGCCTGGGAGCTGGGAAATCCAGCCTGTACCTGTGCAGGTGAAAGAAACCAGACTGAGGTGAAAGAAATCCAGCCTGTACCTGTGCAGGTGAAAGAAACCACCCTGGGGGCACTGGGGATGCAGGATGGTGAGGTCTCAGCAGCCCAGAGAAGCTGAGCTAAAGTCTTTTGGATGGCAATTCCTCAGTGCTGGAGGTCACCCCCTCGTGCTTGAAGCCTCATGCTGTCCTCATCCCTGCCAGGTCTGTGCATGGTCTCAGTAGCAGGATGGGGAAGTTTTGCCAGGGGTCCCATCCAACCCACACAGCCCTGTGACAGCCTGCCAAGGGTTCTCCTGGGTGTCTGCAGCGTCAGAGACTGGCTAATAACTGAGTAATCATACAAGCTAATTACAGAGTTACTTTTGCCCACTACAATAAAGTGCTACCTCATAATTAAAAATAAAGAGAATGGCAATCCTAATTATTAGGCTTTCATTAGGCTGACAGAGGGATATATGGCACTGCAAGGACTGTTCTTGTGACCTGCTCAGTCCCCACCCACTCCTGCCCATGACACTCCTGGGGAAGCCCAGAGCAATTTCTCCCACTGAAAGCAGAGGGTGAGTAATGCATCTCCATGCAGACCTCACCAAATGCCACATAGATTGGAGGATCAAGAGGAATCTGCCCTCGAGCATTCCTCAAACTTCAGTGCTGCTCGTGGACTACCTTAGCAGCTCATGCATTGCAGTTTTAACATAACCATAAATTACACCATGTTTCATGTCTTCACAGCCACGTGGAAAATAATCACAGCATGGTGTGTCTTTGTGCTTAAAATACTGCAGCAAATACACTGGCTTGTTCTTTCCAGCTTTTCCAAGCCTTACCCCCGGCGTGCTGGGGAAGGAAGAGCTGTGTGGGGCTGGCTCAGGCTGCCTCTGCCTAAGTGCCAGGTACAGGCAGCTTCTCTGGAGGCAGGAGGGCTTGCAAGGCTAGCAGTTGTAAGTCTTGCTCCCTAATAATGAAGTGACAAAATATTGTGTTATGAAGAAGTTAGCACTTTGGCACTGTTTGTAAGGCAGCACAGAAGAGATACCAGGTTGTTCCCATTCAGCAATGCTGAGCTCACATTAAGATGCCCCCATTCCAGGATAGACACTTTCACAAGGTCTGTCTCTGCTTTTCCCTTGCAAGATATGACTTTAGCCAAAGACTTGAAGGCTTCAGATGTAAGCTGTGAGCTGAGGGAGCTGTGAGCTGCTGCACTCAGAGCTTGGGGTGTGAAGGACAAACATTCAGCTCTCAGAGGCCTCTCAGTCTGGGCAGACAATGGATTTTCCCATATTCCTTAATGAGCCTCCTCAGGTGTGCATACAGGTCCCATTCACCCAAGCAGGCAGCACTTCCCAGCAGCAATGCCTCCAATTTCAACTGGACAAAGCACACCAGAGCTCCCTGCTGAAGAGAAGTGTGCCAGCCCTGGGTCTATAACAAAGTGAATCTGACACCACCTCAACAGACAGGGCCAGGCCTGCTGAGGCAGCTCTGCTCTCTGGGATCTGGGCTGAGCACCTGAGGTTAGAGCAGCCCCATGGTTTGGCACTGCAACCAAGCAGCCACATGGCACTGAAAACAGCCAAGCACACCTGAAGCTGCTGCAGCACTGCCTTTGCCACTGTGCTGGCTGGAATGCTGAAAAAGAGGAATCAAAGTGATGAAGTGTCAATGTCTGAGAAGCAGGGAGAACTGAGATAAGGCATGTTCCCAAGGCAGCCCTGTAAGCCAGCACCCTGTGGGGTGACTGTGCTTCACTGACCCCAGCCCTCTGCACCTGGGCCCTATCCCTTCCTGCCCAAGGCCAACCCTGCCCAACCCTGATGATTTTGTGCTTGCTGTCTCCTTAGAAGCAGCCAGGAACAGCTTACTCCATGTGTCTGAGGGGCACCCTGACCTGCACACTCTGCTCTGATACTCAGAGTGCATGGATATGTTTCCTGAGCCAGCTTTCCTTTCCTTCCTCCTTAATCAGCTAATTGACTGATTTGGCCTCACTCCCCCACACTGGGAAGAAGAGAGGCAGCATCACTCTTGGTGGAGCGCACATGTTTGCTTTCAGAAAGCCACCAGCATCCTTTTGAACATAGCCAGGTACCAGGTTACCCAGCATAAAGAAATCATCATGTAAGAGATGGAGAGCTGCCACGTGCCTGCCCATCACTCCAGCACCTCTGCTTGGAGCAGGACCAGCAGCAAGGTGCCCAGGTGCTGTCAGGAGCCCTGAACCCTCTTCCCCTCGTGCCACACCGAGATTTCTCCCAGTGCATTTAGCACTTACCATCTGCACCAGCTTTTTCCATTGTCCTTCACCTGGGGAGGCAAGAGATTGGGAGCACAGAAATGGTGTGGGGACTTGGTATTTCTGCCAGGGGCTGGAGGTAGCCCTGGGCAGATGAGCAGGCATCCAGCCACCCCAGGGAGCAGGACAGGGCGGGGCTGGAGGGGTGTGGAAGGAAGCTGTGGTTTTCATCAGCTGTGGTTTTCATCAGCAGCAGGAGGGGAAATCCAGCAAGACAGCTGCTTCACCAGTGCTGGAGCTTCCCAGGGGCCACATCATCTTGCTGAAAAAGGAGCTCACATGCTGGCATAGTAAAATATTGGCTCTGGGGTTATACATTCACTGGCCACAAGCTGGTGGCAGAGTTATGAGCATGACCACAGTGATTTCCCAGCACTCACGGCTGTCTTTGCTCCCACACACCTCATTCTTTCTCATCCCCAGCAGTGTGGTGGTGCAGGGGACATGCAGTTGGTGGCCTCTGAAGAGCAGCTCCAGCCAGGCAGGAGCCCTGTGCTGAGCTTCTCTCACCACAGGAGGGGTAATGTCAGCCTCCCCTTCACCTGCACCCAGCTCACCTCTGGCCCAGGGGAGCCCTGCAAGCCTGGCAGCCTGCAGAGAGAGGGGCAGTGCTCTGGGGACATGCCCTGGGGACATGCCTGGGAAACATGTCTGAGGGGATGGACCATGGCCTGGTGGGAGCAGGCTGAGGCTTTTTGGTTCAGTTATTCCTATGCAACTGGGAGCAATCTTGGACATTCCTTCAGGGCACCACACGGTTTAGAGGAGAAGCTGTCCTCAAGAGTCATCACTTTGCACATTTTAACACAGAAAGAAGAGCAGCCCCCCACCCTGTGCCACAAGAAAGTGGATGGCAGGAGACCCAAGAGATGTAAGCTTCCCCTGGGCAGAGGGACAGTGCTGCCAGGAAAATGAAGTGAGTTTAAAAGCCTGGTGTCATCTTCCTTTCTCCCTGAAGGTTGCAGAACATGGCCACTTAGACATCAGTAAAAGGAGATCAGCATTTAAGGGCAGCCTTTTCTGTTCTGCTTTTACTGCTTTTACCTTCTTTCTAAAACCTCTAAAGGGTGTGAAGCAACAGGAAGGAAGCCAGAGGAGCAGCAAGGGCAGTGAGATCTGTGAGTAATTGATTCATTACTCACAGAACAGAGACAACAATCAGCTGTGAAAAAAGTGGAGGCTGAAGGAGAGCTCAAGAAAGCAGTAATCAGCTTTTTTTTAAAAAAAAAAAAAGCTCCTCTGGATTGCTATGGTCACCTGCATGCAAGATATCACAGGGCAACCAGTTAGGAGAGACAGCTTTCTTAAATTCCCTTTTTTGTTACACACCCTAAATGTGGCTTTCCACCCCATGTTGTTTTGGGGTGACAAGCTGCCCAGGTCTGCAGGGAGAATTGTGCCACCACTGGGAGAAAGATCCTCTCAGGATACAGACTTGTAACCATCAGCTTGAATTCAGCCTGTCTTATAAACATAGGCTGGACTCAAGCTGGACTAATGGTTGTACAGGTGAAATAAGAGAGGTGTCCAGACCCACACAGCTTGGACCTCAGGGGAAGCAGAGCCCATCCTCCCACATTCAGTCCTGAGATACAGAGAAGCAGCAAGTTTTGGACATGAATCAAGTGTTTACAGAAACACATGCAATTTTTGAGATCCCAGCTTCCGGATCAAGCTTCCCTGTAAATTATAGTTCTGCTTTTCAAAAGACAAGGTAGGGAGTGTTAATTAGCCAAAAAGGTCTTGCACCAGTCTTTTGTAAATGGTGTTATAGGGCTATAATTTTCCATTCAGCTCTCCAGGCAAGCTCTTGCAGATAGGTCTCATTCCCTTCTGGATTGTTACTGGATTTCAGAGAAATGTTTCAAACCTTGTTGCTGTCAGAGAAACTAATGACTAGACAGGTCTACCTGGCAGGCTCTGTCATGTGGCACATGAAGCACTCCAACCTTGGTCCAGCAAAGGGACAAAAAAGCACAAAAACACTCCCACAGAAGTCACTGTAAGGAGCCAGCAACCTCTGGATCAGGCCACCAACAATGCGTGAAGGAGGAGCCATCAAGTGGCAAATACTGCATCTCTGGATGGGGTTCTTCAGAGGGATGGAGTGGTGAGTCATGGTCACGTTCCAGTCTCTACATCTCTGCTCTGTGACACTGGATTTCACTGAAAACATTTTAAGTTGCTCCAACATGGGCCTCACCCTCCTTGTTTACAGAAATTCGTGAAGCATTTAATTAAAAACAAAACAAAATAAAAGCTCCTTATTAAAGTAAGGAAACCATGACAAAGCAAGATATATTAGTGGTACAAACAAATACAGCTTGCCTAGCAGAACAGCTATCCTATTATCTCATGCACATGGCACAGCCAGGGAAATTATAAATAGCAGCAGCAGTAGTGCAGTAGTGCCTGGGAGTTGCATCTTGGCACCAGTGTCTCCGGCCACCTCCTTCAGGCTCCCAGTGGGTGACAGTGACATAGAGGGCAGGGCACAGCAAGAAAATCCCTGTCAGCCCTCTGCTGCCCCCAGCTCAGGCAGGGCAGGCCCAGGCTGGGCACTCATGGGGATGCAGCAGGCAGGCCACCACCAACCTGTTCCCAGTCAAAACAGCAGTGGAGAACAAGGCTCTTCTGAGAAACACAGATCTTCCTGGTGCAATAGCTGGAAAGCACAGAGGAAGAGATGGAGAAGGTAACTGGTTTTAACTGACACTTGAAATAATGGTGTATAAATGTAGCCTTGGGTGTGATCATCCCTGTCCACAGCAGAGAGAAAGCCTTTATGCCACTACTATGAAAGTGGGCTAAAGAATGGTAGGAAGGGAGCCAGCAGAGCCAGGGCAGCCTCTGTGGGCTGGCTCTCACACCAAAGCTGGGAACAGAGGGCACCAACTATTCATTTATTTTGGAACAGCTTTATTAAGGGTGCAACTGTGTTCATGAAGAATAGTGAAGGAAACAGCCTGAGCACCATTCTATTGCTTGCACATTTTTTCAGAGATGTTGGGAGACATGGATGTACTTGAGCACTTGATTGCAAGACCCTCATAATAAGGGACAAACACAGATCCAGACCTAGCCCAGTGCTCTTGAGTGAGTCCCACTTTATTTTGGGTTTCAGACTAGCACACTTCAGTGGCAGCATGAAGAGCACAATAGTCACAATTGATGGCTCAGCTGATGGACAGCAGTTTGGGAGCTTTGGTAATCTGAAATGTGTTACCTTGTGTAGGGTCAAGCCCTGCTCAACATATGGGATGGGACTTAGGATATAATGAAGATTTTTTTTTTTTTTATCACGAGGGTGGCAAAACACTAGAACAGTTGTGCAGAGAAGTAATGGATGTCCCATCCTTGGAAAGATTCAAGGTCAGCTTGGAGTTCTGAGAAACCTCATATACTTGAAGATGTCCCTGTCTGTGGCAGCAGGGCTGGACAAGATGATTATAAGAGGTTCCTTCTAACACAACCTATTCTCTGATTCTATTCTACGACTCTGACTTGCTAACTTGACTGCTTCAAACCCTGTGTCCCTAGCCTAAGATCTGTATTTAGTCAGGGTACTCCCTCCTGGCTCCACAACCAAGCCAAACTTCACTCCCACCCCCTGTGTGAAGGTCATAAGGAGGTAGGTGTGACACCTACTGGTTTTCAGTCTGGGAATCATCCCCAGATGGAGATTCAAAGCACAATCCAGTTCATGAGCGGCTCATGGAGGCAGCATGTGCTTCAGCACCTTGATGAGGCATGGGGCATTCTGCACCAAATAATACCAGGCTGGGACCCCTCTGCTCCCAGTTTGTCTTTCAGGCTGATTTCCTCAGTGACTGAGAAAAAAATCTTCAGAATCTCCACAATAACAATAGGAAATGCTTAAAAACCATGCTGTGGCTTCAAACAACCTGTATGGTAGCTGCTTGCAGGAGAAGGATTGGGACAGGAAAACTGTGCCAGGCTCTTGAGAGCTGGTGATTCATGTTCAGCAACCACAACCTGGCCACAAACGTCTGTGGCAGCAGAGAATGGGGCAGCAACCAAGGGGCTCCAAATGGTCCAAGCAAACAGCTAGGGATCTGTCAGGAGGCTGAGTGAGAAATGATACAATAATTTATTTTTAAAAAGTGACTTAGAGAACATAAAACTCCTGGATGGGACTCTAGTTCTGACCATCTTGCAAAGGGGGAAAAGGGGGATGAAGAGAAGCGAGCAGGTGCAGCAGGGGAGAGGGGAGCTGCAGAGTGCACACCCCAGCAGCAGCCTGGCACTGGGGGCTCACCCCCACAGGCAGCTGGGCTCAGCTGGGCTCACTCCTCCCCATGGCTCTTCAGCTGGCACCAAGTACTTCCTGCAGGTTGCTCAGAGGGGCTTGGACATGGCCCAGGTCTGTGCCCTGCCTGCACAGTGGGCTGGCAGCCTCCTGTCTTGGCCAGGACTCAGCATTTCCAGGCCATCTCCTTGCCCCTGTTTTCTTCCCCCAGGGCACGGCCAGGGCACAGCAGTGTGGAAGGAGCACAGGGTGCTGCTGGCTGCTGGGACTTGCTCTGTTTGGGTAACAGCAAACTCTCCCCTTCAGGGAAGGGAATTGCACAACCAGTTGTGTGTTCCTGCCTGCTACAGCTTCTCACCATACAGCCCTGCTTTCTGATAAGCCAAGCAGTACATGTCAGGGCTCCTGTTTGCTCCCTGGCAGTGGGAATTAGTGGTACATTCTGGCTATAAAAAATACTGGCTTTCACATGGACCCAGCAATAAGAACAAAGATGGAAAGGGGATAGGCAGGAAAACTGAAGAGCAGAGATGAGTACCAGGTACAAGTAACTGGACGTTGAGTAAAGCATGGATGCAAATCCCTTTCCAGTGGAACAAAATGCAGAAAAGAAAGCCTTTCATTTTGGTGCTCCAGCCACCATTTGGCTACAGTGGTAGAAGGCTTCATCTATAAAAGTGAGGCAAATGTAAAATTAAACAGAAAATCAGGAAAGCCAAAGCTAATTAGCAGCAGAATTTCCTGTGGAGTGGTCTGTTTTGGGACACTCCTGCCTTCCTGGGGTTGATCCTTCTGGAGCAGAATACAGGATTGTTTCCACTCTCAAAATGACAGAATTACTCAGAAAGTGAGATTGAAGAGCCATGGGAAGCCAGCCCTGTTTTTCTGTTCCACATTCCTGTAGCCCAAGGGTAGCTGTGGATTCTTCCAGAATCACAGAATGGGCAAGGTTGGAAGGGACCACTGGAGATCATCTAGTTCCACCTTGTGCATGAGCTGGGTCTCCAGAGCACATGACTCAGGATTGTGTGCAGGAAGCTTTTGAATCATTCCAGAAGGAGATTCCACAGCCCCTCTGGGCAGCCTGTTCCGGTGCTTTGTCACCCTCACAGCAAGGAATTCCTCCTCATGTTCAGACAGAGCTTGCTGTGCACCAGTTTCTTCCTGCTGCCTCTTGTCCTATTGCTTGGCACCACCAGGAAGAGCCTGGCTCCATCCTCTTGACACCCTCCCTTCAGATACTTACAGACATTGGTGAGGTCCCCCTCAGCCTTTCCTTTTCCAAGCTAAACAGGCCCAGCTCCTTCAGCCCTTCCTCAGAACTGAGGTGCTCCAAACCCCTAATCAATTGGACTAGATGATCTCCAGAGGCAACTTCCAACCCTAACCAACCCTCTGATTCTGTGAATCACCTCCATTACCCTCTGCTGGACCCTCTCCAGTATTTCCTTGTCTTTCTTGAACTGGAAATCTCAGAGCTGGACCCAGAACTCCAGGTGAGGACTCACCAGGGCTGAGCAGAGGGACAGGATCACCTCCCTTGACATCCTGGTGCCCTAGCCTAATGCACTCCAGGATAAGTTTGGTCTTCTTGGCTTCAAGGGCACTGCTGGCTCAGGGACAGCTTGCTGTCCACCAGGACTCCTAGTGCAAAGACTTCCTTCTGGATTTGGGAAATTTTTGGATAATAATCTGGCAACATCTTGTCTGTGCCCCGGGAAAGAAATTGAAGCTGTTAAGTCTGAGCTGCCCAGCCAGCTCTTATGAAGATGGACAGGGAATTGCTTTTATGCAAATCAGCTGAACAAGTGACAACTTGTTTTTGAAGACCAGTAACCTGGCTGCAGTGGCACTATTGCAGGAAGCAGAGGCTGTTGTTAACCTTCTTTTCACTCCATGGAAGCTGTGCTGCTGCCAGGTGAAGCTGGCTGCGACACTAGGGAGCACAGGACTGCTGAACAACACCCAGCATGAACCCCACGGGGCAGTGATGTCAGAAAAGACATGGAGGAGTTGGAACTCCCCATCCCTCCCTGCCCAGCTATGCTAGCTGGCATCAGTGCCCTTGGGCTTTGTTCTTTGCCAGCATGAGATGGAAGATGATTTTGGATCACCACGCTCCCTGCTTGCTGCAGATCCCTTGAGAGTCTGCCAATGTGCTGTACCTGCTTATTCATGCCCATGCAGCATGTAGCACAGGCAGAGAGCACAAAAACATCAGCAGCAGAGCTGAAAGGAGCAGCTGGATGAAACAGACTTGTTCTTACAGAGAAAAACACCTGGAAAAAACCCCTAGCCAGTTAGAAGAAAGCAGTCTATATCCATGAGTAAGTCAGGTCCTCGTGGTGATCAAAGATCTGTTATTTGGCTTTGCATTTTTGCCTCTCCAAATCCAAGTCCACGTTCATCACGACTTTCACACTCAAGATCACTGAAGTACCTGAACATCCCTGCTCTCAGCACTGGGGCATCTGACCTGTGGGAGGCCCTCACACCTCACATGCAATAGGCACAGTCCAGGCTGAGAGCAGCACAAGAGGGCAGCAGCAGATTCTCATCAGAAGATCTGCACTGGGATGCCCATCCCTGTGCTGGCTGGACAACCCCTCTGGTGCTGCATGCCCAGTTCAGTGCCATGTTTGGCAAAAGTACTCTGGGTGCCTCTGTGCACAAAGCACAGCACTTGTCTCAGTCCCTGGCACTCTCTAACAGCCAGAGGCATTTGCTACTCCTCTGAGCTCTGCATTTATTTTCAGTCTGCATTTCATAAAGGCAAGAGACTTGTATAATCCCAATGCCTGACTGCCTGTTTTCTTCCTCAGTATCCCTAGGTAACCTTGATGAAATTTGGCCAAGGTGCCTCAAATACAGAGGTGTTCTGATAAATTTACTGCATATTGTAGCTGGGCATAGAAGAAAGAGATAGCAGCAAGAGATAGCAGCAGCCCTGCTCAGGGAAGGGAGGCTGAGCTCACCTGGCAGGAGCTTGGTCTGGCAGGTGGCAGATGATGTGCTGTGCCACTCAGCACAGCCACCCCTCAGCACGGGGGCACAGCTGGCGTGCCCATGCCCCAGCCTGCCTCTGGCCCAGCAGCAGCATCACTGGCAGTGAGATTTTATGGGCCAGGCAGCTCAGCAGAGCTGTGTTTTGGGAGTCTGGTTTTATCCATTCCATTGCTCAACAGCTTGTTTCGTGATGCTTTCAAAAAGTGGCAGCTTGCAGTATATGAAAAGACCATTCTTTTTCCTACATTTATATATTTCTTTGGATTGCCTTTGCAATGGCATTTTTAATAGCTGTTTCTATTTCATTTTCCTTTTGGGTTTCACTGTGCTCATTCTACTGTAGTTAAAAATTCCTGGCCTTTTAATCATTCATCTTTCATCTTAAGCAGTATTAAGATGAAACATTCAGCAATGTTTCAAGTATTGCTTGTCCATAGGCCTTTGCCACATCCTCAGTGGATGACAGCTAAAATCCTCTGCTTATTCAGAGGCTGCTGTCACTTGTACAGACAGAGCAAGTGCAGATCTGGGGGAAGGCTGCCTGTGAGTGTAGTAGGAACCAGGATGGAAGGGTTTCCCTCAGAACAACTCAGGATGCCCCCAGACTATGCAGGCCAAGCAAAGAGAGTATCAGAGATGTTTCTGAAGCTCTTGTTTTGAGTGAAGTCTGTAATGCTGGGCTAGATGTAATTCCCTCCATGCTCCTTTTCTTCCAGCCCCTTTTTGGATG
This sequence comes from Molothrus ater, assembly GCF_012460135.2. Lineage (NCBI taxonomy): Eukaryota > Metazoa > Chordata > Aves > Passeriformes > Icteridae > Molothrus > Molothrus ater. Next base: position 129,453,781 of record NC_050478.2, read on the forward strand.
GGTTATACACACCCTGGTGCTGTGCCTTGCCCTCCCCTTCTCCTCCCAGTCATCATCTCACTGTGGAGCAGATCCTGTGCTGCACTGTACAGCACCCTTGGCACCCAGTCCTGGCCAAGGTGGAGCAAGGCTGATGTTGCCATGAACCACTGGGAATTCCCTTCTCTGGGCCCAGTGACCAGTGCCTGGCTCTCCTACTGCATCCACCAAATGCAGCACCTGGGGGAGGAAGCCCTCACCAGGCATTCATCCTGATGCTCTCCAGTGAGCTTCCATGGGAACAACACACCATCATAACTAAGGATTTGGGATTTCTCACTAGAACACCCACAAGCTGGGCAGGTGCATGCAACCTATGGATGGACACTGATGCTTAGAGCAGGTTGAACATTTCTAGAATGTTTTCTAGAATTCTGCTTTCTAGAAGCAGAAAAGCACCAAAATGTTCAGATGCCTCTCACAAGCAGGCAGCATGTGCCACAGGCTCCAGCAGCCAGTGCTTTTGCTCTGCTCCTCTGCAGGGATGGCTGAGACTCAAGCAGTCCCAGTTCAACACATGCCTCAAAATAACAATTGCTTCCAATTGCTCCAGCTCCCCAGTCAAAGGCAGTGAACTGTCATCTTTCTAGGAAGGGTGGGGAATTTGTATACTGTTACATCTTTTGCTAATTTTTGCTTTACCTGGTATTTTGTTACCTGCCCCTTGGGTCTGCAGGTAACTGGACAGGTTTGACTCCCTTGCAGCAGGGGAAGCAGAATCACTCTCAGCTGGGAGAACAGCCCCAGCTGCTGAGGGGCCAAGGACCATCTCCAGATGGGTCATTTGGCTTTGTGGTTGTCTTGGTTGGTAGGAGAGCTCCTGCTCCATTTCCAGCCCAGTGCTCTCTTCCTCTGCTCACTGACTTTCTTTTTTTGCAGACTTATATAAAACCCAAGGGCATTGGTGCAAACCTGGCAAGAGGGAATGGAGGCAGTTCTAGGAGTCTGAATTGATGACTTTACATGACAAAAAAAAACCCGAAATGTGTTTTATCTAACACCAATAATGTGGCAGCAGTGGGAGAGGAATTCAGGTCCTCAGAGAGAGCCAGGTGCTTAGCTAGAGACACATCATCTATTTTCCACACCAGTTGGGCCCTGCCCTTCTATGAGGACAAAGGGGACATGAGCCAAACATGTTGGACATTTAATCCTGCCCTAGGCACCTCTTACAGCTCTTAGTGAAATCCCCCTTCCTCTGGACAGTCACTGAAATCCTCTTCCCATGCCCAGCCCAGGACCTGAAGCCCCTCATGATGTATCATCTCTCTCTTCAGTCCTTTCACCAATCCTCATCCCTTAAATCTGTCTCCTTCCCTTCTGCTCTCCTCCTTTTTTAGGCAAAACAGAGTGACCAGAATTAGTGCTAATTATTTCTCTAGAACTTTGCTGCAAATTACACAATTCCACAGGAGGCCATAAGGCCATTTAGCATTTTATCAGCACTGGAACAGTTTCCCTTTGTCTCTGGGCTACACACCCTGCTGCTATCTTGTGTCAATTCTGACTCTGGGAGCAGATCTAAATCACTAAAACATCCCAAATTAACTCAGTGCAAAAAATAAAAAAACAACCCTACAACAAACCAGCCCTTAAAAGGGAAGTGGTCAGGACAGCATGGGCTGGAGAATGGGAGAAAGCCCAGAGTACAACAGAAGAAAGGAGCAGGAAAGGGGAACTGGTCCTTCCCTCAGTGGCAGCAAGTCCCTGGGTACATTCAGCAGATGATGGAACCACAGTCAGTCAGTGCCCTCTAAAGGATGGCCAGGCAGGGCCACACTCCTGTTCTGAGAGAACACCAGGTTTGGCCACAATGGGTTCCAACTGTACCCAAAGTGCTTCAGAAGCCAGAGACAGCACAAAACACACCTCAATAGAAGAGATGTCACAGTCTGTGACAATGGCAGCACCCTGCTCCCACCTCACACAGGTAAGAGCCGTGCTGCAGGGCAGTGCCTGATGGCCAGTCCCATCCCTTTGAGCTGAGAGAACAACTTTGCTGTGGTGTCAGAAGTGGAGAGGGGAACAGAGTCAGCTTTAGCCACAAAGCCCATGTCAGGCTATGGGCAAGCAGTCCGGCTCCTTTCACAAGCAAGGCCCACAGTTTGGCAACACCATAAATTGAGCTGCAATATCCTAAAATTGGGATAAAGGCAGAAGCATTTACTGAAATAAACTCCTCATGGTGGAACACATTTGTCCAAACAATTGTGTTTAACTTGCATGAGCAGGGGATTTATGCAGGTTCTGTCATCTGTGTCTGGGTCAGAGTTTCATGGCACTTCCTATACAGAATCTCAGAATATCCTGAATTGGAAGGGACCCACAAGAATCAACGAGTACAACCCCTGGCCCTGCACAGGACCTTGAGGGTTTTATTGCCTGTTCCATTTTGTTCTCCATCTGACTCTTCATCCTCCACGTCACCAGCTCCCTCCAATCACAATCCTTTCAGTCCTGTTTACACCTTCTCTCTGCTATTTGCAGGTCTCTTCCTGCCTCAGATCTCACGTCTTGTGTGCAGGTCCATAATAGGCTTGCCCAGACCCTCCTGCCACTGATGCAAAGTCACACTGGAAATGGGAGATACTGTGCATAGATATTGCACTGGCAGTGGGAGAAGGGAGCCTGGCAAAGAGATCAACAAAGTCCTTGGGTGGGTGCAGCATTGTGGAGCTGATACATACTGACCAACAGGAGGTGTGAGAGCTCAATCAAGCCAGCAGAGTGCCAATAAAATCTCATTCAAGTATGTGTCTCCATGCCCTGCACCCTCCTTCCTCAGCCGTCATCCCTCCCATGGCACCCCAGGGCTCAGCATCAGGCTGCAGGAGACACACAGGCCAGCCCTGCCACCCACTCTGCCTCTCTGCCCTCCCTCAGTTTCACACAGGCCTGTGGGTCACCTTCTACTTCAGTTGCATTTTGACTTTTCCTCTCTGTGCTTAGTTTTCAGATGGTCCCTGCAGTTTTCTTTGGCTCACTGTGTGAACTGAAATAATCACAGGCTGGCAGGGCTTGCAGGGCTGCACTAGAGGAGCTGCAGGCTGGCATCTCAGACCAGCAAGATTGCAGCACTGGCTTAGGAGATTACAGGCTACTGATTCAAAGGTGGCAGGACCATAATAAAATGGTCAAAGAGCCTGGACTTAGACCTGTGAGAAAATTCCAGGGCAAAGCTTTATCTATGGATCACAGAAATTTGTCCTGTGTATGGGTAATCTCAAGTCACAGTGAACAGCTAAAGGACTTTTCTCTTGAAACTGACCAAAGCATCCTTTGCTACTTGGTCCTTCTGGTTCTCCTGGAAATTGAATGACTGCAGCTGGTCCAGTGAAAATCCTTTTTTTTTTCTCAAGCAACACACTCTTATGGTTCTACCATCAGCCTCTTGCAAAGGGAATATCCACAACACGAAAGGTCAGGCATTTCATCATGCACAAGGTGTACACATAGCACAGCAATAGCAGCTTCCTTTGGAATAGGGAATCACAGATTGGCACAGGAATCACTGTCCCATACACATTAATTCAGCAATGCCCATCTGAAGCAGATTATCTGTTCATGCCAGAGGTCACTCCAGTCTAACCCACTCCCTGAGCCAGCACACACACCAGAACACTTTCTAGTGCATACCCTGGAAGAGCAGCATGGCTCTGCTAGAAAAAATGTACTTTAAAAATAAAAGAAAAAAAAGAAAATCCAACCAAAGAAAAGAAAAAAATATTTTGTACTTCCACTGGGGATAGAATGAGAAGGAACTGCAAAAATGGAAACTTGGGTCAGACATTAGAAAAATAATTTACAAGTTAAGGAGAGTAACACCCCAGAATAGGCTGCCTTAGAGAGACTGAACTGCCACCCTCAGAGGATTTATATGAAAAAAAATATTGAAAGATCTCAATTCGGATGATACTGTGTTCTCACTTGGGGAGAGAATGGAGTTGGATACTTACCATGCTTTCTTCCTGTCTCTTCTCTACACCATTCCCCACCCCCATCAAAATTCTGCAGATTTAACAGTCTACAGTCTGGTGCTTGCACAGAAATATGGCAATGACTTTGTTTCCCCCAGTACACAACATTTAACAGTCACTGTTAAGTGACTGTCCAACAGACCACTTTGAGGACACTCAGGAACAGCAGCATGATACTCAAATATTTTTGATTAGAGTACTTAGCTCTTCAGGAAGAAATACTGCAGCTACTGGTGAAGGGAGTGAGCCTCAGAGATAACAAACTCTGATTGTAGCTAATAAAGGGCAGAGGGAAACACCAATCTGTTTTTCACAGTACCTTGGTGGTTTCTTAGTGAGGGGGTGATTGCATCAGGCAGAGTGAAAGGAGCAGAGGATGTGGCTGAGAGGAGGTGGCTGTGTTAGGGACAGGGATGGAGCAGCACAAAGCTCACCCTTGGGAAGGAAGAAGGGCTGAGAGAGAACTGTCAGAAGACCCAGAGCAGCTGAGCCTGCCCTCAGTGCAGCCAGTGACAGCTGAGCATGGACTTGCCCTGCTCCTGCACTGTCCCTCTGCTCCAGACAGAGCCTTCCCAGAGCAGCTCCTTGCCCAGCCCCAGCTCTAGCACCTCTTCCTCTGCCCATCCATCTTTCCAACCCTGACAGTACCTCCAAGGCTCAATAATTAACCAGTAGAGTGAGGAGGGGGAGACAAAGTATACTCGAGGCAATATTCCTGACCAAACTTGGTTCAGTACATTCCTATTTCCTCAGCTGCACTTGGCATTGGGGAAAACAATCCCACTGCACAAACCTGTTGCTTTGGTTGCTTCAGGCACATTACAAAGTAATTAACTATTACCTTTCCCATGTCATGACTGCCTGAGAATGACATTTCTTTCCCTGTTCTGTTGCCAAAATTATTTCTCCTTCACCAGTTCAGTAAACAAATGCACAGTTCTTTGTACAAATGAAGAACAGTCCCAAAAACAAGAGAGCAAAATTGCTTCTGCCCCCATTCAAGAAGGCTCAAAATACAGAGCTCAGAGGTCTTGACATATCTTTTTCCCCCATTTTTTATTAAACAAATTACTCAGAACTTGGGTTTGGCTGAGCTCAAAAGATTATCTAGTACTGAAAAGACTATCTGGACTAAGCAGGCTACCAAAAGCAAACAGTGTTATCAGTCAGGCACTTAGTTTAAAGAAACTGGCACTCCCCTTCAAAAGGTACGTGCTCTTCCCTATCTCTTTAACACAGACCATCAATACTTTAGCTTTCACAGTGCCATTTTAGCACATGGCAGTGCCCTGTAGCTGAACAGAAAAGGAAAATGCTGAGATGTGAAAATGATCAAGCA